>NC_037671.1:54992688-55292688 GCF_003255815.1 Theropithecus gelada
TTTTTAATGAAAATCTCTGGCTTGCGACATGCCTGTGTGGGTTTAATATCACTATTGTCATGTCCTGGCTTCTTGACTTTGGACACATTGTTGAATCTCTCTGTGTTTTAGTATCTAACCTATGAAGTGGGTATACTTATGGTACCTGTGTTATAGGTTGGTATGAAGATTAAATTACAAAGTCATGCAAAGCACTCAGAAAAGTAGCAAGTGTATAATAAGTGCTTATTAAATACACACTATTAAGATTCTGAGAGATGGCTGGTATTTCATATCATCATTAAAAAATTAAATCATTCTAATATTGATGAAAATATACTCTATTGTTGATCTAGATCCAGTGATTTAAACTTTGAAATAAATCACACCTTGTCTTGAGAGTAGTCACATTGGTTGGAATGGCAGCCAGCAATAAGACTGTCTCAATCTGATCAGAAGCTCTGAGTGGATGCAGGTATTTAATACAAATATGAAACCCAGTTATTGCATAACAATGCAGTTGACTTAATGGGCAGAATCTATAAAAATAAAAGTCAAAGTAGACACTTAACAAGATTTCCTGTATTTCACTGTTGATATGATCTGGTACTAATCTTGACTCTGCCTCAAAATACCTGTGTGAGCTGGGAATCATCACTTAACATCTTGAAGCCTTAGTTTCCTCGTCTGCAAAATGGGAATAGAACATTTTCTTAAACAGAATATTGTAATGTTTCAAAATGCAAGATACAGGGCCTGACGCACATACATCAAGTAATAAACGGTAGTGGTGTTTGCAGTGGTTACTTACAGTTTAATGGAGTTCTTTATGGTGACAGGTCAGGAATTTGGGGGTTTCTAGCTTGCTCCGTGGAACAGAGTTTGCTATGGATCTATGATCACACAGGACCAGGATCTAGAGATCATGGGGGGTGTGTGCTAGACATTAATAAAGCATCCAGTTCAGGAAAAATCTAAGGAAAGGTGGGTGGTCCTGGCAGGAGGGTGACCAAGGTGGGGTCGGGTTGGCAAGTGTGATGTGCTTGTGAGGCTGAGGACTGGGTTGTGATCATCAGCCTTAGGACACTGAGACCCCAGAAGCCCAAGCAAGGGCTGCAGTCAGCCCTGCCCCCGCCTTCAGTCAGGCTGGATGGAGACCAGGGAGCCTGGGTTTCTCCCAGCCTCGCCCCTCCCTCCCTTCTGCTGAACTCTTCCTACCCGGGCTCTGAACACATCCCAGAGCTGCAGAGCTGATGTCTGGGTGACAGTGAAACAGGGTATTCATTTGTACAAAGAAAACAACCTGCAATGACAGTGTTTGGATTTCTTGTGTGCTTATTTCTTCATAGGATTGAGAAAGGGTGAGGCTAAAGTCTCAAGCTCACGTGAAGCAATGGAGAAAGTGCCGTCCCGAGGTTCAGGTCCACACTGGGCTGTGAGGCTGAAGGGGCACGCTAGAAGTTCCCTTCACAGGATACCACCTCGCCTGAAACCCTCCTTTTCGGCTGCTACCCGAGGGTCAAGATTTCTTGAGTTTGTCCATGACTCACTTCCCAGGAAAACCCTCAGGTAGGGACTCTGGTCTAGACTGGGAAGTGTTTTTCTCAGTGACACATCTAGAGGGCAGCACTTAGCGGAGTCCCACAGACACCTCCCAGCATTTCCTGCTCAAACCCTGGAGGATGACCTGGTAACACTGGGGATTGCTTGGGTGTTCTCCTGGAAGCTCCTGATTTTAATCACCTGTTTACTTGTCTCCATTCTTATAGATATGTAGGCTACTCGAGAGCAGGAACTGAGTCTGTCTTGTTCACTGTCTACCCTCAGAACCTCACACAGCACCTGGCACTTAGTAGGTACACAATAAAATAATCATGGAATTAATATACTCAGTCTTTAACGGGTTATTTGTTATAATCCACTGTCTTCCACCTCTCATGTGTGGTATGCATTTTAACTTTACGTTCACTTTCTGATATACATTTTATCCCCTTCTTATATAAACTTCTAACGTATACAATAACACAAAAGTATCACTACCTTCCTTGTATTCCTATCATAGAATCAGTAACTACCAACGTTAGTGAAAAGAGTCAAACTTTGTGAAATATTTGAAGATTTATTCTGAGCCAAATATGAGTGTCGAATACCTGAGACACAGCCCTCAGGAGATTCTGAGAATGTGTGGTCAAGATTGTGATTGTACAGCTTAATTTTACACATTATAGGGAGACATAAGTCATCAATCAAATATATATAGATGTATATTGGTTTGGTCTGAAAAGTGGGGACAACTAGAAGTGTGGGCTTCCAGGTTGTGTGTAGATTTAAAATTTATCTGATTGGCAATTTGTTGAAAGGGTTAAGTTACTATCTAACCACCTGAAATCAATAGAAGGGAATGTGTAGCTTAGGATAACAAGGGTTTGTAGAGAACAAAGTTCTCTACATCATGGAGATGAAGTCACCTAGTAGCAGGCTTCAGAGAAAATAGATTGTAAATGTTTCTTATCAGACTAAAAGTGTTTGTTCTGTTAGTAATTCCAAAAGAGAAGAGATATAATGAGACTTGTCCAACCCCCCAACTTCCCATCATGGCCTGAATTCATTTTTCAGGTTAGCTTTGGAATGGCCTTGCTGAGAAGAGAGGTCCATTCAGATGGTCAGAGTGAGGGAGGGGGCTTAGAATTTTATATATGGTTTACACCAACTAAAGCCAATATGTTTTCATATACATGCCCACCCACTTCCCTAATCTTGTAATAATGTGAGGAAATCCCAAATATCATATATTCCATCCTTAGATACTTCAAAGTGTTTCCCTAAAACATAAAAACTATGGTTCCAGCAAACCAGTCTCAGATTCCAGCAAACCAGTCTCTGTGCCCATTGGTTAAATGTGACCATTCTCGCCATGCTAAGAGGTGAGACTGTGTGGTAATAATGCATGTACGGAAGTTAGTGGGAAGAGGAAGAATTCAAGAACTAATATTTATTGAAAACTTTCGACTGATCCTTCCTTCCCCAATGCTAGTCTCTTTCAATATGTTATATTTTGACTCCTCCTTAGAGTCCCATTAAATGCTTGTTATTATCTCCATTCTTTAGTTAGTGAAATGGAACATCAGAAAAGTTAAATGCAGTGTCCACTATCACACTCCACGTGGTGATGAACTTGAAAATCCACACCCAGTACGAAAATGAAGATAGGCCTGGAACCCACCCTGGTGAAGGCCCTGGGAATCCATGAAGTGGCTGTGAAACCAGAGGATGTCACTGACAAGGAGGACCAGCTCTTTGGCTGTTAGGCTGAATTTGATGAAAAGCAGAAAGTAGGCCTCAGGCTTGCTTAACTGTAGCTAGAAGAACCAAATTCTTTCAACGGACAGAGGACCCTAATTTCTTGTGCCTTTTGGTTTTCTATATTCTACCTCTTTGGGGTGCATTTTGTTTTATAACCTGGAAATACATGTGTTGCCTCATCAACTTTGCAGGATAGAAAAGGAGATAGTATTTCTTCAGCATCAGTCACACACTGGCCATTCCTCCACGTTTATCTTCATTTTATCCTACAAAAATCACCTAAGTTGAATGTTATTATTATTCTCATTTTACAATTGGTGGTACTGAGATTTTTTAAGCAACTTTCCCAGAGTAAGTAGTGGATCTGGGATTCAAACCCATTGCTATTCAAAACCAACGACTGAGCCTTATTTTCTAAGTTTGTGTTTCTCAAATATGCATGGTAATTTTTCAGCGAATTGTGAAATCCACATATTTTTTAAAGAAAATAGGAAACAATAAAAAATACCAGCAAGCATGACATGCTGGAGAGTAAGTAATGTTTCATGAGTTTTTAGTTTCAGTTACATGTATGTTATGTGTATGGATGTTTGCATGAGTTCACGCTCATTTGGCCATTGTAAATGGTTAGAGATGAATTCATTGCGGATCATCAAGGAAGTTTGACGGCCCTTGCTCTATCCCAGCCTGCTTGGGAGGTGGAACATAGCAGAGAACCAGAAAATGAAAACTGAGAGTACAGGGACAGGCCATAAATAATTGTATCATGAATGCGAGTGGAAACACACAGGACTCATTGAAAGCAGGAGTTCCAAGACTTAGAAACAGTGGCATTTTCTCTCCAAACCCCCAGCTGTGTTATAACATATTAAGATTCTTCTTGCAAAGTTTTGTGGTCATCAAGGTTGATACATTGGTACAAAAATATACTTGTCCTTACCAACAGATGTATTTCTAAAAAAGCATGTATGACTTGAATTTAGACATTAAAATCTGGAACTAAATAGTCTAACTTTTAGAAAGTAAATAATTCTTTGGAACATACTTAATCAACTCATCTGTCTTGTAATTAGAGACTTTGCACATTGCACTTTCCTCCCATTGGAAATGGAAATAGCATGATTCAGCAGAAGGAAAGGGAGAGTGAACCTCACAGAGAGTGGGGTGTGCTTTAATTGTTATGGACTAGAGTTCACAGAGTGATTCAAATCACACACTTGCACCCTTAGCCATTACTGAGGATCCTGTTTCAAAGGGAAACGAATTATTATCATCTCACATAACATTTTATCATAATGCTCTTGTTTATATGTAACATATCACCTTCACAATATGAGGTTTCTAAAGGCCAGGCCAACACTGAGGCAAAGGTTACCACTGAGCTTCATTGGGTCAACAGAAAACGAGAACCAGAGAGGCTCAAAGATTTGCCATGGGTCACACACACGTGCTCCTCATTCATGGTCAATATCTAGGGAGTGTGTCTACCTTCTGCAACAACCCAGGGAAATGGCTCCTAACAGCCTAATGAAAGATGGGCACACTGAGGTTCAGAGAGTTAAAGTGACTGGCCCACACTGCACACTTGGTGAGTGTTGGGCCAGCCCAAACTCCTTCTGATTGCAGGTCCAGAGCTTTTCCACTCCACCCTGTAAGCTGGCTCTGCTTCTGTATGAGAAATTGTTTCATGTTTTCCCATTCAGACTCCATTAACCAACTAAAGATTGGAAGGGAAGGGTGAGAGGGGGCCATCTGAATCTCGAGTTCCTTTCTGTTAGCAACTTTTCAGGAGCTTGATTGGAGAAAATAATAATAATAAAAATGTTTCTTTCTGTACTTTGACAACCTAAAAACTTGAGTGAGTTGAGGACTAGTATAACTGTATTTTCCTCAACAGGAAAATGGGCTTGTTTTGAAAGGAATACAAATGGTGAAATTCCAGTAGTAAATTAGAGTTAATATACTCTTGATCCCTGGGTGCTCCTAATTACTGTTTCTTATCAGAGAGAAGGGAGACTGAGATAAATCACAACTCCTTCCATTATGAGGTTCATAGACTCAGTAGGCTCTTTAAATTCTGAGCTCAAGTTTCTCCTTTTATATCTAATTTTGAGGGCCATTGAGAAAGTTAAATGAGATATTGTATATAAAATTTATAATAAGAACTGAATAATGAGAGTGACCTCCTGCCCCCACTTCTTGGGATGTGGATGAGTCTCTGGGAACACACTGGGTAGCACATGGATCTCCTCTCTCTCTTTTAACTCTTTCTCTCTTAACCCATCAAGCTCTGACAAAAATATGATTTTATGTATATCTAGATTTCTTTCTGAATAAGGCATATTATAAGTCTGTTTTTTTAAAGCTCCTGTACAGAGGTTAATAACAGGCACTGATCCAGTCAACCTGGGTTAACAAAGTTTTCAGTGAAGGTTCAGGGAGGCCTGATCCATCATTAACACAGTTGTGTTTAACATAGAGTTAACAATACCATTTTACCCTGGCCCCTAACATTTCAAAACACAATCATGCCTTCCCAATACTCCCCCAAAATCTTAACTCATTCCAGCATTAACTAAAAAGTCCAAGTCCAAAGTCTCGTCTGAGACTAGGTAAGTCCCTTCTGCCTACAAGCCTGTAAAATCAAGAACAAGTTAATTACTTGAAAGATACTATAGGAGTACAGGCATTGGGTAAATGCTCTCATTTCAAAAGGGAGAAGTCAGTCAAAACAAAAGAGCTGCTGGCCTCATGCAAGTCCAAAATCCAGCAGGGAAATCATTACATCTTAAAGCTTCACAATAATCTTCTTTGACTTCTTTGACTCTTTGTCTCACATCTAGGCCATACTGATGCAAGGGGTGGGCTCCCAGGGCCTTGGGCAGCTCTGCACCTGGGGCTCTGCAGGGTACATTCCCCAGGCTGCTTTCACTGACTGGTGTTGAGTACCAGCAGCTCTTCCAAATGCATTGCACAAGCTGTTGGTGGATCTACCATTCTGGGGTCTGGGGTACAATGGCCCTCTTCTCATAGCTCCATGAGGCAGTGCCTCAGTGGAGACTCTGTGTGGGGGCTCCAACTTTTCCCTTCCCCACTGCCCTAGTAGAAGTTCTACATGAGGGCTCCACTCCTGTAGCAGGCATCTGCCTGGCCATCCAGGTGTTTTCCTAAATCCTATGAAATCTAGGCAAAGGCTCCCAAGCCTCAACTCTTGCTCTCTGTGCACATGCAGGCTTAACACACATGGAAGCTGCCAAGGCTCCTTACAGCTTGCATCCTCTGGAGCAGTGGTCTGAGATGTATCCAGGCCCCTTTATAGTCATGGTTGGAGCTGGAGCAGCTGGAACACAGGATGCCATGTCTCAAGGCTGCACAGAGCAGCAGGGCCCTGGGTTTGGCTCCCAAAACCATTTTCCTCTCCTAGGCCTCTAGGCCTGTGACGGGAGGGGTTGTCTCAAAGCCCTGGACATGCCCTGGAGACATTTTCCCCATTGTCTTTGCTTTTAACATTTGGCTACTTTTGCAAATTTCCAAACTTTTGCAAGAGGAGCAGTATGTTAATAACTAAGAGTTTTACAAATTTCTGCTGCTGGCTTGATTTCATCCCCTGAAAATGAGATTTTCTTTTCTACCACATGATCAGGTTGCAAATTTTCCAAACTTTTATGCTCTGTTTCCCTTTTAAATATAAGTTTCAATTTCAGATTGATTTATTCGGATTCAATGACAGATTTCAGATCATGTTTTTGTGAACACATATGAACATATGCTGTTAGAAACAGCCAGGCTAAATATGGAATGCTTTGCAGCTTAGAAATGTCTTCTACCAGATACCCTAAATCATCTCTCAAATTCAAAGTCTCACAGATCTCTAGAGTAGAGGCACAAAGCCACCAGTCTCTTTGCTAAGGCATAGCAAGAGTGACTTTCGTTCCCATTCCCAAAAAGTTTCTCATCTCCATCTGAGACCTCAGCCTGGACTTCACTTTTCATCTCACTATCGGCATTTGGGTCACAAACATTCAACTACTTTCTGGGAAGTTCCAAACTTACCTTCGTTTTCATGCCTTCTTCTGAGCCCTCCAAACTGTTCCAACCTCTGCCCCTTACCCAATTTTAAAGCTGCTTCCACATTTTCAGGTATCTTCATAGCAATGTTCCACTTTTCTGGAATCAATTTCTTGCATTAGTCCATTTTCACACTGCTATAAAGACATACCTGAAATTGGATAATTGATACAGAAAAAGTGTTTAATCAGTTCACAGCTCTGCAGGCTGTACAGGCTTCTGCTTCTGGTGAGGCCTTAGGAAACCTACAATCATGGTGGAAGGTGAAGCAGAAGCAAGCACATATTCACATGGCTGGCAGGAGACAGAGAGAGAACGGGAAGGTGCTACATGCTTTCAAACAACCATATCTCATGAGAACTCTATCAGAAGACAGCACTAGGGGAATCCAAGACAACTAAACTATTGGAAAACACCCCATGGTGCAAACACCTCCCACCAGGCCCCACCTCCAACACTGGGGATGACAATTCAACATGGGATTTAGGTGGGGACAGAGAGCCAAACTATATCGGGTGTCATTTTTTTTTCCTGTGACTTATAGGCTGGACAGGTCTCACATCTGGATCCAAAAGGAGGACATCACGGAAGCTCCTAATCTGTCCTTTATATTTTTCCCCAATATTAAACATTTATTGCAGGACATTGTTGACTCATATTCTAATGGTGCTATACATATTAGCTGGGTTCCTTTAGGTGCATTTTATTTTATTTTATTTTATTTATTTATTTATTTTTTTTGAGACGGAGTCTTGCTCTGTCACCCAGGCTGGAGTGCAGTGGCCAGATCTCAGCTCACTGCAAGCTCCGCCTCCCGGGTTTAGCCATTCTCCTGGCTCAGCCTCCCGAGTAGCTGGGACTACAGGCGCCCGCCACTTCACCCAGCTAGTTTTTTGTATTTTTTAGTAGAGACGGGGTTTCACCGTGTTAGCCAGGATGGTCTCGATCACCTGACCTCGTGATCCGCCCGTCTCGGCCTCCCAAAGTGCTGGGATTACAGGCTTGAGCCACCGCGCCCGGCCTAGGTGCATTTTAAAAACTAGTTATAAAGGCTGGGTATGGTCACTCACACCTGTAATCCCAGCACTTTGGGAGAGGGCGGTGGGAGGATCACTTGAGCCAGGAGCTTGAGTGCAGCATGAGCAACATAGCAAGACCACGTCTCTACAAAAATAAACAAATCAGTCAGGTGTAATGGCGTGCACCTGTGGTCCCAGCTACTCAGTAGACTGAGCTGGGAGGATGGAGCCCAGGAGGTTGTGATTGCAGCAAGCCATGATTTTGCCTCTGCCCTCCAGGCTGGGCCATGGAGCAAGACCCTGTCTCTAAAACAAAGCAAAACAAAGCCAGTTATATGCTGCAGTAATTATTTTGTTATTCTATCAGGAATTCTGAATTTTAATACTTGAGAAGTCATGTAGTCTACAGATTCCAAGCCAGAAAATATTTTGCCCCCATACCCCAGAGGACATTCAACAATATCTGTAGTCATTTTTGGTTGTCACATCAGGACAGAAGGTGCTGGGTACTACTTCAACATAGGTAGGTGGAGGCCGGTGATGCCTTGGAACATCCTATCATGAACAGGACAGCTCCTGCACCCAAAGAATTACCCAGCTCAAGGCATGCCAAGGGTAAGATGAGAGACTTTTCCTTAGCCATTTTCAAGGTTTGCTGTGAGTTGGCTGAACCCTAGATAGAGAAGGTGACTTGTCATCTAGCTAATTAATGGGAAAGACTGAATCAGATTCTAGTTTTCCTGACATTCAGAAACTGATTTATTCCTATTACAAGTAAACCTTAATTTTGAATTTTCACAGCTATAAAGTATTACAGTTGCTTATATACACATTGTGTCCCCACTAAATTGTGAGGTTCCCAAAGAGCAGAGAGGTCTCGCAGTATGTTTTAGCACAGTGTATTGCATGGTAGTATTACAATATCACTGATACTTGGATAGAGCACATAGTAATGCTAGACATTTTAGCAGTAGCAGAGATTTCTATAATTTCATCTTTTGAACTTCCCTGATGAGAAAATCAAATGATATAGAAAAAATTAAATAGAAAAATTAAATAACAGATTCAAGATTATGGATCAACCAATCCTGATTATCAGACTCATTTTTCTACAATTTAACAGAATTAATAAAGATATGGGTGTGGCTCACTGAGTAGACCCAGAAGGACTAAGGAAGAAGGAATTTGGAAAGAGAAAGGTTATCATGCAAGTGTTTAATTGGGCAAAAGACAAGGATTAACAGATAATTGTTGAAATGGGAATGTGAAAATTCACAAGAAGGGCATTATTGTTTTTAATTTTGTTAGTCCTTAATCTAGGTCATCTCGCTTTATGGGACTAAAAGTTCTAAAGACTTAGATTCACCTGTAAGTTCTAGATAATTGCTCTCAAAGATTCTACCTGCTGTTTGGAGCATAACAACCTTAAAGAAATATTGAAAAGCCAATGGCATCAACACTTGACAACAAATCACAAAGCACTTCCCGAAGGAAGCATTAATGTGTGATATCTACCATCAAGTTGTAAATTAGAATTCTGTTTGGCAGGTGTTGGTGGCTCTTTTCTCAGCAGGAGATGGAGGTTTGGAGAAGCAACTGCAGACATGGAACTGTCCAGTTGTATGCCGCTTTTACCAGTCACTGGGAATTCCCAACTCTGTAATCTTGCCAAATGTAAGTTCACAATAATTCTATGTTGATTACTTGTCTAGAGACTGTTACTTTAGCATAAACACCTACCTTTCCTCTGGTGATGATCATATTCTCAGATTACCTACAATGACATCATCACTGTTTTTTCCCCTCATGGCATTAATTTTTCTACTATCATTAAATTCTCGTAGTGTAGTTTTCTAAATTCTTCATTTTTGCATTTCTTTAACGATTGTGAGAGTTGTCAGAGTCAAAAGGAGTCAAAATGTTAGGAAAACTCTGACAAACAGAACTGAAAAAGGCCATAAAGAGAATGTTCTTACTCTTTTGTATCTGATAACAAAACAAACTAGGAAAAACACAACCTTGAACGAAGGCCATTGCAATCTTATAAAAGAATACTTCTGTTAGGACACTTGCCCATCAACTGCCTGTTTAAACTTGGCCTGGCATTACCCTTGTTATTGATACTTGTAGTGAATGATAAGTATTTCAAAATGTTTATTTAATCCTCATTTTTTTCCTATAAAAACATTTGTCTTTCTTAACTTCCCTGAATACATACATAGCTTACTATGATAAACATATACCCATTACAACGCTTAATTCTCAAATAAATATCTTTTATTTGAAAGGCTCTCTGTTCATTATTTAAGTTGAAACAATGTATCCAAAAGCAGGAGAATGCAGAACTTTTAAACTGTCATCCAAGCACACAGAGAAGGCATTAATATGAGTACAAACCAGATTTTTCTTGTGCCAAGGACACATTTTAAAGTATTTTTTTGGGGACCTAGATGGGAGAACATGTGTAATATAGGGAGATTTCTAAGATCAGTATTTACTTTGTTAAAGGCTGTCACCCTTGTGGCTCAACAACTTACTCTGAGGTCCTAATGTGGTTTATAAATTACATGTTCATTTCAATAGCTCCCTCCCACTGAAAGGAATAGAGTCAAGTTAAAAACTGTCACTCCCACACATTTCAGGGCCGCAGGACTGCCTACTAGATTCTGAGAAAAATGGCAAGTCATCCTCTTATCACAAGGTAACTGATTAATATGTTCCTTTTCAAGGTTGGCAATAAAAGTCTAACCAAAAATTTCAGCAGGTTTTGCTCTCTGTACAGTAGGTCAGTAGAAACTGGCTTTTTGAAGATGATCACTATTAATGACTTGGATGTAAGGACTAAGGCAGATGAGAAATCTCTGCTGGGAGCATAGCTGGGAGGGTACGTCTGTGAAGGGCAGGTTGATAGCCCTCTGGAAGGCTTCTCTTACTGGGTTGCCACATAAAATACAGGGCACCCAGGTAAATGTGAATTCCAGGCAAAGGATCAGTCATTTTTAGTATAAATATGTTCCAAAAACTGTAGGAAACATGTTTGTACTAAAAAAGTATTGCTTGTTTATCTAAAATTCACATGTATTTTGCTGTTCTGTATCTTATCCGCCAAATCTGGCCGCCCTATTTTTATGTTTTTTCCTCTCTGCGTTGCTCAAATCACCCTTCCTGGCCTCTGGGCCTTTGCACATGGTATTTGTCCTGACTGGAATACTCTACTTTCCGCTCCTACTGTGTTTTCTCTATTGTGTCTTTCCCTAGATTAATTTGGCAAGATGTATTCAATATCAGATTTCCCCTTAGACCTTGAGCTCCTGAGAGCAGAGCCTTCTTCTTATTTGAATCCAGTCCTTATTGTCTGGGACAAAGCCTGGACATTGTAGGAGCTCCTAAAATAAGATAGTTTTAAAATTTACATGGAAAAATTCTAGCAAATACGAAAGTAGAGGGAATAATATAACAAGCTTGAAGGTACCCATGACCTGGATTCATCAGTTTCCAGCAACATTTCTTCATCTCTACCAGGTAGTAGATTAAGTTATGTTGGCTCCCAAGAAAGAGAGGTCCGTGTCCAAATCCTTGGGTCCTGTAAATGTGACCTTATTCGGAAAAAGCCTCTTTGCAGATGAAGTTAAGGAACTTGGGATGAGCTCATCCTGGAATATCCAGATAGGCCCTAAATCCAATGACAAGTGTCCCCGCAACATAAAGAACAGAAGACACAGACACGCAGAGGGTGAAGTGCTGGAAGCCCCAGGCAGAAAGTAGAGTGATGTGGCCACGATCCGTGAAAGTCCAGAAATGCCAAGAGCCCCCAGAAGCTGTAGGAGGCAGGGAAGGATTGTTCCCTAGAGCTTCCAGGGGAATGTGGCCTTCACACCCTGACTTCGGACTTCTGGCCTTCAGAATTGTAAGAAAATGCATTTCTGTTGTTTCAAGCCACCCATTTTGTAGGAATCTGTGACAGGAGCCACAAGAAAATGATGCAAACTCCCACATACTCCCTCCACTACCATGGGATTCTTTTCAAGCGAATCCCAGACAGCATATCATTTCATCTGTAAATACTAGTATTCATCTCTAGAAAGGAAGAAGTTCCTTTCCAAACACAATCACACTATGATTATGTTTAATATGATAATCTCTTATCATATTAAAATTCTATAATTCCTTAATTTCATCAAAGCTTCAGCATTCTAGTTCACTTAAGTGTCCTATAAACATTTCTTAGCAGTTTGTTTATTTTGGTCAGCATGCAAGCAAGGTCCTTACAAAGCATTTCAGGGATACGAGTCCATTTTTTTTTTAAATTAATGAATGAATAGAGACAGGTAGAGTGTGTGGTGGTTTGCGTGTTCTCAAAGCCTAGTCTCATATACCCGGGTTCTGTTCTGGAGGTGCATAGAGCTGTATATGGGTCTGTGCAGGTGTCACTGTCCATTGGTGAAGAAGCACTGGGGACACAGCAGGCCAAGCCCCACACCATGAGCTCACAGTACAGGGGAGCAGACACAGTGGCCCTCAGGTGTTACTAGAGGCTCCCTGGGGCTCTGTGGTGGGCAGAGGACAGCCCAGCACTCCTGGGAAGCAATGAGGTAGTGTTAAGTGTGTCCACTGGGAAGAAGCTTGCCAGGCAGGGCTAGCAGATGCACCCAAGCAGGAAGGCAAGAGGCCCCACCATGTCCAGAGGGTTGATTGGGCTGGAGATCAAGGAGTGAGGACGGGTGTGAGGATGCATTCTGTATGCAGTCAGGACTCACTGAAGAATTCTGTGATTTTATTTTCCTATTTGCATTTTAGAACAACTACTCTGATTGTAAATGGAGAAGAGACTAGAGCAAAGTGAAGCTGCAGGTAGGAAGCCTGTGTGTCTGTCTGCTCCCTCAACCACGTCTGCCAGCTGTGGGGAAGCTCACTCTAACAGGAGGAGAGCTCTAATTGCAGAAGCCCAGGTGTCCTGAGAGAGATTCACATTATAAGCCCAGTATGTGGGCGCAGCTAGAAAGCACTCCTAATCTAAGCATTCTGGTACAATGACACACCAGGGAAAAATAATTTTGCATATTGTAATTTGTATGTAATTCACATATACCATCTGTATCTTGGCAGCCCAGGCCTGAGTGGCACTGAGGGAACTAAGAGAAGGCTTATGCCTGGGTCCCCACAGAGCCTTAAGGAGCAGAGTGAGGAAGAGCCAGGAGCACATGTCTGTAAGGGACAATAGGCTGGCCTGAGAGCAGAAGGTGGGTCTGTTGGCTCTTCAGTATTTCCTCATCTCCTAGAAAACTGAGGAATCCACAGTAGACAGAATCATTGTTTTGCAAATGCATCAGAAAGAACACTTTTATCAGAAATAAAATGACTGTCCAGGAAAAGAAGAAAATGTCTTTATGCCATTACCCAGAATGGTAACTCTTCTGTGCATACCTGAAAATGTCAGGAGCGCATTTCTACATTGACATTTTAATAGATGGTATGACAAATGTTATAAGACAATTCTTGGAAAGGTCAAACAAACCACATAATCTATAGTTTCTTCTTCTTATCAAATTTTTAATTCCAAGGAAGTGGTAGGTTAGGAGGAGATTGGAAATCTGGATTCATATCAGATCCTAATGAAAACAAATCAATTTTAACTAAGTCGACAAATAAGAGTTATTTATTATTTAATTAGCATGTAATTGGAAAGAGTTTATTAGCTTTACAAGAGGCACAGTCCACACATAGGTAAAGCACTTCATTGTTGCAAACTTTGGAATATTGGTCTTGCATGTCCTTGGCCTCCGTGGCTGCTTTATTACAACCTGAAAATCTTCCTTACTTCTTCTAAACTTTTCACATCCATGGGAGGCTTCCTGGGGCTGCCAGGCTGCAGAAACTTCTTCACCGTGGGCAGGTTGCTGATTCTGGTTTTCAGGGCCTGTAATTCACAAAGCACAGCCTCAGAGTGAAGCCAAGGCCTGCCACCACCATTAATACCATCCAGGGAATCTGACCCCTCCTGCCAAACACCAAGCGAGTGTCCTCCATCAGCACCAGCATGGAGGCAGAAACAGACACCCAGTGAGAAATGAAGATAAGAGGAAGGACATGTAGCTCACTTTATTTTCCCCAAAGATATCGTTCAGATTTTAAGCAGCTCAGTCATCCCTTTCTCCTTACATATTAATCCTATAGATTAGTGACTCTTGTATAAGACAAGAAAAAATAATGTGCCTGTGGGATATCAACACAGATCAGTCTCTAAGCAGAAGTAAAAATATGGGGAAATGAATTGGAAAGGAAAATGTTATAGAAAATATTAAAGACAAACCATGGGACCACCTTTTCTCAGTGAGCGATACAGTGTGGGGGACAGAGTGCTGGAGAGCTGTGCAGAGAGGAACACAATGTCTGACAGCAGGAGCCGGAGCCCAGGGAGAAAACCAGATGGAAAGGGCCCTGCTCAGACTGACTTAATGCGGGAAGACAAGGGCACATATGGGATAAAGGATGTCACAGAGAATTCAGAAACAGAAACCACATTGAAATAGAGGGATGGGGAGGATGCTGGGCCCTGGGTCCTTCCCATGATAAAAGGCAAAATACTCTTTGCGGGGTAGCATGCACCACAAATTTCCTTTCCATAACAAAAGTGTTTTCATTCCTCAACATTGGAGCCTGGAAGCTGATTTTGGAGACCCTGGGGCACTGAAGGCCTGGAGAAGGCTGGCGTCAAAACATGGTCAGTCCCAGGACCCAGATACAAGATCCCAAGATGGGAGATGTGGGGTTGCCTCTCTGGGCTGCGAAATGGGTCACCTTCAGCAGAGGGAAGCTGGAGATAAGGCTGGAGTCAAGCTCTTCCACATAGTAGAGAAGTTCCACCAGGTGAATATCAGCCCGGCTCAGCTTATTGCCAACAAGGTAGTCTTGTCCATGACTCTTTAAGACCTAGAGAATTGGAGGAATCAGATCAGGAACACATGCCCACCCAGGCTGGGACCCCTGCTTCTTTCAGAGCCTCTTCACCCTGACTTTCCCCACCTCTGTTGCCTTACTGCATGGGTGCAGAAATCCAGAGCTTTCTCCACATTATCTGAATGAATGAGAGAGTAAGAAGTGTGACTCTACTCACTCCTCAGTTGGAGCTCAGGATCCCATTTTCTCTTCTCATTCCACATCACTGTGGCATCTACACCACCCACCCAGCTTGCTTCTTCCACATAGGCCAGGGGCATAGCACCCGCCGCCACATGTTATGTCTGCCCTAGGCCCTACAGTGTGGAGCCCTCACATTCAGGACGTGGCTCTACGTTCTGCTCTCTCCCTCTCCAATCTCCCTTGGGCAGTGACTCCACCTTCATGACAACACTCTTTCCCCAGAAGGAGACTATTTCAGAGTCCCCATTTCTCCTTGTCTGCTCTCCTCATTCCCTGCTCTGTCTCCCTGGGATCTGTAGTAAACCTGGGTGAACCTGAATTCATCATCTTTCTTACAGCATTGACTCTCACTCCTGACTGGCACTATGTTATAATCTGCAAGCTGAAGCGTTTACAGGTGAACTGCACTGATGTCTACAACTTACTATAAAATGCATTTTGCAAAATCTTCCTCTGCATCCCACAATCACTCTTCTTTTTAAAAATACACATCTCTAAAATAATACAGTATTCTCTGGTTGGGCAATTGGTCTCCCGTCTTCCTGCACATGGTACCAGAATGTGTTCTGATGGATCATTTTCATCATGTTCGTCTTCAATCAAAGTCCATGGGGTTCCATAGACTCAACAGCAACCTCTAGTGTGGTCAAGAGCCTTCCACAGCCCATGTTCTACTTATGAACACGAAAGTTTGTTGAACAGATAATTTAATGTTGGGGTCCGTAAATTAACATTTTACTGGAAAATTATAGCTTGGGTGTAAGTGATACAATTGCTTCTCCAAGCCTATTTTCATAAAATGCCTAGAGAGCCAGAGCGCTGCATTGGTGTTCAGGAAGTCTCACTGAAAGTGAAGGTCAGTGCCTCAGGAATGCCTAGCCACTATTTTTCTACTGGCCTCTAAACTCAGTTCCCCAAAACACTGAACAGTTTCACTTACTTTTTCAAAGGCAGGGAAATAGCGGTTTTGAATTTTCTCTTTGACCAAGGCAGTCTTGGCATCTCTTTCCTCAGGTTGACATGTGATCAGAAGAGAGACCATTTCAGTCAAATCTACTATACCTTCTGTATACATATCAATCCTGAAAGACAAGCAAACGGTCAAATGCCTTTTGCCTTAGATTTTATAGGTTTATAAAAACCTAAGAGAATAGAGGGTCAGATGGTGGCAAAGTAATTCACCTCCAGTGAGTGAGTGCGTTTCATAGTCTAGTAATTATGCTCTGATTTTTACAGGTATATTAACATTTGTGTCTTAAAACAACCTATCAAGGTAGATAGATCTCTAAATTTTGTTACACACATGACCTAATACAGGAAAAAGAGCATCGGTGGTCACAGTCATGAAAGAAATCCGTGGAATCACTGCCAGTACCCACTGGTGCTGTGCCAAGATTTATCATCTCCATTGTGGTTTGTTCTGTGCATGAACTTAGTGTGAGTCAAATGGCCAAAGACCTGCCCCCTAAGTAATCCTAAGAGAGTCCCTGGCACAACCTTCTCAGCCTATTTCTTGTCCTCTCTCATCATTTTACAGCTCCCAGGGCTCCTATGCCCCAGATTATCAGTTCTTCCAATTACACCCATGAAACATGTTTCCACAGCCCTCTCCACGTACTGTTGCCCAACTCTAGTCATGTGTGACTTTCTGGAGACCCCACCTAAGAATCCCCTTCCCTGGTGAAATTCTCTATTCAGTTACAACCAGTGCAAACTTTTCTTCTTTTGTGTCAAACTGGAGTTTCACAATACTTTTTAAAATAAGAGCTTTATTGATGTATGTGCACGTACTATAATTGCAATCTGTTAAATTATACTACTGAGTGGTTTTTGGTGCATTCACAGAATTCTGTAAAAATCATCACAGTCTAATTCCAGAATTATTCTTATCATCCTGATAAGGACATCTGTACAATTAGTAGTATTCATTTTTCCCCGAGCCCCACTTCTTTA
Organism: Theropithecus gelada; assembly: GCF_003255815.1. NCBI lineage: Eukaryota > Metazoa > Chordata > Mammalia > Primates > Cercopithecidae > Theropithecus > Theropithecus gelada. Next base: position 55,010,151 of record NC_037671.1, read on the forward strand.
GCTCCAGACAACCACTAATCTACTTTCTACCTCTATGGATTTGAATATCTGGACATTTCATACAAAAAGAATCCTATAATGCGTGGCCTTCTGCATCTCATTTCTTTTATGTAACATGTCTTTATGGTTTAACCATCTTGTAGCTTGCATCAGTACTTCATTACTTTTCATGACCAAACATCATTCCATGGCATGGCTAAGGCACATTTTTCTCCTCCATTTATTGATTGATGGATATTTGGGTTGTTTCCACTTTTTGAATACTATGAGCATTGTTATTTGCATTGTTCATTTATGTAAGAGATGTAGTGTGGATGTATTTTTGATTGTTTGGGGATGTACCTACTAGAGCAACTGCTGGGTCATTGGTAATACTATGCTAAAGTTTTTGAGAAGCTGCCAACAGTTCCATTCAGAATTTATTTGGAATCATGTGGTCTCCTCACAACAGAGAGTAGACCCCAGGGCTTTGCTGGTATTGAATCAATCTGGCTGTTTCAGCCTTCCATCCATGTGTCAAGGTAACCCCAGCATCCTGGGCGCTAGCCTCTACTAGCCCTGCTCAAGTATTCCAGTCCATATAATTGGTTGGTAATTTAGGCTCCTGGTCATCATTCTTGGAATTACTGGGATCTGAGATTCAGCTTATTTGCAGCTTTCCCTCCCTAGTCCTTCATCTACAGACTCTCAAACATTCTATGCCTTGCCCTACACTATTGACTAGAGTCTAGCCTCTGAAGCTCTGAGTACCTGAATCACGATTGCCTATCCTCCTCAGTTCATAGGGTTTATGAGTGTTTGGAAACCTTTGTCAGGGTGCTGGATCCATGGACAGCATCCTCTTCTAGAATCACCCTCACCTGAACCCTCCCCATGTTCACTGTTCCCTCATCTCCATGGGACTCTGCAATACTGGACCTCAGTATGTACGCCCAAGGCCCAGCCTGCTGCTGGTCATGATGCCCTGCCATGGTCCCACCCACTCAGGGAAGGACCTAAATCACTCTGTGTTCTCTGTGGAGGAAAGAACAGAAAATATACCGTACAGGGCTCTCTCCTTTATGTCTTTCCCGTAGAGGTTGTATTTGCTGGCAATGTAGTTGAGAATGGCTCTGGTCTGCACCAGCTTCATCCCATCAATCTCAACCATTGGTACTTGCTGGAACAGCAAACTCCCATCTTTAGAAAGAAGGGAAAAAAGGGAGGATGAAATGTCTATGAAACCCACCCTTTCAGGATGAAAAAAATGGTTTTGGAAATGGCTAAATTTGTGAAAGGAAAAAGAAATTATTGCCTGGTAAGATTTCATTTGAAATAACTTTTTTCCTTGTTTTGTTTTTTGAGACAGAGTCTTACTCTGTCACCCAGGCTGGAGTGCAGTGGGACAATCTCAGCTCACTGTAACCTCCTCCTCCTGGGTTCAAGCAAGTCTCCTACCTCAGCCTCCTGAGTAGTCAGGATTACAGGCTTGCACCACTGCACATGGCTAATTTTTGTATTTTTAGTAGAGATGGGGTCTTATCATGTTGGCCAAACAGTTCTCGAACTCCTGACCTCAAATGATCCACGCGCCTCAGCCTCCCAAAGAGCCGGGATTACAGGCCTAAGCCACCACACCAGGCCCAAACAACATTTTTTAAAAGCTTCCTGTAGTTCTTCTTTTTCTTAAGAAGCTTCCTTTTACTTTTTAATCCTGTTATTTCATTTTTGTTTTTATTTCCCCTCCAGATACATAGTGGGACTCTTGTATTTTTTTGTGTTGATTTATCTTCATGGATATTTTAGGAAGAGGTTGGGACAAGTTACAATAGGACTGGCAACAAGATGCCATTTAAAACGGGAAGTTCGCAGGGTAAGTTTCATTGTGTTTGTCACATTTAAGGCAGGTTCTGAGAGGTTTTTATGTAAGGGTCCCTTTCTCTGCTCTTCAAAGCCTGCAATAGTGCTGCAGTGTTACTTTGTCACGCCCCACCCCAAGAAAGAAAAACCTCAAGGCAATGGCCACATGGATTTCTCCTCCTTTCGACTAGCACGTGTTCTTGCATGTGCTTGGATGGGGAGGGCTGTATGGGATCCTCTACTGATGACCACAGCTCATTCATGGTGTCCCAAGCATGAAAACAAAGAAAGGACTTTCTCTGGGGGCGGGAGATCATTCCTCTAACAAATAGTCTGAGAGGTCTGGTCCTTTCAGCCTGGAGAGAGTTGCCAGACCTGTTCAAGGGGCCACATCCTTTCCATCTTAACCACTTTCTCTCTCTGCACCATGTCCAAATACCACCCCTCACACACATAGGCATTACTGGCTGCTCAACCTTCCCTCTGTACTTTCTACTAGATACACTCATCAGAGGCACCTAGAGATTGATCTTACCATTTCTTAACTTGTCCAAATCTTCTGCAGATTCTAGAAATTTCTCTTCAAACTGGAAGCAGAAACAGTAAATGGATTCTTGTTAGTTCATTCTATTATAGACTTGTGACCTTGATGGCCCCTATCTGGTGCATGATTTGGGGAATATAAGACTTCTGAGTTTGGCAGGGTACCCAGAGGGGTCTGATCATGGCCATTTGGAAATTTAGACCTAAATCATAGAGAAAAGTGCATGGGTCAGAGCACATAGCTGCTCAATCTTCTAGTTCACTTCACCTCCACCCTGATCTCATGAATGTGTATGATTAGGTCATGTTTTGAGAGGGGACGTCACTGGAGAAAAGGCACTGAGCAGTTCTTCTAGTTATGGTGTTGTCATATCTTAGGAAAGCCTGTGTCTCCAGGTGAGATTAGACCACAGCCTTGTTTGTCCCCAGTATGGGGCGTGCCATGGGCTAATGGCCATCAAATATTCTGCCACCAAGGAGCCTCTGCTGTAATTTGTATCGCCCCACTTCTTGGGAGCCCTGCTAAGGGTGAAATAGGTCGCCGCTGTTACACAGCTTTAACACTTGTAATTCTAACTTTCTCTTCTGAAGTACATGGAACCCAATAGGGTAAAATTCTCAATTTAATAAAGGAATTAGAGTACCACACTAACATTATTTTTAATGAAAGCCTCTGGTTTCTGATGTGGTTTTGTGGGTTCAATATCACCATTTTCATGTACTGGCTTCTTGACTTTGGACATGTACCAAATCTGTGTCTGAGTATGCTAATCTATGAAATGGGTATACTTACGGTAGCTGTGGTATAGGATGAGATCAAGATTAAATTGCAAGGTCACACAAAGCACTTAGAAAAGTAGCAGGTGTGTAGTAGCTGCTCATTAAATATATGTTATCTTTAGAATTTTGGAACTATACTTAGTTCTTGATCTACATCCAGTAACTTAAACCTGGGAGTAAATTCCACCTTGTCCTGGACAAGTCACTTTGGTGGAAATGGCAGCCAGCAACAAGACTGTCTCAATCTGACCAGAAGCTATGGGTGGATGCAGGTATTTAATACAGATATGAAATTCAGTTATTACATGATGATGCAGTTGACTTAAATAGGCAGAGTATGTCAAACCAAAAGTCTAAGCAAAAGTTCTCAAGGTTTTTTGGATTTCAATGTTGTTATGATCTGGTTCCAGTCTTGACTCTGCCTCAAAATAGCTGTGTGATCTAGGAATTATTACTTAAAATCTTCAAGCCTTACATTCTTCATCTGCAATATTTTCTTAAATGGAATTTTGTAATGTTTTCAAAATGCAAGATACAGGGCCTGACCCACATACATCAAGTAATAAACAGTAGTGACGTTTGCAGTGGCTAATTATACTTTAGGGAGTTCTTTATGGTGAAATGTCAGGAATTTGGGGGTTTCTAGCTTGCTCCATGGAACAGAGTTTGTTGTGGATCTATGATCACACAGGACCAGGATCTAGAGGTCATGGAGGTGCGTGCCAACAATTAACAAAGCGTCCAGTTCAGGACAAACCTAAGGAATGGTGGGTGGTTCAGCCAGGAGGGTGGCCGAGGTGCGGTGGGGTTGGCAAGTGGGATGTGCTTGTGAGGTTGAGGACTGGGTTATGATCATCAGCCCTAGGGCCCTGAGACTCCAGAAGCCTGAGCAAGGTCTGCATTCAGGCGGGATGGAGACCAGGGAGCCTGGGTTCCTCTCAGCCTTGCCCCTCCCTCCCTCCCTCCTGCTGAACTCTTCCTGCCCAGGCTCTGACCACATCCCTGAGCTGCAGAGCTGATGTCTGGGTGACAGTGAAACAGGGTGTTCGTTTGTACAAAGGAAACAACCTGGAATGATAGTGTTTGGATTTCTTGTGTGATTATTTCTTCATAGGATTGAGAAAGGGTGAGGCTTAAGTCCCAAGCCTTCGTGAAGCAATGGAGAAAGTGCCATCCCGAGGTTCAGGTCCACACGGCGCTGTGAGGCTGAAGAGGCGCCCTAGAAGTTCCCTTCACAGGATACCACCTCACCTGAAACCCTCCTTTTCAGCTGCCACCTGAGGGACAAGATCTCCTGAGTTTGTCCATGACTTACCCCCGAGGAAAACCCTCAGGCAGTTACTGAGGGACTCTGGTCTGGACTGGGAAGTGTTTTTCTCAGTGACACATCTAGAGGGCAGCGCTTAGTGGAGTCCCATAGACACCTCCCAGTGTTTCCTGCTCAAACATCCAGGAGGATGACCTGGTAACACTGGGGAATGCTTGGGTGTTCTAGAAGCCTCCACCCCTCATTTTAACCACGTGTTTACTTGTCTGCATCCTCATAGACATGCAGGCCGCCCCAGGGCAGGGACTGTGTCTGTCTTCTTCACTGTCTATCTCCATGACCTAGTATGGAACCTGGAATTAATAAGTGCTCAACCAAATAATTGCTGTGAATGTAGTCAATCTTTAATAGGTAATTTGTTACAATCCACTTCCTTCCGCCTCTCATTTGTAGTTTACATTTTGCATTTTACCTCTGACTACAACCTTCTTTTAATATTATGTATTTTTATTGTTTTATTGTGGAAATTATGAACAAGAATAAAAATAAACAGAAAAGCGTAATAATTCTGCTTATACTTCTCACCTAGAATAAATAATTATCAACCAAAATCAATGTGATATTATATATAGGTGGGCATAAATATATTTATTTATTTACCATAAATATATTTATTTATACCCACCTACTTCTCCTCTTGTAATAATTCCAAGGAAATCCCAGATCCATATGATTAATCCTTAAATACTTCAATGTGTTTTCCTAAAACACATAAACTATTCTAAAGGCAGCCATAGTACATTATCACACATTAAATATTAACAATAATTCTTTCATGTCATCAAATAGTCAATATTCATGTTTCTAATTGTTGTATGAATGCCACAAATTATTTTTTACACTTTGTTTAAATTCTAATCCACTTAAGTTCTACGCTTTGTGATTAGTTTCTTAATTATATTTTAATATGTATGCTTTTAGATGAGAAGAAATTTTAACAATTGTTAGGTCAAATCTGTTCATCTTTTTCTTAATTACAGTCCATTTTTATTTAAGGCACAATGCTTCAGTAAGTAATCATTGCATAGTTTCTGTGGGAAAAGCATGTGATAATGCAATTTTAAATCCAACTTAAGATGACGTAACTCAGAACCTACCTCTACTCCAGCTGCAGCCAGGAGCCACCGGATGGGCTCCATTCTGCCCCGTGCATTGAGGTAGTGGAGCTTGGGTTTCTCTGCCATGATAGCAGTCTTCTGGAGGTTTCTCTAAGTCTGAATCAATGAATGAATAATTGAAGCCATAGAATCAAAATGTACTTTAGGATGTGTGGTTGAGAACCACCAACAATGCTAAAGAACAAGCTGCCTTCTTCAAGACTGGGTTGGAGGAGTTCCTGGAATGTTTTCTTGGCCCAAATTGTTACCCAGCAGTGACCACCCTCAGATTCCAGCAAACCAGTCTCAAGTCTTCATTGGCTAACTGTGACTTTTCTTGGCAGCCTAAGAGGTGAGAGTATGTGGTAATAATACATGTATAGGAGTTAATGGGAAGAGGAAGAATTCAAGAACTAGTATTTATTGAAAACTTCCTAATGATCCTTCCTCAATGCTAGTCCCTTTTAATATTTTATATCTTTAACCCTCCTTATAGTACCATGAAATGGTTGTTATCTCCATTTTTTAGTTAATGAAATGGAACATCAGAGAAATGCAATGTTCACAGTCACACTCCAGTTGGTGATGGACATGAATATCTACACGAAGGACTAAAATGAAGGCATGCCTGGAAGCCAGCTGGGTGAATGCCTTGGGAACCCATGAACTGGTTGTGAACCCAGAGGATGTCACTGACAGGGAGGACCAGCAGGGAGCTAAGTCACCCTTCAGCTCTTTGGCTGTGAGACTGCATTTGATCAAAACCAGAAATTAGGCTTCAGACTTAACTATAGCTAGAATATCCAAATTATTTCAACAGACAGAGAATGCTAATCCCTTGCTTCTTTTGGCATTCTATATTCTAACTCTGTGGGGGGCATTTTGTTTTATAATCTGGCAAAAGAGATGCTGCTGCATTAACTTTGCAAGATATGGAAGGAGCTAGCATTTATTCAATGTCAGTCACTCACTGGTCATTCTTCTAAACTTCTCTTCATTTTATCCTACAAAAATCACCTAAGGTGAATGCTGTAGCTATTCTCATTTTACAGTTAAGGATACTGAGGTTTTTAAAGTAACTTGCCCAGATTAAGTGGTGGATCTGGGATTCAGACTCACTGCTATTAAAAACCAAGGACTGAGTCTTATTTTCTGTGTTAGTGTTTCTCAAATATGCATGGTAATCTTTCAGTAGATTGTGAAATCCCACTACTTTTTAAAAAAAAATAGAAAAGAATAGAAAATATCAGTGAGTCTGACATGTGGAAGGGTAAGTAATGTTTCATGAGTTGTTAGTTTCAGTTATCTGTATGTTGTGTGTATGGATGTTTGCATGTGTGCACGCTGACTTGGTCATTGTAAATGGTTAGAGATAAATTGAGTGGGCTCATCAGTGAAGTTTGATAGCCCTTGCTCTATCCCAGGCTGTTTGGGAGGTGGAACACAGCAGAGTATCAGAGAATGAAAACCAGTGGCTGCAGGGACAGATGCAACTAATTGTCTCATGAATGTGAGTGGAAAGACACAGGACTCACTGAAAGCAGGAGTTCCAGTGCCAGGACTTAGGAACAGTTGCATTTTCTCTCCAAACCCCTAGCTCTGATATTAAACATTAGGATTCTTCTTGCAATGTTTTGTGGTTGTTGAGTTTAGGAGAAAAATATACTTGCCTTTAACAACTAATGTATTTCTTTCTTTCTTTTCTTTTTTTTTTTTTGAGACGGAGTTTCACTGTTTTTTCCCAGGCTGGAGTACAATGACGTGATCTCAGCTCATGCAACCTCAGCCTCCCAGTTTCAAGTGATTCTCCTGCCTCAGCCTCCCAAGTAGCTTGGACTACCAGCACATGCCACCACACCCAGCTAATTTTGTATTTTTAGTAGAGACAGGGTTTCAGCATGTTGGCCAGGCTGGTCTCGAATGCCCGACCTCAGATGATCCGCTTGCCTCAACCTTCCAAAGTGCTGGAATTACAGGCGTGAGCCACTGCACCTGCCCTCAACCAATGTACTTCTAAAAATGTATGTATGACTTAAATTTAGACATCGAAATCTTTTTTATATACTTTAAATTCTGGGGTACATGTGCAGAATATGCAGATTTGTTACATATGTTTGCATGTGCCATGCTGGTTTGCTGCACCTATCAACCAGTCATCTACATTAGGTATTTCTCCTAATGCTATCCCTCCCCAACTCCCCCACCCCACTATAGGTCCCGGTGTGTGACGTTCCCCTCCCTGTGTCCATGTGTTCTCCTTGTTCAACTCCCACTTATGAGTGGGAACATGCAGTGTTTTGTTTTCTGTTCTTGTGTTAGTTTACTGAGAATGATGGTTTCCAACATCATCCATGTCCCTGCAAAGGATATGAACTCATGCTTTTTTTATGGCTGCATAGTATTCCTTGGTGTATATGTGCCACATTTTCTTTATCCATTCTATCACTGATGGGCATTTAGGTTGGTTCCAAGTCTTTGCTATTGTGAACAGTGCCGCAAGAAACATAAGTGTGCATGAGTCTTTATAGTAGAATGATTTATAATCCTTTGAGTATATACCCAGTAATGGGATTGCTGGGTCAAATGGTATTTCTAGTTCTAGATCCTTGAGGAAGCACCACACTATCTTCCACAATGGTTGAACTAATTTACACTCCTACCAACCGTGTAAAAGCATTCCTATTTATCCACATCCTCTCCAGCATCTGTTGTTTCCTGACTTTTTAAGGATCGCCATTCTGACTAGCATAAGATGGTATCTCATTGTGATTTTGATTTGTATTTCTCTAATGACCAGTGATCATGAGCTTTTTTTCATATGTTAGTTGGATGCATAAATAGAAATCAAAATCTTTTAAATGTCTACATTTTAAAAAGTGGGAGTCAATAGTTTAGCCTTTGAAAAGTAAAAAATTCTTTGAAATCATACTGAATCAACTCACCTGTTTTGTACCTAGATATTTTGACATTGTACTTTCCTAACTTGGGAAATGGAAATAGCATTATTCAGCAGAAAGAAAGGGAGAGTGAAATTCACACGAAAGTGTGGGGTGTAGTTGTTTAATTGTTATGGATTAGTTCACAGTGTTGTAACTCTAATCCCCACACTAAGCTCCCTTAGCCATTGATTGAGGATCATGTTTCAACAGGAAATAAATTTTTATCTTACATAATATTTTATCACAATTCTCCTGCTGATAACTAACATTTCACCTTCTCAATATGAGGTTTCCAAGGGTGAGGTTAAGACTAGGACAAAGGTTACCATTGAGCTTGGCTGGGTCAACAGAAAATGAGAACCAGAGAGCTCAAGGATTTGCCATGGGTCACATACACATGCTGCTAATTCACGGTCAATATCTAGGGAGTGTGTCTACCTTCTGCAACAACCCTGGGAAATGGCTCCTATTATCTGAATTAAAGATGGGCACACTGAGTCTCAGAGAGCTAAAGCACCTGTCCCATGCTGCACACTTGGTGAGTGCTGGGTCAGCCTGAACTTCTGATTGCAGGTCCAGAGCTTTTCCACTCCACCCCATAACCTGGCTCTCAGCTCCTCTCTGAGAAGTTGTTTTATATTTTCCTATTCAGAGTATATTAGCCAACTAAATGTTGGAAGGAGAGGGTGAGACAGGAACATCTAATCCCTGAGTTCCTCCTGTGAGCAACTCTTCAGGGGCTTGCTTGGAAGAAAAAATTAATAAAAGTGTGCCTTTCTCTACTTTGACAACCTAAAATCCAGAGTGAGTTGAAGACTAGTATAATTGTATTTACATCAATTAAAAATGGGCTTGTTTTAACGGAATGTAAGCTCTCATAATTCCAGGAGTTAATTAAAAGAGTTACATCTCTGAGTTTGTCCCAATGACACTGTTTCTTATCAGAGAGAAGGGAGAATGAGATAAACCAGGATTCCTCCCATTATGAGGTTCATAAAAGCTGTAGGTTGTTTAATCTCTTTAATTCTTAGAATAGAGGTAGTTATTTCTAGTTTTGTAGGTTGTTGAGAAAGTTAAATGAGATAATGTACCAAAAATTCATAGTAGGCACTCAGGAATCGGTGTTTGCTCTTGTCCCAATGCTTAGAAGATGGGTAAGTCTCTGGACACATTGAGTAGCCCATGGATCCTTTTTCTTTGATCTATCTATCCATCAATTATTTTACCTATCAGCAATCTATGTATATGTATCTATTTATAATCCCTGTCTACCCATCCACGTATGTATTATTTTATCTATCTATCGTTCTATGCATCTATCTATCTGTAATCTGTCTGTCTCTTCATCATCTATTACCTATCTTGTATCCATCTCTCTATATCTCTATATTTTGGCCATAGAACTCTAATAGGATTACATTTTTATATGAATCCAGACTTATATCAAATCTGTCATATGATGGCTCTGTTTCTCTCTCTCTTTCCTTTCTAGCTCCTGTACAGAGATTAATGATATTCACTAATCAGTCCATCTGGATTATCAGGAAGTTTTCAGTGAACATCCAGGCAGTGGGGCGCATCAGTAACACAACCTTGCTTAGCCCCATGAGGTCATGTAGTCCCATGGTTCTCAACCAGGGGGATTTTGTTCCTCTGCTCCAGAGGACACTGAGCAAGGTCTAGAGACATTTTGGGTTGTCACATCTGCGGGGAGGGAGAGAGGGCTACAAATCAGATAGGTAGAGGGCAGGGATGCCTAGAAACATCCTAGAGTGGGCAGGTCAGATCTCCATACAAAGAATTACACCATTCAAAGGGCAGCAACAGTCAGAGCCTCTTTCTTAACTATCCTCTAGATTGGCCATGAGTTGGTAGAACTCCAGGGACAGAATATGACTCATGGTGGAGCTAATTAGTGGCAAAGCCTCAACTAGAATCTAGTTCCCCTGACATTCAAACTAATTTACTCTAATTATAATAAACCTTAGTTTAAAATTTTCACAGCCAATATAGTATTACAGTATCACAATTTACAGCAATTGTGTTTTGACTACTTACATAGAGAAAGAAATTTTTGCATACTTTGCCACTTCCTCCAGCACTGATTATTCTCAGATTGTTTAAATTACTATCATTTCTTTTCTTCTCCTCATGTCATTGTTTCTCATACCATTAAATTCTGAGGCCCTGGTTTTCTAAATTCTTCATTTTTATGTTTCTCTAAAGATGTATCCAACAGAAAAGAAATAAACAATTATTGAACTGTCACCCAAACACACAAAGATGGCACAATATGAGTAAAAACAGACTTTTTCTTGTGCTAAGGACACATACTAGCATATTTTTCTAGGAGGCTAGAGAGGAGAGTGTGAGGCAATGTAGAGAGATTTATAAGATCAGTACTTACTTTGTTAAACGCTGTCACTGTCGTGGCTCGACAACTGAGTTCCGGGTCCTAATGTATTTATAAGCTCATTGTTCCTTTCAATAGTTCCCTCCCACTGAAAGGAGAAGGGTGAAGTTAGGGAGAAGCCACTCCCACACATTTCATGGCCAAGGGACCACCTACTGGATTCTAAGACATGAGTAAGTGATCTGCTTATCAGAAGAAACTGGTTAAACATGTTCCTTTTCAAGGTTGGCAATTAAAGTTCAAATAATACATGTCACCTGGATTTTGCTCTCTCTACAAGTCAGCAAAAATTGGCTTTTTAAAGAAGCTTTTTTTCATGAGTTGGATGCAAGGACTAGGGCAACTGAAAAATCTCTATTGTGAGCATAGCTGGGGGGGATGTCTGTGGAGGGCAAGCTGATGGCACTCTTTTCTTACCGAGTTGCCAAATAAAGTATAGAACATCCATGTCAACGTGAATTTCAGGCAAACAATTAATAATTTTGTAGTTATAGCTATTTCCAAACATGGCATGAAACATGATTATACTGAAATATTCTTTATTGTTTATCTGAAATTCACATTTAGGTGGGTGTCCTGTATTTTATCTGCCAAATCCAGGAACCCTGTTTGCATGTGCTTTTCTCTTTGTGTCACTCAAATTGCCCGTAATATAACAAATCTGAAAGTATCCATCACCTGGATTCATCAATTGCAAATAATCTTTCTTCATCTGTCCCATATAGGTGGTTATGTTGGCCCCCAAGAAAGGTAGGTCCATACGGAAATCCCTAGACCCTGTGAATGTGATCTTGTTTGGAAAAAGGCTCTTTGCCGATGTAATGAAGTAAAAGAATTTGAGATGAGATCATCTTGGTATATCTGGATAGGCCCTGAATCCAATGACAATTATCCTCACAGCAGAGTGAAGAGAAGACACAACATGGCGAGGGTGAGGTGCAGGAAGAAAGAGGCAGCAATTAGAGCGATGTGGCCACTATCCATGAAAGTCCAGAAAGGCCAAGAGCCCCCAGAAGCTAGAAGATGCAGGGAAAGATTCCTGGAAAGCACTCCTAATCCAGGCACTCTGGCACAATGACACACCAGGGAAAAATGATTTTGCATATAGTTATTTGTATGTAATTCACATATACCATCTGTGTCTTGGCAGCCCTGGCCTGAGTAGCACTGAGGGAACTGAGGGAAGGCTCACGACTGGGGCCCCACAGAGCCTTAAGGAGCAGAGTGAGGATGAGCCAGGAATACCCGCCTGTAAGGGACAACAGGGTGGCCTGAGAGAAGAGGGTGGGTCTGTTTGCTCTTCAATATTTCCTCACCTCCTAGAAAACTGAGGAATCCACAGCAGAAAGAATGGTTATTTTGCAAATGGTTAAGGAAGAACACTTTTATCAGAAATAAAATGACTGCAGGAAAAGAAGAAAATGTCTTTATGCCATTACCCAGTATGGTAACTCTTCTCCTGTGCATACCTGAAAATGTCAGGAGCGCATTTCTACATTGACATTTTAATAGATTGTATGACAAATGTTACAGGACAATTCTTGGAAAAGTAAACAAACCACGTAATCTACAGTATTTTTTTTACTGAACTTTTAATTTCACGAAAGTGGTAGGTTAGGAGGAGACTGGAAATCTGAATTCATATCAGATCCTAATGAAAAGAAATTAATTTTAACCAAATCAACAAATAGGAGTTTTATTATTTAATTAGCATGTGATTGGAAAGAGTTCATTAGCTTTACAACAGGAACAATCGATACTTAGGTAAAGTACTTTATTGCTGCAAAACTTTAGAATATGGGTCTTGCATGTTCTTGGCCTCCATGGCTGCTTTATTAAAACCCGAAAGTCTTCCTGGCTTCTTCTAAAGTTATCGCATCCATGGGAGGCTTCCTGGGGCTGCCAGGCTGCAGAAACTTCTTCACCGTGGGCAGGTTGCTGATTCTGGTTTTCAGGCCTGTAATTCACAAAGCACAGCCTCAGAATGAAGCCAAGGCCTGCCACCACCATTTATACCGCCTGGGGAATCTGAGACCCTTCTACACAAAGACCAAGCAAGTCTGCGCCATCAGCACCAGCATGGAGGCAGAAACAGACATTGAGTGAGAAACAAAGATAAAAGGAAGAACGTGTAGCTCACTTGTATTTTCCCCAAAGATGTTGTTCAGTCAGATTTAAATCCACTCAGTCATCCCTATGTTTCTTCTTACATATTAATCCTATAGATTAGTGACTCTTGTATAAGACAAGAAAAATCAACGTGCCTGTGAGATATCAACACAGATCAGTCTCTAAGCAGAAGTAAAAATATGGGGAAATGAGTTGGAAAGGAAAATGTTATAGAAAATATTAAAGACAAACCGTGGGACCACCTTTTCTCAGTGAGCGATACAGTGTGGGGGGCAGAGTGCTGGAGAGCTGTGCAGAGAGGAACACAATGTCTGACAGCAGGAGCCGGAGCCCAGGGAGGAAACCAGATGGAAAGGGCCCTGCTCAGACACACTTGGTGCGGGAAGACAAGGGGACATGTGGGATAAAGGACATCACAGAGAACTCAGGAACAGAAACCACACTGAAATAGAGGGATGGAGAGAGATGCTGGGCGCTGGGTCGTTTCCATGATAAAAGACAAACGCTCTTCATGAGGTAGCATGCACCACACATTTCATGAACGTAATAAGAATCTTTCCCTGCTTGTGAGGAACAAGACTCAACAAGAATCTTTCCCTGATTGTGAGGAATCAGGGCCTGGTGCTAATTCCTTGGTTGGAGCCCAGGCTCTCATTTTCTCTTCTCATTCCACCTCACTGCGGCATCCACACCACCCACTTGGCTTGCATCTTCCACATGGGCCAGGGGCTCAGCACCTGCTACAACATGTTCTGGGTTCCCCAGACCCTACAACATGCAGCCCTGACTTTCAGGGCATGATTCTACACTCTGCTATCTCTCTCCAATATCTCTTGGGCAGTGACTCCACCTTCATGACGGCACTCTTCCCCCAGGAGGAGACTATATCAGAGTCCTCATTTCATTTCTCCTTGTATGCTTTCCTTATTTCCTGCTCTAGGATCTGAAGTAAACCTGGGTGAACTTGAATTTATCCCCTTTCTTGCAACATTGGCACTTACTGATTTCACTGTGTTATAATCTGCATGCCACAGTATCCAGGGTGAATTGCATTGATGTCTGCAACTTACTTTGAAATGCAAAAAAAAAGAAAAATTGTGTCTGACTGAGGGAGACAGGGGTGGAGTGACTGCCACACGTGATAAAGCCCAGATGAGGGGATGTTAATTTTGCTGTCTAGGTGGTTAGTGTACATATGGTCTTAAAATATTTCTTTCAACTATTGTGAATATATAAAATGTTTCATAACAAAATTTTTAGTGATATGTGATATTTATTAAAATATTTCAGCACATTCACATCATAAATAATAAAATGAGAAAACATACAATATCACTGATTTAAGGTAACATTTTGGCAAATACCCTTTCAGACTGTGTATATATATCTAAGTGTAAATAATTACTTGATACATAAAGAAAATGCAACATCAAATGCTATATTGTAGCATACATAGTTCAGAGTCATGTATCATGGGACTCTTTGGTAGAACCTGTGAAATTCTTCCTGACAGTCTATTTTTATACCATGCCTTGAGAGTCAAGTGCTCAATTAACATCAAGGAAGGCTTTTTGGACATGAAGGTCAATGTCCCACAAATGCACAGGCACTATTTCTCTGTTGCCTTATGTTATTGACTGAATGTTTATGTTTCCCCAAAATTCATATGTTGGGATCCTGACCCCCGATGTGATGCTGTTAGTAGGTGGGGCCTTCAGGAGTCATGGGGTGGAGCTCTCATGAATGACATTAGTCCCCTTATGAAAGGGACCTTAGAGAACTCCCTTGGCATGTTTGCCATGTGAGGACACAGTCAGAGATTGGTTGTCTATGAACCAAGGAACAGGCGCTCCCCAGATGTGGAATCTGCTGGCACATTGATCTTGTACTTCCCAGCCTACAGAGCTGTGAGATAGAAACATATGTTCTTTACCCAGTCTATGGTATTTTGTTATAGCAGCCAAACTGCTAAGACACCCTCTACCTCTTAGTGCCCTTATAGACTAAACAGCTTCCATCATGACCTTTGCAACACTCAAATATGCCAGCATTTGGTCAATAACTGCCAACTTTCCTAATTTTTGCCTCCACTATCAGTTTATGACCAAACACAGAAAGTAAATCTGACCAATCACATAGAAATTAATGCTTCTAGTTAGCCAGCTTATAGCATCTTCATGCCAACAACCTGCAATCAGGACATATGTTTTTTCACCATAAATCTCTCAGACTTTCCCGACTGCCTCGGAATCTCTGGCAAATGCAAGTGATGGTGTCTGACTTCCTTACTATAGCAAGCTCAAAATAAACACCTTTTGCTTATTCTCATTTGGGTTGTCTTCATTCACTTTCACAGTTTTTCTGGAGGTTGTGACAAGACATGGTCTATGTTGCCCATTGCCATGGACCCCAGCCTTCAACCAGGTGCAGTATCCACAAAGGCGCCTTGTGCCTTGTGGCAAGTCTGCACCTGGGCTGAACTCTTTTCTCTTTGCTTTGAGCTCTTTCACTTTTTATTCTCAGTTTGGACCTTGGTTTTTTATTGGTTCCCATCTGCTTACCATCCTTAAGAGAACCAGGCCTTTTTTGCCTGTTTGTTTCTTTTCAGTCTTTTGTGGTACTGCTTTGTGTCATGCTATCAAGAAGTGTTGTTTGTCATTAAAAAAAAAAAAGGGGGGGGCAGCACATAGGCATAGGCCCAGAAGCCTGTTTTTCAAGACAATCTCACCGTACACTGAGTTTGAGGTTCTCACTGGACCTCTGTCCATGTGTACAAACTCTTCTGTGGGTCATCCCTGAAACTAAAAGAAGTTCTTCACTCTTGGCTTTTGCTCTTGTCATTCTTTGAAATTGGCAGCGGTCCAGGCAGAAGATTACAGTTTCTACTTGGGGCAGAGTACTGACTGTGACTTTAGGTTTTCTTTATTCCCATTAGGTGTTAATCCATACGGTTGGGTGAAAAAATCTCTTTTGTAGTTTGGAGGCTCAAATCATGTAGCCACTGAAAAGATAAAGACATGGCTAGGGCGAGAGATGGGACTCTGGAATACTGCACCTCAGCATACATGCCCAAGGCCCAGCCTGTTGCTGACCATAATGCCCCTGCCACGGTCCCGCCCACTCAAGGAAGGACCTAAATCACTCTGTGTTCTCTGTGGATGGAAGAACAGAAAATATACCGTACAGGGCTCTCTCCTTTATGTCTTTCCCATAGAGGTTGTATTTGCTGGCAATGTAGTTGAGAATGGCTCTGGTCTGTACCAGCTTCATCCCATCAATCTCAACTATTGGCACTTGCTGGAACATCATCAAACTTCCATCTTTAGAAAGAAGGGAAAAAAAGGAGAGTGAGATGTCTATGAATCCCAGTCTTTCAGCGTGAAGAAATGTTCGCTGAAATGACTAAATTTATAAAACAGAAAAGATATTATTGCCTGGTATAACCTCTCAAAGGAAATAGAATTTGTTTTTAGCTTCCTGTAGTCCTTCTTTTTCTTATTAATCTTCCTCTTGCCTTTTAACCTGTTATTTCATTTATGTTTTTATTCCTCATCCAGATACATAATAGGTCCCTTGTATTTTTTGTGTTGGTGTATCTTCATGGATATTTTAGGAAGAAGTTGGGACAGGCTGCTGCAAGCCCACCAGTCAGACACCATTTAACATGGGAATTTTTCAAAGTAAATCTCATGGTGTAAAGACATTAAACACAGTTCTGAGAGAAGTTTCTATGTAGGCCCTTTGTGTGCTCTTTAATACCCCCACTGGACAGTGTGCACAGGGTGGGTGCTGTGTTCGTCACCCTACTGCTGCTGCCCTGGCTCATGTCCCTCCTCACCCTCTGACCTGGACTTCCAACCAATTCAACACTGTCTCATCATCTAAGCCTACAATGTTGCAAGAATATCACCTTGTCAAATTAATAAGAGAAATGAATTCAAGATGGACCTGTTTCAATTCCTTTCCTCCAATGCACGTCCGTGCGTGTCCTTAGATGGGGAGGGGTATGTGGGATCCTGAACCAACCACAGCTCATTCACAGTGTCGAAAGCATGAAAGCAAGGAGAGGCCATTCTCAACTCGCTGGGGATGGCTCCTCTAGCAAATACTCTAAGGGGTTTGGCCCTTTTAACCTGGAGAGAGTTGACAGACCTGCTCAAGGAGCCCCACCCTTTCTACTTTAACCACTTTTTTCCCTCTCCACCACCCCAACCACCACCTTTCACACACATAGACACGGCCTGGTATTAAAACCTTCAAGTGTACTTTCTACTAGATACCTTCGTCAGAGACATGTAGAGACTTGATCTTACCATTTCTTAACTTTTCCAGATCTTCTGCTGATTCTAGAAATTTCTCTTCAAACCAAAAGCAGAGTCAGTAAATGGGCTCCTGATAGGTCATTCCATAGCATTATAGACTTTTAACTTTGAATGGCTAATGTCTGGTAAACAATTTGGAGGCTATAAGATTTCTGAGTTTGGCAGTGCACACAGAGGGGTCTGGTCATGGCCATTGGGAAATTTAGACTAGATTCATCAAGAAAAAGGCATGGATCACAGCACATAGCCACTCAATCTTTTCATGTACACCCTGATCGCTCCCATGTCCGTGATTAGGTCATGATTTGAGAGAGGATGTCACTGGAGTTAAGGGATCAGGCAGTTCTTCTAGTTTCGGTGTTGTCGTATCATAGGAAACCATGTGTCTCCGGGTGAGATCAGACCACAGCCTTTGTGTCCCCAGTGTGGGCTATGCAATGGGCTAACAACTCTCAAAGATTCTGCCACCAAGGAACCTCTGTTGTAGTTTATATCACCCCACTTGTTAGGAGCCCTACTAAGCATGAGATAGGTCCTGCTGTTGCACAACTTTAACTCTTGCAATGATAATTTCCCCTCCTGGAGTAAATGGAACACAATAGAGTAGAATTCTCAATTTGAGGAAGGAATTAGGGTCCCCACAGTAATGTTATTTTTAATGAAAATCTCTGGTTTATGATATGGCTGTGTGGGTTTAATATCACTATTTTCATGTCCTGGCTTCTTGATTTTGGACACATTGTTGAATCTCTCTGTGTCTCAGTATCCTAACCTATGAAATGGATATACTTATGATGGTTTTGTTAAAGATTGGTATGAAAATTAAATTACAAAGTCATGCAAAGCACTTGGAAAAGTAGCAGGTATATAATAAATGCTCATTAAATATACGTTTTGGAACTCTGAGAGATGGCTGCTATTTCATAGCACCCTTTTCAAAAAACTTAAATCAAAGATCACTGAATATATACTCTCTTGTTGACCTGTGTCCAGTAATTTAAACTTTGAAATAAATTACACTTTGTCCTGAGAGTAGCTGGAATGGCAGCCAGCAAGGTTGTCTAAATCTGATCAGAAACTCTGAGTGGATGCAGGTATTTAATATAAATATGAAAATCAGTTATTACATAATGATGCAGTTGACTTAATAGGTAGAATTTTAAAAATAAAAGTTAAAGCAGATACTTACAAAGATTTTCAGGATTTCACGGTTAATATGATCTGATTCCAATCTTGGCTCTGCCTCATAATAGCTGTGTGATCTGGGAATCAGCACTTAACATCTTTAAGCGTTAGTTCCCTCATCTGCAAAATGGGCATAGAACGTTTTCTTAAGCGAATATTTTAATGTTTTCAAAATGCATCATACAGGGCTGCACCCACATACATCAAGTAATAAACAGTAGTGGTGTTTGAAGTGGCTAATTATGCTTTAATAGACTTCTTTATGGTGAAATGTCAGGAAATTGGGGGTTTCTAGCTTGCTCCGTGGAACAGAGTTGGTTGTGGATCTGTGATCACACAGGACCAGGATCTAGAAGTCATGGTGGGGCGGGGCGGGGCGGGGTGGGGGAGGGGTAGGCGGGGGGGGGGGGAAGGGTGTGCCAGCAATTAATACAGCGTCCAGTTCAGGAAAAACCTTAGGAATGGTGGGTGGTCCTGGCAGGAGGGTGACCGAGGTGGGGTGGGGTTGGCAAGTGGGATGTGCTTGTGAGGCTGAGGACTGGGTTGTGATCATCAGCCTTAGGGCACTGAGACCCCAGAAGCCTGAGCAAGGGCTGCAGTGAGCCCTGCCCCCGCCTTCGAGTCAGACTGGAAGGAGACCAGGGAGCCTGGGTTCCTCCCAGCCTTGCCCCTCCCTCCCTCCTGCTGAACTCTTCCTGCCCGGGCTCTGAACGTATCCCTGAGCTGCAGAGCTGACGTCTGGGTAACAGTGAAACGAGGTATTCATTTGTATAAAAGAAAAAAGAAAAAAAAAAAAACCTGACAGTGTGTGGATTTTTTGTGTGCTTGTTTATTCGTAGGATTGAGAAAGGGTGAGGCTAAAGTCCCAAGCCTTCGTGAAGCAATGGAGAAAGTGCCGTCCCGAGGTTCAGTTCCACACGGCGCTGTAAGGCTGAAGGGGCTCCCTGGAAGTTCCCCTCACAGGACACCACCTCACCTGAAACCCTCTTTCTCTGCTACCATCCAGGGGACAAGATCTCCTGAGTTTGTCCAAGACTCACTCCGGAAAACCCTCAGGCAGTTACTGAGGGACTCTGGTCCGGACTGGGAAGTGTTTTTCTCAGTGACACCTCTAGAGGGCAGCACTCAACGGAGTCCCAGAGACACCTCCCTGAATTTCCTCCTCAGAAGCTGGGTGGATGATCTGGTAACACTGAAGAATGCTTGGATGTTCTCCTGGAAGCTCCTGATTTTAATCACCTGTTTACTTGTCTCCATTCTTATAAATATATAGGCTACCCGAGGGCAGAGACTGAGTCTGTCTTGTTCACTCTCAACCTCCAGAACCTCACACAGAATCTGGCACTTAGTAGGTGCACAACAAAATAATCATTGAATTAATATTCTGAGTCTTTATCAGGTGAGTATGCAGTTTCACTTTACATTCACTTTCTAATTTTATGCCTTTTTATCCTCTTATTGTATAAATTTCTAACATGTATAAAAATAACACAAAAGTATAATGACCTTTCTTATATTCCTCACATAGAATCAATGATTATCAATGTTAGGGAAAAGAGTGAAACGCTGTAAAATATTTGAAGAGATTTATTCTGAGCCAAATATGAGTGACCAATGGCCCGTGATACAGTCCTCAGGAGATTCTGGGAACGTGTACTCAAGGTGATTGGGATATAGCTTAATTTTAGGGAGACATGAGACATCATTCAATTATAGAGATGTACGTTGGTTCAGTCCAGAAAGGCAGGACAACTGGAAGTGTGGGCTTCCAGGTTTTGTGTAGATTTAAAAATTTTCCAATTGGCAGTTGATTGAAAGAGTTATGATCTAAAGATCATAACTGGGATCAATAGAAAGGAATATCTGGGTTAGGATAATATGGGGGTGTGAAGACCAAAGTTTTATCATGCAGATGAGGCATCCCGGTAGCAGGCTTCAGAGAAAATAAATTGTGTCAGGTTGGTCCAAAAGTAATTACAGTTTTTGCCATTGAAAGTTATGTTTCTTATCAGACTTAGAGTCTGTTCTATCAGTAATTCCAAAAGAGAGGAGGGCATGTCCAATTCCCCACTTCCCATCATGGCCTAAATTGGTTTTTCAGGTTAGCTTAGTAATGCCCTTGCTGAGAAGAGGGTCCATTCAGATGGCTGGGTCTGGGGAAGAGGCTTAGAATTTTATATTTGGTTTACACCAACTAAAGCCAATATGTTTTCACCTACGTGCCCACCCACTTTCTCCTTGTAATGATGTGAGGAAATCCCAGATACCATATATTTTATTCTTAGATACCTCGATGTGTTTCTCTAAAACAGAAGAATGGTTTTAAGTATAGCCATAGTACATTATCACACATGAAACATTAACAATAATTTTTTCATGACATCAAATATTCAATCAATATCTTTTTCTAACTGTTATATAAATGCCATTTTTTAAAATAGTTTGTTTAAATCCAAGTTCAGTTAAGGTTCACACATTTTGATTAGTTTCTTAAATGTATCTTAATGTTTGTGCTCTTAGATGAAAAGATATTTTAGCAATTTATTAGATCAAATTCATCATCTCTTTCTTAATAACTGGCAATTTTCATTTAAGGTACAACACTTGACAAGTCAGTTAGTAAGAAACATCTCATAGTTTCTGAGGGAAAAGTATCTGGTGAGGTCAATTTTAGATCCAATTTAAGATGACCTCTCAGAACCTACCTGTACTCCAGCTGCAGCTAGGCACCACTGGATGGACTCCATTCTGCCCCGTCCATTGTGGTAGTAGAGCTTGGGTTTCCCACCATGATAGCAGACTCCTGGAGGTTTCTCTAAGCATGAATGAATGAATGAATGAATGAATGAATGAATGAATGAAGCTATCGAATAAAAAATGTTCATTAGGATGTATGGTTGAAAACCACCAACAATACCGAAAATGAATCTGCCTTCTTCATGACTGGGTTGGAGGAATTCCTGGAATGTTTTCTTGGCCCAAATTGTTACCCATCGGTGGCCATCCTCAGATTCTAGCAAACCAGTCTCACGTGCCCATTGGTTAAAGGTAACCATTCTCGTCATGCTAAGAGGTGAGAGTTTGTGGTAATAATGCATATATGGAAGGTAGCGGGAAGAGGAAGAATTCAAGAACTAATATTTGTTAAAAACATCCTGGCGATACTTCCCCAATGCTAGTCCCTTTTAATATGTTATATCTTTAATCCTCCTAAGTCCCATGAAATACCTATTAGTATCTCCATTTTTTGGTTAATGAAATGGAACACCAGAGAAGTGAAATGCAATGTCCACAATCACACTCTAGGTGGTGATAAACATGAAAATCCACACCCAGGACTAAAATGAAGGCAGATCTGGCACCCACCTAGGTGAAGGCCCTGGGAACCCAGGAAGTGACGAAGAAACGAGAGGATATCATGACAAGGAGGACCAGGAAGGAGCAAAGTCACTCTTCAGCTCTTTGGCTGTTAGGCTACTGATATGGTTTGGCTCTGTGTCCCCACCTAAATCTCATCTCAAATTGTAATCCCCATAATCCCCACATGTTGAGGGATGGACCTGGTGGGAGGTGATTGGATCATGGAGGCGGTTTCCCCCATGCTGTTCTCCTGAGAGTGAGTTCTCACGAGATCTCTTGGTTTTATAAAGGGCAGTTCCCCCTTCTCCCTCTCTCTCTCTCTCTCTCTCTGCTGCTGCTGCCTTGGGAAGAGATGCCTGCTTCTGCTTCACCTTCCACCATGCCTGTAAGTTTCCTGAAACCTCCCCAGCCATGTGGAACTGTGAGTCAGCTAAAATTCTTTCCTTTATGAATTACTCAGGCTCAGGGAAGTTCTTTATAGCAGTGTAAAAATGGACTAATATAGCTACGTTTGATCAAAGGGAGAAATAGGGCCTCAGACTTGCTTAACTGTAACTATGAGATCCAAATTCTTAACAGACAGAGAATCATAATTTTCTTGATTCTCTTAGAATTCTATTTTCTACCTCTATAGGGTGCATTTTGTTTTGTAACCTGGAAAAAGAGATGCTGCATTAATTTTGCAGGGAATGGAAGGAGCTGGCATTTGTTCAATGTCAGTCACACACTGGCCATTCTTGCAAATTTATCTTCATTTTATTCTACAAAAATCACCTAAGTGAGTGCTGTTGTTAATGTCATTTTACAGTTGAGAATACTGAGGTTTTTAGAGTAACTTGCCCAAAGTAAGTGGTGGATCTGGGATTCAAATCCATTGCTATTCAAAACCAAAGACTGGCTGGGCACAGTGGGTCACACCTGTAATCCCAACACTTTGGGAGGCCGAGGTGGGTGGATCACCTGAAGTCAGGAGTTCAAGACCAGCCTGGCCACATTGGTGAAACCTTGTCTCCATTAAAAATACCAAAAAATTATCCAGGCATGGTGGCGTGCACCTGTAATTCCAGCTACTAAGGAGGCTGAGGCACAAGAACCGCTTGAACCCAGGAGGTAGAGGCTGCTGTAATCCAGCTTGGGCAACAGAGTGAGACTCTGTCTCAAAAAAGAAAAAAAAAAAAAAAAAGATTGGGACTTATTTTTTGTGTTAATGTCTCTCAAATACACATGGTAATCTTTCAGCAGACTGTGAAACCCAATACTTTAAAAATAAGATATAAAAGAATAAAAAATACCAGAGAGCATGACATGTTGAAGAGTAAGTAATGTTTCATGAGTTTTTAGTTTCAGTTATATGTATGTTATGTGTATGGATGTTTGCATGCGTGCAGCTCATTTTGGCCATTGCAAATGGTTAGAGATAAATTTATCGGGGCTTGTCAAGGAAGTTTGATAGCCTTTGCTCTCTCCTAGCCTGCTTGGGAGGTGGAACATAGCAGAGTATCAGAGAATGAAAACCGAGTCTACCGGGACAGACCATAAATAATTGTATCATGAGTTTGAATGGAAACACACAAGACTCATTAAAAGCAGGCATTCCAGTGCCAGGACTTAGGAACAGTGGGATTTTCTCTCCAAACCCCCAGCTCTGTTATAAAATATTAAGATTCTTCCTGCAAACTTTTGTGGTCGTCAAGGTTGGCATATTGGTACAAAAATATACTTGTCTTTACCAACAGATGTATTTCTAAAAAAGTATGTATGACTTGAATTTGGAAATCAAAATCTCTTAAATATCTACATTTTAAAATGTGGAACTCAGTCTAACTTTGAGAAAGTAAAGAATTCTTTGAACATACTTAATCAACTCATCTGTCTTGTAATTAGAGACTTTGCACATTGCACTTCCCTCTCATTGGAAATGCAAATAGCATGATTCAGCAGAAGGAAAGGGAGAGTGAACCTCACCCAGAGAGTGGGTGTGCCTGTTTAATTGTTATCAACTAGAGTTCACAGAGTGACTCAAGTCACACACTTGTACCCTTAGCCATTACTGAGGATCATGCTTCAAAGGGAAATGAATTGTTATCTTACATAGCATTTTATCATAATGCTCTTGCTTATAAGTAACATATCACCTTCCCAATATGAGGTTTCCAAAAGCCAGACCAAGACTGGGACAAACTTGACCACAGAGCTTTGCTGGGTGAACAGAATTTGAGAACCAGAGAGCTCAAAGATTTGCCATGAGTCACACACACGTGCTCCTCATTCATGGTCAATACCTAGGGAGTGTGTCTACCTTCTGCAACAACCCTGGGAAATGGCTCCTAATATCCTAATGAAAGATGGGCACACTGAGGTTCAAGAGCTAAAGTGACTGACCCACACACTGCACACTTGGTTCCTGTTGGGTCAGCCTGAACTCCTTCTAATTGCAGGTCCAGAGCTTTTCCACTCTACCCTATAAGCTGGCTCTGCTTCTGTCTGAGAAATTGTTTCGTATTTTCCCATTCAGACTCCATTAGCCAGCTAAAGGTTTAAAGGCGAGGGCAAGGGACAAACATCTGAATCTTGAGTTCCTTTCTGTTAGCAACTTTTCAGGAGCTTGATTAGAACAAAAAATTAATGAAAGTGTGCCTTTCCCTGATATGACAACCTAAAAACCTGAGTGAGTTGAGGACTAGTGTATTTACCTCAATTAGAAAATGAGCTTGTATTGAAAGAAATATAACCTATGATAATCCCAGTAGTAAATTAAAAGAGTTAGGTCTCTGGGTGGTCCTAATTACACTGTTTCTTGTCAGAGAGAAGGTAGACTGAGATAAACCATAACTCCTTCCATTATGGGGTTCATAAACTCAGCAGGCTCTCTGAATTCTGAGTTTAATTTTCTCTTTTCAAAATAGGGATTGTTGGCCAGGTGTGGTGGCTCACGCCTGTACTCCCAGCACTTTGGGAGGCCAAGATGGGCAGATCATTTAAGATCAGGAGTTCGAGACCAGCCAGGCTAACACGGTGAAACTCCATCTCTACTAAAAATAAAAAAATTAGCCAGGTGTGGTGGCGGGTGCCTATAGTCCCAGCTGCTAGGGAGGCTGAGGCAGGAGAATTTCTTGAACCCGGGAGATGGAGGTACAGTGAGCTGAGATTGCACCACTGCACTCCAGCCTGGGTGACACAGAGAGATTCTTTCTAAAATAAACAAACAAAAAATAGGGATTTCCATACCTATTTTTGAGGGCTGTTGAGAAAGTTAAATGAAATAATTGATCTGGTTTGGCTCTGTGTCCCCACCCAAATCTCATCTCAAATTGTAATCTCTATAATCCCCTCATGTGAGGAAGAGACCTGGTGGAGGTGATTGGATCTTGGGGGCGGTTTCCCCCATGCTGATCTCACGATAGTGAGTGAGTTCTCGTGAGATCTGATGGTTTTATAAGCGGTGGTTTCTCCTGCTCTCTCCTTTTCCTGCTGCGTTGTGAAGAAGGTACTTCCTTCTCCTTCACCTTCCACCATGATTGTTAAGTTTCCTTAGGCCTCCCCAGCCATGCAGAATTGTGAGTCAATTAAACCACTTTTCTTTATAAATTACCCAGTTTCGGGTATTTTTTATAGCAGTGTGAAAACAGACTAATAAAATAATGTGCATAAAATTCATAATGGGAACTGAATAATGACAGTGTCCTCCGACCCCAACTTCTTGGGATGTGGATGAGTCTCTCTGAACACATTGGGTAGTACCGGGGTCTCCTCTCTCTCTCTCTGTCTCTCTCAACCCATCAAGCTCTGGTAAAAAAAAAGATTTTATGTATATCCAGATTTTTTTTCAAAGAAGTCATACAATGGGTCTTTTCCATAAAGCTCCTGTACAGAGGTTAATGATATTCACTAATCCAGTCAACCTGGGTGATATGGTTTGGCTGTGTCTCCATCCAGATCTCATCTTGAATTGTAGCTCTCATGATTCCCGCGTGTCACGGGAGGAACCCAGAGAGAGATAATTGACTCATGGGGGTGGGTCTTTCCATGCTGTTCTGATAGTGAGTAAGCCTCGCGAGATCTGTAGGTTTTATAAAGGGGAGCTCCCCTGTACACACTCTCTTGCCTGCTGCCATGTAAGAGGTCCCTTTACTCTTCCTTCGTCTTCTGCCATGATTGTGAGGCCTCCCACCCACGTGAAACTATAAGTCCATTAAACCTTTTTACTTTATAACTGACTCAGTCTCAGGTATGTCTTTATTAGCAGCATGAGAACAGACTAATACACTGGATTAACAGGAAGTTTTCAGTGAAGGTTCAAGGAGGCCTGACCCGTCGTTAACACAGTCTTGCTTAACTCCTAGACTGCAGTAGACCCCTGGTTCCCAGGTTGTTTTATAACCTTGAAAAAGAGATAATTTATATCTCAGAAAAAGACTCCCATACCCTGCACCTGGTGGGCCTCTCTCCTCAGACCAGGCCCAGTTACCACTCACCCCCTGCTCAGGGCAGTCTGAGCCTTTCCTACTGCCAGGCCCCCTTTGCATGAACTCCAGCCATGCATGTGAGAGCCCCACTGCCTCTCTCCAGCTATTCATAGCTCTTGAGCAGGGTCTCACTCTTAACACTTGATGAAAACAGTCACTTCTCTACACCATCCTGTTACTTACCTGAAATGCAGACATTTTGCTGATCCTTCCTCAATTCCTTGTTTCTGGAGTATTCGCCTCTTTTAAAAACAGTTTCAGTGTCTCAAGCAATGATGATGGCTTGTAGCAAAAAATATTTGGTCTGATTTGGTCCTTACTCTAAAGGGTTTAAATCTAGTCAGAAAAATAGTTTTGTGGGGCCGGGTGTGGTGGCTCATGCCTCTAATTGCAGCACTTTCAGAGGCCGAGACAGGTGATCACTTGAGCCCAGGAGTTCGAGACCAGCCTGCCCAACATGGTGAAACCTCATCTCTACCAAAAATGCCAAAAAAACAAAAAATTGCCTGGCATGGTGGCATGTGCCTGTAGTCCCAGCTAATGGGGAGGGTGAAGTGGGAGAATCACTTGAATCCAGGAGGTGGAGATTGAAGTGAGCCTAGATCATGCCACTGTACCCCACCCTGGGTGACAGAGCAAGACTGTCTCAAAAAAAAAAAAAGAGAGAAAAGAAAAAAGAAAAACAGGCTTGTGGACAACTAACAGAGCAGAATGTGCTCAGCAGTGACTTCATTTTAATAGGTTCCTGAAAATTCCAACCCAAGAATCATAATTCTCTTAGCCGAGCAAATCAGAGCAAGGGGAAAATGCTGCCAGACTCAGAAAAAGCTGAGGACCCAGTCTCTTCTGCCCAGGTGGGCTCCTTTTTTCCACAGTAGCATCTCAATCTGCAGGTCCAGTGGATTTTGTACCTCCCAAATGTCTGCTTTCCTACCCTTCAAAGTAGGATCACTCATCTGTATTTAAACATTGCTCTCTGTAACCTCTTGCAACTCTCATTTCAGCATCTTCTCACATGGGTGCTATATTTCTTTCCTGTGAATTATTTTATAGCTTGCATAGCTCTCAAATCTGGATCCAAAAAGAGGATCTCACTGAAACTCCTGGTCTTCCTTTTATAACATCTCCTGCCCCTCAATATTAAACATTTATTCCAGGCCATCGTCGACTCTTGTACTCTAATGACATCATACATTCTAGTCAGATGCCTTTCGGCGCTTCTTAAAAACTAGTTGCATGCTCGAATGACTATGTAGTTCTCCTATCAGGACTTCTGACTTTTAACACTTTGAGAAGTCATGCAGTCAAGTGATTCTAAACCAGGAGAGATTTTACTCCCCTATCCCATTCAGCATTGTCTGCAGACATTTTTGGTTGTCACAACTTGGGGGTACGTAGTGCTACAAGATCAGGTAGGTAGAGGCCAGTGATGCCTTGAAATGTCCTCTCATGCACAAGGCAGCTCTTGCACACAAATAATTACCCAACCCAAGGGGTGCCAAGGGTGAGAGACTTTTTCTTAGCTGTTTTCTAGGTTTGTCATGAGTTGGTTGAACCCCAGAGAGAGAATGTGACTTCTCATCTCATTAATTAGTAGCAAAGACTAAATTAGATTCTAGTTTTCCTGACATTCAGAGACTAATTTATTCTAATAGGAATAGCACTGCTATACATTTTAGTGGTCACAGAGATTTCTCCAATTTCCACTTTCGAGCTTGCTTGATGTGAAAATTAAATAATATAGAAAAAATTAAATAGAAAAATTAAATAATAGAATCATGAAAATGGGTCAACCAATCCTGATTGTCAGACTCAATTTTCTGCAGTTCAAGCAGAATTACTAAAGAAATGGGATTGTTCCACTAAGTAGGCACAGAAGGAGTAAGGAAGGAGGAATTTGGAAAGAGCAGGGTTCTCGGACAAATGTTCAACTGGGCAAAGGACAAGGATTAACAAATAATCATTGAATCAGGATGTAAAAATTCACAAGAAGGGTATTCTTGATCTTAATTTTTTTCATCATAAATCTAGGTCATCTTGCTTTATAAAACTAAACATTCTACAGACTTAGATTAACCTGCAAGTTCTACACAGTGGCTCACAGAAGATTTGCCTGCCCTTTGGAGCATAACAACCTTAAAGTAATATTGAAAAGTCAGTGGCGTCAACACTTGGCAACAAATCACAAAGCACTTCCGGAAGCAAGCACGAATGTGTGTGATATCTACCATCAAATTGTAAATTACAATTGTGTTTGGTAGGTATTGGTGGCTCTTTTCTCAGCAGAAGATGGAGGTTTGGAGAAACAATTGCAGACGTGGCACTGTGCAGATACATGTCCCTTTCACTGGTCATTGGGAATCCCAGGTCTGTGATCTTGCCAAATTTTCATTCACAACAATTGTGTATTGACTATTTGTCTAGAGAAAGCAACTTTGGCACAAACACCTGTGTTTCCTCTGGCACTGCTCATATTCTCAGATTATCTAAAATGGCACCATTGCTTTTTTTTTTTTTTTTTACCTTAGATCATTAACTTTTTTCCCATTATTATATACTCATGCCCTAGTTTTATAAATTCTTCATTTTTACATTTCTGTAATGATCGTGAACGTTATCAGAAACAAAATGAAGTTACTAATGTTAAGAAAACCTTGACAAAAACAGAGCTGAAAAAGCCATGAAGACAAGGTTTTCATTCTTTTATGTCAGATAAGAAAAAAGTTACAAAAAACATAATCTTGCACAAAGGTTATCACAGCATTATACGAAAAACTTCTGCAAGGACATCTGACCAGCAACTGCCAGTTCAAACTTGGCCTGACGTCACCCTTGTTATTGATGTTTGTAGTGAATGATAAGTATTTTTTAAATTTCTTTAATCCTTTTCATTGTTTTCTTAAAAAACCTTTGTCTTCCTTTATCTCCCTAAGTATATGCGTGGTTTACTATGTAATTTACTCATTACAAAACTTTATTCCCAAATAAGTATCTTTTATTTTAGAGTCTCTGTTTATTGAGTTGACACGATGTATCCAAAAGCAGCTGAATGCACCACTCGAACTCTCATCCAAGCACACAAAGAAGGCACTGATGTGAGTGTTAAACAGATTTGTTTTTATTGTGCGAAGGATACATTTAAAAGTACTTCTCTGGTGACCTAGATGAGAGGATATGAGGCAGTGTGAGAAGATGTACAAGATCAGTGCTTAGTTTGTTAAAGGCTGTCACGCTCATAGTTCAACAGCTTAATTTAAGGTCCTAATGCGTTTATAAGCTACATGTTCCTTTCCATAGCTCCCTCCCATTGAAAGAGATACAGTCAATTTAGCGAAAAGCCACTCCCACAAGTTTCAGGGTCACAGGACTGCCTACTAGATTCTAAGAAAAATGGCAAGTCATCCTCTTATCACAAGGTAACTGGTTAATATGTTCCTTTTCAGGGTTGGCAATAAAAGTTTAACAAAACATTTCAGCAGATTTTGCTCTCTTTACAAGTCAGCAGAAACTGGCTTTTTGAAGGTGCTCACTTTTCATGACTTGAATGTAAGGACTAAGGCAGATGAGAAATCTCTGCTGGGAGCATAGCTGGGAAGGGATGTCCGTGAAGGGCAGGTTGATGGCACTCTGGAAGGCTTCTCTTACTAGGTTGCCACATAAAATGCAGGGAACCCAGGAAAATGTGCAATTCAGGCAAATAATCAATATCTTTTTAGTATAAGTACGTCCCAAGCACTGTAGATAATATGATTATACAAAAATAGTATTGATTGTTCATCTGAATTTCATATTTGCTTGGGTGTCTTGTATTTTAGCTGCCAAATCTAGCCACCCCATTTGCATACTCTTTCCTCTCTGCATCACTCAGGTCATCCTTCCTGACCTCTGGGCCTTTGCACATGGTAATGGTCCTGACTGGAATGCACTACTTTCACCTACTACAGTATTTTCTCTACTGTGTCTTCTTACCCTGTTTTCACGTGACGTATTCAATATCAGCTTCCCCACTAGACCCTGAGCTCCTGAGGGAAAAGCCTTCTTCCCCTTGTTTAATTCCATTCCTCATTGTCTGGCACAAAACCTAGTCATTGTAGGAGCTCCTAAAATATGAAATTTTTTAAATTTACATGGAAAAATTCTAGCAAATACAAAAGTAGACAGAATAACATAACAAAGTTGAAAGTACCCATGACCTGGATTCACCAATTGACAAAAACCTTTCTTCATCTACACCATGCAGTGGGTTACGTTGGCCACCACAGAAGATAGGTCCATATCCAAACCCCTGGGTCCTGTAAATATGATCGTATTTGGAAAAAGGCTCTTTGCAGATGAAGTTAAGGAACCTGAGATGAGACCATCCCGGTATATCTAAATAGGCCCTAAATCCAATAAGAAGTGTACCCACAACAGAGAAGACAGACACACAGAGGGTGAGGTGCTGGAAGCCCCAGGCAGAAAGTAGAGTGATGTGGCCAAGATCCAAGAAAGTCCAGAAATGTCAACAGCCCCCAGAAGCTGTAAGAGGCAGGGAAGGATTGTTCCCTAGAGCTTCCAGGGGAATGTGGCCCTCACAACTTGACTTCAGATTTCTTGGCCTTCAGAATTTCTGTTGTTTCAAGCCACCTTGTTTGTAGGAATCTGTGACAGGAGCCACAAGAAAACAGTACAAACTTCCATGTACTCCCCCCACTACCAAGGGACTCTTTTGAAGCAATTTCCAGACGGCATATCATTTCTTCGATAAATACTAGTATTTATCTCTAGAAAGGAAGAACTACTTGTTGAAACATGATCACACAATTCTCTTATCATATTAAAACTCTATAATTTCCTAGATTCATCAAAGCTTCAGCATTCTAGTTCATGTAAGTGTCCCATACCCGCGCTCACAGTACAAGGGAGCAGACACAGTGGCCCTCAGGTGTTGTTAGAGGCTCAATGGGGCTGCGAGGAGGGCACAGAGAACAGCCCAATGCTCCTGAAAAGCAACAGGGTAGACTTAATTGTGGCCACTGGGAAGGAGCTTGCCAGGCAGGGCTAGCAAATGCACCCAGGCAGGAAGGCAAGAGGCCCCACCATGCTCAGAGGGTTGATTGGGCTGGAGATCAGGGAGTGAGGATGGGTGTGAGGATGCATTCTACATGCAGTCAGGACTCACTGAAGAATTCTGTGACATTCAGATTTGCATTTCAGAAAAACTACTCTGGTTGTAAGTGGAGAAGAGACTAGAGCAAAGTGAAGCTGCAGGTAGGAAGCGTGTGTGTCTGTCTGCTCTCTCACCCACCTCTGCCAACTGTGGGGAAGCTCACTCTAACAGGAGAACTCAAATTGCAGAAGCCCAGGTGTCCTGGGAGAGAGTAACATTATAGGCCCAGTAGGGGCTGAAACTAGAAAGCACTCCTAATCTAAGCATTCTGGCACAATGACACACCAGGGAAAAATGATTTCGCATGTAGTTATTTGTATGTAATTCACATATACCATCTGTATCTTGGCAACCCAGGTCTGAGTGGCACTGAGGGAAGTGAGGGAAGGTTCATGCCCGGGACCCCACAGAGCCTTAAGGAGCAGAGTGAGGATGAGCCAGGAGCACACACACTGTAAAGGACAACAGGGTGGCCTGAGAGCAGAGGGTGGGTCTGTTTGCTCTTCAATATTTCCTCACCTCCTAGAAGGCAGGAATCCACAGCAGACAGAATCATCATTGTAAAAATGCAGGAGAAAGAACGCTTTTATCAGAAATAAAATGACTGTCCAGGAAAAGAAGAAAATGTCTTTATGCCATTCCCCAGAATGGTAACTCTTCTCCTGTACGTACCTGAAAATGTCAGGAGCGCATTTCTACATTGATATTTTAATAGATTGTATGAGAAATGTTACAGGATAATTCTTGGTAAAAGTCAAACAAACCATATAACTTACATTTCCCATTTTTACTAAATTTTTAATTTCAAGAAAGAGACAGGTTAGGAGGAGATTAGAAATCTGAATTCATGTCAGATCCTAATGAAAAGGCTTAAGTTTTAACTAAGTAGGCAAATAGGAGTTTTTATTATTTAATTAGCATATAATTGAAAAGGGTTCATTAGCTTTACAACAGGCACAGTAAACACTTAAGTAAAGCACTTCATTGTTGCAAACTTTAGAATATTGGTCTTGCATTGTTCTTGGCCTCCATGGCTGCTTTATTAAAATCTGAAAATCTTTCTGGCTTCTTCTAAAGCTTTTGCATCTGGGGGAGGTTTCCTTGGGCTGCCAGGCTGTAGAAACTTCTTCACCGCGGGCATGTTGCTGATTCTGGTTTTCAGGGCCTGTAATTCATAAAGCACAGCCTCAGAGTGAAGCCAAGGCCTGCCACCACCATTAATACCACCCAGGGAATCTGACCCCTCCTGCCAAACACCAAGCGAGTCCCCTCCATCAGCACCAGCATGGAGGCAGAAACAGACACCCAGTGAGAAATGAAGATAAGAGGAAGGACATGTAGCTCACTTTATTTTCCCCAAAGATGTCTTAAACTTTTAATCAGTTCAGTCATCCCTATCTTTCTCCTTACATATTAATCCTGTATATTAGTGACTCTTGTATAAGACAAGAAAAAATAATGTGCCCATGAGATATCAATACAGATCAGTCTCTAAGCAGAAATGAAAATATGGAGAAATGAGTTAGAAAGTAAAATGTTATAGAAAATATTAAAGTCAAACCATGGGACCACCTTTTCTCAGTGAGAGATACAGGGTTGGGGGCAGTGTGGTTGGTGAGCTGTGCACAGAGGAACATGATTATCTGATAGCTCCTGCTGGCCACCCTGGCCAGAGCCTAAGGAAGGAACCAGATGGAAAGGGCCCTGCTCAGACCAACTCAGTGTGGGAACACAAGGACAGTCCTGGGATAAAGGGCATCACAGAAAACTCAGGAATAGACCACAGAGGAATGGGGGAGGGAGGAAGATGCTGGGCCCTGGGTCCTTTCCATGATAAAAGGCAAAATACTTTTCATGGGGTAGCATGCACCACGAATTTCCTTTCCATAACAAGAGTCTTTCTTGCCTCAAAATTGGAATCTGGAAGCTCATTTTGGAGACCTGGGGGTAGTGAAGGCCTGAAAAAGGCTGGGGTCAGAACATGGCCAGTCCAAGGACCCAGATACTAGACCCCAAGATGGGACATGTGGAGCTGCCTCTCTGAGGGCTGTGAAATGGGTCACCTTCAGCAGAGGGAAGCTGGAGATAAGGCTGGAGTCAAGCTCTTCCACATAGTAGAGAAGTTCCACCATGCTAATGTCAGCCCGGCTCAGCTTGTTGCCAACAAGGTAATCTTGTCCGTGGCTCTGTAACACCTGGAGAATTTGAGGCATCAGATCAGGAACACATGCCCACCCAGGCTGGGACCCCTGCTTCTCCCTGAGTCTTTCCAGCCTGACATTCCCACCTGTGTGGCCTAACTGGATGGTGTGAAGGTCCAGGCCTTTATGTTCCCTGATTGAGTGAGGGAGCAAGAATGTGGCTCTAGCTCACTCCTGGGTTGGAGCCCAGGCTCCATTTTCTCTTCTCATTCCGCATCACTGTGGCATCCACACCACCCACCCTGCTTGCATTTTCCACGTGGGCCAGGGTTTTAGCATCTGCTGCTGCATGTTCTGTCTGCCCCAGGCCCTACAGTGTGTAGCCCTGACATTCAGGATGTGGCTCTACACTCTGCTCTCTCCCTCTCCAATCTGTCTTGGGCAATGACTCCACCTTCATGACAGCACTCTTCCTCCAGGAGTAGACTATTTCAGAGTCTTCATTTCTCCATATGTTCCATAGACTCAACAGCAACCTCTATGTGATTCAGAGCCTCCCACAGCCCACGTTCTACTTACAAACAAAATTTTGTTGAATAGAGAATTCTATACTGGAGTCTAGTAAATTGAAATTTTGCTGGAAAATTATAACTTGGAGATAAGTGGTATCTTTGCTCCTCTAAGTCAATTTTCATAAAATGCCTTGAGAGTCAGAGAGCTGCATTGGTGTTTAGGAAGTCTCACTGAAAGTGAAGGTCAGTGCCCCAGGAATGCCCAGCCACTATTTTTCTACTGGCCTCTAAACTCAGTGCCCCAAAATGCTGAACAGCTTCACTTACTTTTTCGAAGGCAGGGAAGTAGCGATTTTTTGTTTTCTCTTTGATCAAGGCAATCTTGGCATCTTTTTCCTCAGGTCGACATAAGGGCAGAAGAAGGATCATTTCATTCAAATCTGCCATACCTTCCGTATACATATCAATTCTGAAAGACAAAAACAGACAAAGCATCAAATGCCTCTTGCCTTAGATTTTGTAGGTTTATAAAAACCTAAGAGAATAGAGGGTCAGATGGTGGCAAAGTAATTCATCTCCAGTGGGTGCCTTTTATATTCTAGTCAGTATGCTCTGATTTTTGCATGTATATTGACATTTTCTTCCTTCTTTCTCTCTTTCTTTTTTTTTTTTTTTTGAGATGGAGTTTCCCTTGTTCTCCAAGCCGGAGTGAAGTTACACAATCTTGGCTCACTGCAACCTTCGCCTCCAGGGTTCAAGGGATTCTCCTGCCTCAGCCTCCTGAGTAGCTAAGATTACAGATGCCTGCCAATACACCCAGATATTTTTGTATTTTTAGTAGAGAGAGGGTTTTGCCATGTTGGCCAGGCTGGTCACGAACTCCTGACCTCACGTGATCCACCCGCCTTGGCCTCCCAAAGTGCTAGGATTACAGGCGTGAGCCACCATGCCCGGCTGCCATTTATTTCTTAAAACAACTTATCGAGGTAGATATATCTCTAAAATCTTTGCTATGAACATGACCAAATACAGGTACAAAGAGCATCGGTGACCTGTCTACAGTCACAGTCATGAGAGAAATTGGTGGAATCACTGCCAGTACCCACCAATGCTGTGCCAGGATAGATCATCTTTATTATGGTTTGTTCTGTGCATACAGTTAGTGTGAGTCAAATTGTCAAAGACCTGCCTCCTGAGGAATCCCAAGAGAGTCCCTGGCACAGCCATCTCTGTCATGTTCCTCATCCTGTCTCATCATTTTTCATCTCCCAGGCCCACTTCTATGCCCAATATTAGCAGTTTTTCCCGTAACTCCCATGAAACCTAATTCTACAGCCCTCTCCATGTGCTGTTGCCTGACTCTAGCCACATATGCATTACTTGAGACCCCACCTAAAAGATCCCCTTCCTTGGTGAAATTCTTTGCACAGTTACAACCAGGACATATTTTAGGAGAACTTTTTTCTTTTGTGTGTCTGATTTCTTTCATGTAATGTGTCTTTAAGGCTCAACTTTCTTGTAGCATGCATCAGTACTTCATTTCTTTTCATGACTAAATATTGTTCCATTGCATGGAAAGTGGGCTAAGGCACACTTTGTTCCTCCATTTATTGGTTGATAGACATTTGGGTTGTTTCTACTTTTTGAATACCATGAAAATTGCTGTTATTTGCACTGTATGTTTATGTACAAGATTTGGTGCGGAAGTATTTTGATTCTTTTGGTATATACCTAGTAGAGGAGTTGCTGGGTCATTGGTAACTTTACATTAAACTTTTTGAAGTTTCACATAGGATGTTATTTAGAATCAGGCAGCCCTATCACAACAGTGAGAAGACCCCATGGCTTTGCTGGTATTCTATAAATCTAGGTGCTTCAGCCTTGAATCAATGTGTCAGGGTAACCCCAGAGTTCTGGGCGCCCGCCTCTACTAGCCTTGCTCAAGTTTACCAGTCCATATAATTGGCTGGTAACTTGGGTTCCTGATCATCATTCTTGGAATTACTGGGACCTGATATTCAGCTTCTTTGCAATCTTCCCTCCCCAGGCCTTCATCTACAGACTCTCAAACATTCTATGCCTGTGCTAAGCTGTTGGCTGGAGTCCAGCCTCTGAAGGCCTGAGCACCTGGAATCATGATTCCCCATCCTCCTCAGTTCATAGGGTTTATGAGTGTTTGGAAACCTTTGTCAGGGTGCTGGATCCATGGACTGCATCCTCTTCTAGAATCACCCTCACCTGAACCCTCCCCATGTCCACTGTTCCCTCATCTCCATGGGACTCTGCAATACTGGACCTCAGTATGTACGCCCAAGGCCCAGCCTGCTGCTAGTCATGATGCCCTGCCACGGTCCCGCCCACTCAAGGAAGGACCTAAATCACTCTGTGTTCTCTGTGGATGGAAGAACAGAAAATATACCGTACAGGGCTCTCTCCTTTATGTCTTTCCCGTAGAGGTTGTATTTGCTGGCAATGTAGTTGAGAATGGCTCTGGTCTGCACCAGCTTCATCCCGTCAATCTCAACCATTGGTACTTGCTGGAACATCAAACTCCCATCTTTAGAAAGAAGGAAAAAAAAAAAGGAGCATGAAATTTCTATGAATCCCACTATTTCAGAAATAGAAGACGATAGTTGAAATGACTGAGGTTATAAAATGAAAAAGAAATTATTGCCTATTAACCTCCAAAATGAAATAGTATTTTGATTTTAGCTGCCTGTAGTTCTTTTTCCGATCTGATTCCTTTTACCTTTTAGCCTGTTATTTCATCTATGCTTTTATTCCCCATCCAGGTACATAGTAGGTCCCTTGTATTTTTCTTGCGTTGATTTATCTTCATGATATTTTAGGAAAAAGTTGAGACAGGTTACCATGGGAGTGCCAGGAAGATGTCATTTAAAATGAGAACTTCCCAGGGTAAGTCTCACGGTATCCATGGCCTTTAAAGTAGGTTCTGAGACACGATTTTATGTAGAGGTCCCTTTCTGTGTTCTTCCAAGCCTACAATATTACTACGATACGACCTTGTCACATGACCCATGAAAGAAAACAACTCAAGATAATGGCCACATCTATTTCTATTCTTTTCGTCTTATTAATATTCTTGTGTGTCCTTGGATGGGGAAGTCTGTGTGGGATCCTGAGCTGATGACCACAGCTCATTCACGGTGCCCCAAGCATGAAAACAAGGAAAGGGCATTCTCAGGGCACTGGGGGTGGTTCCTCTAGCAAATACTCTGAGAGGTCTGGCCTTTTAGCCTGGAGAGAGTTGCCAGATCTGTTCAGGGAGCCACATCCCTTCCACTTTAACCACTTTCTCCCTCTCCACCAACCCAACTACCACCCTACACACACATAGGCATCACTTCAACTATGGCCAGGCGCGGTGGCCCACACCTGTAATCCCAGCACTTTGGGAGGCTGGGGCAGGCAGATCACGAGGTCAGGAGATAGAGACCATCCTGGCTAACACAGTGGAACCCCGTCTCTACTAAAAAAATAAAAAATAAAAATAAAAAATAAAAAATAAAAAACTAGCCTGGCATGGTGTCGGGCGCCTGTAGTCCCAGTTACTCGGGAGGCTGAGGCAGGAGAATGGCATGAACCCAGGAGGCAGAGCTTGCAGTGAGCTGAGATCGCGCCACTGCACTCCAGCCTGGGCGACAGAGCCAGTCTCTGTCTCAAACAAACAAACAAAAAAATCTTCAACTGTACCTTCTCTACTAGATACCAGATACCCTCATCAGAGGCACTTAGAGACTTGATCTTACCATTTCTTAACTTTTCCAAATCTTCTGCAGATTCTATAAATTTCTCTTCAAACTGGAAGCAGAAACAGTAAATGGGTTCTTGTTAGTTCGTTCCATAGCATTATAGACTTGTGACCTTGAATAGCCCCCATCTGGTACATAATTTGGAGAACATAAGATGTCTGAGTTTGGCAGGGGATACAGAAGAAGTTCGTCATGGCTGCTTGGAAATTTAGATTAGATCCCTCAAGAAACAGGCATGAGTCAGACCATATAACTGCTCAATCTTCTTTTTCATTTATTTATTTATTTTGAGACCAAGTCTTACTTTGTCACCCAGGCTTGAGTACAGTGGTGTGATCACGGCTCATTGCAGCCTTGATCTACCAGGCCCAAGTGACCCTCCCACCTCAGCCACCTGAGTAGCTGGGACGATATTTATGCACCATCACATCCAGCTAATTTTTTATTTCTATTTTGTAGTGCTGAGGTCTCGCTATGGGGTCTAGACTCATCTTGAACTCCTGG
Source organism: Theropithecus gelada (assembly GCF_003255815.1). Classification (NCBI taxonomy): domain Eukaryota; kingdom Metazoa; phylum Chordata; class Mammalia; order Primates; family Cercopithecidae; genus Theropithecus; species Theropithecus gelada. The sequence goes on from NC_037671.1 coordinate 55,048,631, forward strand.
GTTCAAGCAATCCTCCCCCATTGGCCTCCCAAAGTGCTGGGATTAAAGGTGTGACCCACTGCTCCTGGCCTGCTCCGTCTTTTAGTTCACTTTACCTCCCCACAGTCTCACAAATATCCATGATTAGGGAGGGAACATCACTGGAGAAAAGGCACTGAGCTGCAGAGCTGATGTCTGGGTGACAGTGAAACAGGGTATTCATTTGTACAGAGAAAACAACCTGGAATGGCAGTGTTTGGATTTCTTATGTGCTTGTTTCCTCATCGGATTGAAAAAGGGTGAGGCTAAAGTTTCAAGCCCTCGTGAAGCAATGGAGAAAGCGCCATCCCAAGGTTCAGGTCCACGTGGCGCTGTGAAGCTGAAGGGGTGCGCTAGAAGTTCCACCTCACCTGAAACCCTCCTTTTCTGCTGACACTCGAGGGACAAGATCTTCTGAGTTTTTTCATTACTTTCTCTGCAGGAAAACCCTCAGGCAGTTACTGAGGGACTCTGGTCTGGACTGCGAAGTGTTTTTCTCAGTGACACCTCTAGAGGGCAGCGCTTAACGGAGTCCCACAGACACCTCCCAGCATTTCCTGCTCAAACACTGGAAGGATGGCCTGGTAGCACTAGGGAATGCTTGGGTGTTCTAGAAGCCCCCACCCCTGATTTTAATCACCTGTTTACTTATCTGAGTCCTCGTAGACATGTATGTAGTCTGCCTCAGGGCAGGAATTGTGTCTGCCTTGTTCACTGTCAATCCTCAAGACAGAACCTGGCACTTAGTAGGTGCACAAAAAATAACTGCTGACTGAATATACTCAGTCTTTAACAGGCAGTTTGTTACAATCCACTCCCTCCCTGCCTTCATTGTGATTTATAGTTTATGTTTAATGACACTTAGTTTCTTATGTACTTACCATTTTATTGTATAAATTTCTCATATGTATATAAAATACACATAAAATACAACAGTCCTCTTTGTTTCAATCATCTAGCTGCAATAATCCCCACCCCAAGCCAGTCTTTCATTTGTATGCCCAGCTTCTCTCCTCCTCTAGTCATAATATGAAACAAATCTGAGGCATCATATTACCTCATCCTAAATACTTTAGTGTGTATCTCTGAAACATAACAGAAACATCATACCTAACATCACAAAATCACACTAAAAATGTAACAATAATTCTTTAATATTATCTAATATTCAATCAATATTCAGGTTCCCGATTGTTATGTGTCATAAGTTATATTTTATAGTTTGTTTAAACCCTAATGCAAATAAGGTCCACTCATTGTGATTAGTTGATGATTCTTTTCAAAATATATTTTCATTGTTCATGTCTTCTTTTTCATGTGCTCTTTGATGGACAGATTTTTAAAATTACATTTGGTAAAATTTGTCCATTTTTAAAAAAATAACTGGGGATGTTTTTATTGGAGGCCAAAATATTCACAGGTCATCTAGTATGGAAGTCTCTTGGCTTACTAAAATATTTTGATACAATCAATTAGGTCCAACTTAAGATGACCTAACTCAGAACATACCTCCACTCCAGCTGCAGCCAACAGCCACCGGATGGGCTCCATTCTGCCCCGTCCATTGAAGTAGTGAAGCTTGGGCTTCCCCGCCATGGTTAGCAGTCTCTTGGTTTCTCTAAAATGAATGAATGAATGCATGAATGGATGAATGAATGAGTCTAGAGAAACAAAATGCATGCTGGTATATATATGGTGGAACAACAGGAGTGTCTTCCTTCTTCTTAGCAGGATTGTTTTCACCTGTGAATTCTGTTTGCACTAGACAGGTCCAACACCAATGTGACTTCACAGGGTCCCTCTGAGATTCTGAGGCTTTCCTGTGTGAGACCTTTGTTTTCATTTATTTATTTATTTTTATGTTGGTAATTATTCCAGGCACTACTAACTTGCATTATGTTCCAACCTGTTTGGTGACTTCATGTGCCTTATAAAAACTGTATGTTCTATTGATATATCTAGCTCTCCCCTCAAGACTTCCCAAATTATAGAGATAGAAGGGATCTAGCTAGCCCTTCCTCCAGGTTTGTGCAATTTGCCAACTAGCTAGTTAGTGTTAAAGTCTGGATTAGAACCTAGGTCTTCTGACATTCAGACTAGTTTCTTCCTGTTATGACTTATTATTGAATATTTACAGCCTGCAGAAGTTACCATTTTTGTGTCCCCCACCCTTCAAACTGTGAGCTCCTGGGAAGCAGAGAAGTTGTCATCGTCTTTAGGCACAGTGTAGCGCATTGCTCAAAGTTCAGTCCGTGCTTCATAGGATATAACATGGCTAGATATCTCAAGAGCAATCCGTTTTTTTGTTTTGTTTTGTTTTGTTTTTTTCGCATTTGCCTCATAGGGGTCGCTGTTTTAGAATACAGTGTATAGAGTAATTAAAAAACAAACCAGGGCTGGGCATGGTGGCCCAAACGTATAATCCCAGCACTTCGGAAGGCTGAGGAAGGAAGATTGCTTGAGCTCAGGAGTTCAGGACTGGCCTGGGCAATTAAATAAAGTCTCTATTTAAAACAAAAAAATTAGCCAGGATTGGTGTTCCACACCTGTAGTCCCAGATACTCAGGAGGCTGAGGCAGGAAGATCACTGGAGCCCAAGATGTTAAGGCTGCAGTGAACCATGGTCACATCACTGCACTCCACTCTGGGTGACAGAACGAGACTGTCTCAAAATTAACAAACAAAAAGTGTGGGGGGAAAAAAAAAAGCAAGCTAGGATTATGGCAATAAAATAACCAATCCTGATTATGAAACCCACCAATCTGCTGTTTAAAAAGAATGATCAAAGCAACCAAACTCTCCCACATAGTAGAAACATCATGACTACACAAAAAATTACTTTAAAAAATTGAGTAAGTGCTTTGGCAGGGTAGCCCAGGGTAATATTTAATTTGGCAGATAGGAAGAACTTGCACATAGAAGGACTTTGCATATTCTGTTGGACAGGGAATATAACAGCTTAAGAGGGGGTTATTACTGTTCTTAGATCCACTTGCCTACTACACTAAAAGTCCTATATATTTAGATTCACTTGCAATTTTGAGACTTTAAACCCTGTTCGCCCTTTGGTCCCAGATACGTTGAACTAGAAGGAGGAGGATGTGGAGGAAGAAGAGGCGGCAGAGGAAAAAGAAGGGGAGGAAGAAGAAAGAGGGCAAAGAGAACAAAGAGAAGGAGGGAAGAAGGAGGAGAAGAAGAAGGAAAAATAGCATGCTACTTGGTGCTCAGTCACAAAGTCACTTGTATGAGCAATAAACTAATCTGTGTAAAATCAATGATGGAAGTGTAAATTTAGATTCTGATTGGCAAGCATTGATGATTGGTTTCCCATTTGGAAGTACCAGTTCTAGAGGAATACAACCATCCAGATGTATTTTCTTTTCACTGATCAAGTGGTGCTCCCACATGTGTGACCCTGCCAACTTTAAATCTAGTATAATTGTGTGTTGACTCCTGTATGAATCACATGAATACATGTTTTTAATAAACAACTTTACCATAAGCAAGCTGCAGCATGTGGCCTGTCACCGATGTGGTTGTATCTTCAGATTGCCCACAATGATACCACTCTCACTTTTCTCATATCATCACATTCTTTGCCCTTGTTTTCTAATCGTTGAATATTATTTTTCTTTACGGACATGTCCTTCAGGAGCTAACAAACAATGCTTAAGTTGTCTCCTAAGCACACACAAAAGCAGCAAGGACATAAAGTACTCACACAAACTAACACATTGAAAATTGTTTTTCCTTAGTGAAGTAGACATGAGAACATTTATGAAGAGTTTTAAGGTCAATACTAACCTGATTAAAGTCCAGCTGGTCTCCGCTCAGCTTCTCAAGGCCACCTCCTGATGTATATGTTAGCGGTTTTAATACTATGACAACTGCCTTCTGAAGAGGGTGGAGTCTAGTTGGGAGCGGCCACTCCCACACCACTTTAGTCTCCAGAGTTCCAAGCTCTGCTAGGAAGAAAATGACAGCAATTAATTTCAAGGCTATCCATAAAAGCACAACAAGATTTCAGATCTATTTGGCTGCCTCAGAAGGTCACTGGGGACCAGTATCCTGTAAACACTGCTTAAGGAGGATCTGGTTAAATAGGCTGCAGTTTTATGACAGATGAGAAAACATTGTGGAGAGAGGAGGAAAGTGTGATAAGAGGGTGATGACAGGAAATAGGATAGGGAGATTTGATAAAGAGCATAGAGAGATTGCCTTCCAAATTTGTTTAAAAAGACTAAATTACAAATAATGTCACAAAGTTTTATAGGCCCAAAGAATCTGGCTGAGTTGTCCTTGCCCTGGGCAGACAAAAGACCTCAGCTGCATTCCCTGAGGTCATTTGCAGATTTTTCTCTATGAAGTACAAGCTAGCCTTTCTCCCTAGCCCAAGGCTCTGCATGCTGTTTCTTCTGTTTGGCGCACTCTTTTCTCGCCTGCTGCCAGGCATCCTGTGCTTCCTCTATCACATCACTCTTTCTACACTCCCTGCGTGTCGTGTCTGCTTTCCCCCTGTTGACTGTGAGCTCCTTGAGGCAGGGCCTCAAGTCCTGGTTGTCAGCCAAGTCCCCATGGCTAACCACAGTGCCTGGCATATAGAAAGGGCTTAATACATGTATATGTAATTTCTATTTTTCTAAAGGAAATTGTCTGACATACATAAATCTAGAAAGAACACTACAAAGCCTTGATGTACCCATAACCTTGCTTCAACAATTATTGACAATATTTGAAGCAAATATCAGACTTAGTTTTTTCCTCCATAATCTAATGTGTATCTTTTAGACTTTTGTGGGGGGGGGAATTATTTATGTAACAGAAAAATTGCAAAACTAGTACAAGTTTCCCAAATACCCCTCACCCAGCATCCTCTAATGTTACCATCTTATGTAATCATTAGTACAATGATCGAAACCAGGAATTTAACATTGATGCACTATTGACTAAACTCCAGACCTTACTTGAATTTCACCAGTTTTCCAATCGGTATCTTTTTTCTAGCCCAGGATCCCATCCAGGACCCCAGCACTGCATTTCATTGTCACATCTCCTTATTTACCTCCAATCTACGGCAGTTCCTCAGTCTTTTCTTGTCTTTCATGATGGCGGCACTTTTGAAGAGTAATGGTCAATTATTTCATGGAACGTACCTCAATTTGGGTCTATCTGATGTTTTCTCATGACTCCATTGATGACACACAGTTTTTGCAAAATGTCACAGTAGTTCCAGTCTCAGCTTATCATTTCCACACATAATTTCATATCCAAGACATAGTATGTCTTATTCATTGTGATCTTAACCTTAATCCCTTGATTAAAGTAGTGTCTGCCAGGTTCATCAACTGTAATATTACTATTTATCCCTTTGGAATTCATAAATATCTTGTGGAGGATACTTTGTGACTATAAAAATATTCAGTTTCAAAATAAGCTTCTGCTCACTAACTTGAGCATCCATTATGGATCTTGCATGCAGCCAATATTACTATAATGTGTGTCTGATAGTGACTTTCTATTTCCCTCTTTCCACCTACATTTAATAATTGGAATTCTTCTGTAAAGAAAAGTTGTCTCTTCTCCTTTATTTATCCTTCCATTCATTCAATTATTTTCTTAGTACAGATTTATAGATATTTTATTCTAAAGGTTATAATCTAATACCATCAATATCTATTTTATTGCTCAAATAAAGCTTTAGCCTGTAGGAGCTCCTTCAGATTGGCTTCTGTGTCTTTTATGACAAATCTCCTCTCTTATTGTGAGTATTTCTAGATACTTTCTGTGCCAAAGATGTTCCAGGCTTATCTTGTATTGTCTGTGCCCCAGCCTTGAAGTCAGCCAAAGATCCTTGTTTCCTTTTACTGGGGAAGGTATTTCAAAACTAGGATCTCGGAACTATGTGTACTCATTGCTTCTGGGTTTTCAATGCTTCTAGGCTCTCCCCAGTGGGAAATATATGTATGTATATTAACCCACACATACATACACTTCTGTAGGTATTTATATATCTACCTGTATAAGTATTATTAAAAAATGAGTTCATACTGATACCTACTATTTCAATTCAATAGATTCATTTAGCCATTTCCTTTCCGTATTTCTAACTTCTCTGACAAGTGAGAAACCTGGCTATGATTATCTAAAATATACAATATTTGCATATTTGTTTAATCCTAGTACACATAAAATAGCTGCAGAATTGCCAATGCATACCTCTGTGAAAAACAAATCTACTAACAAGAATACAGTATTTTTCTTTCCGTATTTTTTTTTGTTTTTTTTTTTTGGTCTTGAGCCTTATAATATCCAGTCAAAATGCTGTTTTCTATGGTTATTTAGGTCAGTTCTTTCCCCCTCCCACCTCCTTCAGTTTGGTTATCTATTCATTTGAAATGCTGTTAGGTTGTTAGTGTTTGTATATTCCACTTTGGGGTTTCCTTACATCCTGGTTGGTTTCAATTAATTACTTAGTTTTCTGGTATGCAGAACTTCACCATGATTCTAAGAGCCAGAGTTAAATGAAAAAGTGTCTTTGGAGACACTGTCCCTCTCTGTCCCTAATTCCCCATTCCTAGTCCCTCTTTTTCCCACCCTTTTCTCACTCATCCCCCTGTAGATAACCAATCTCACTAATTTCTAACTTTCCCTTTTTGTTTTTCTTTTGCTCAAGTACATATTTTCTTATAACCCTTTCTTTCTTACATAAAGGGCAGCTATAATACTCTTTCACACCTTGTTTTGTGTGGTTGTTGCCTCCCCCTCCACACACACACGCACACACGCACTTAATGATAAATTCTGGAAATCACCTCCATCTAAGTTCATAGATGTCTTCGTTTATTTTTCTACAGTTGCAAAATACTCCACCATATGAATGTATCATAGTTTATGCAAGCACTCTTTATTTATTTATTCATTTTTTTGAGATGGAGTCTTGCTCTGTAGCCCAGGCTGGAGTCCAGTGGCATGATCTCCGCTGTCTGCAACCTCCACCTCCCAGGTTCAGGCAATTCTTCTGCCTCAGCATTCCAAGTAGCTGGGACTACAGGTGCACACCACCATGTCTGGCTAATTTTTGTATTTTTATTAGAGATAGGGTTTCGCCATATTGGCCAGGCTGGTCTCGAACTCCTGACCTCATGATCCGCCCACCTCAGCCTCCCAAAGTGCTGGGATTACAGGTGTGAGCCACTGTGCCTGTCCTGCAAGCACTCTTATATGTGTGGACATTTAGGTTGTTTCTAATGTTTTGGAATTACAAACAATGCTGCAATGAAGAACACTGTGCATATGCATTTTAGTATTGCTGGAGGTATACTTTAGTATGTTTCTTTAAAATGTAAGTGCTTTTTTTCTAGATATCATAATTTTATTCTACTATAACACTAAAAATTTATGTTGTTTAATTTTGTCAAATAACTGCATGCAAATTTCCTCAATTGTCTCATAAAAATTTCTTTGCCATTGGTTTATTTTTGTCAGGACCCATGCAAGGTCCATACAAGGCATTTGAGGGACACAAGTCAGTACGTTTTGTAGAAATGGGTGAGATGCAGAGTAGGGCAGAGGGTGTGGGGATTTGTGAGGTCTCAAAGCCCAGCCTTATATCCTCAGTTCCTCTAAATATGTGTGGAGCTGTGCAGCTGTTATTGTTCTTTGGTGGTGCAGGAATGGGGACCCAGCAGGCCATGCCACACATCATGAGGTCACAGGACAATTGTGCAGACACAGTGTCCCTCAGGTGTTAGTAGAGGCTCACCAGCACTCTGTGGAGGGCACAGAGGAGAGGCCAAAGCTCCCAGGAAGCAATGAGATAGGAGTTAGATGTGGCCAGTGGGACGGAGCTTGCCAGGCATGGCTAGCAAATGCACCCAGGCAGGGAGAAAGGAGGCCCTGCTGTTCTCAAGGGGCTTATTGAGCTGGAGATGAGAGTGAGGAGTGTGGTGAGGATACATCTTGCATGATATGGAGACTCACTGAAGAATTTGAAGAAAGACAATGATATTCAGATTTGTGTTTGAGCAAACCTACTCTGGTTGTAAGTGAAGAAGAGACTAGAGCAAAGTGAAGCTGCTGGCAGGGAGACCCACTGGGAGGACCCTGGGGTGGTGGAGATGAGAAACCATGAGGCTTTGACCCACAAAGTGGAAGGGGATAGGAGAAGGAAAGAGATATGTGAGGTAGTTAGGAGGTAGAGTTGCCACGGCTTGGGTCCCATTCTGTTGGGGGTTGGGGGTTGGCAAGGAGAGAGAGTGGACAGTGTGTCCCGGTCACTGGTTAGGACTCCTATAACACAGGCACATCACACTCATGGAGTGAGACAGATTGGTGTCAACTTCCACACCTGGAGCTAGCCCTGGGAAGAGCCACTCAGATCTGTTTTCCCCTGGGACAGCAATCCCTCCCATGTCTCTCTAAGGTAGAGAAAGGTCTGGGCAACTCTAGTTGGGCACATCAACTTCATTAGATGTGGCCGGAAGAGTTTAGTGAAATCAGCAACTGAACTGCAAAGCAGGTTTCTGGGAAGACACTCTGCCCAGACCTTTTTCCTGGGCATCAGACCCCCGATCCTGTACATCTGCCTTCTGGGCATGTTCACCTACCCACCTCTCAGGCAACTCCAACTGACCCTGTCCCAAACTGAAGTCAGGTTCCAAATCTTAGAGATTAAAGATCCACACTGTTGGTCCACCCAGTTGCCCAGGCTGGAAATCCACCGTCCACCCTAACTCCCCCGTCTCCCTGTGTGTCCTGCCATTTCCTTCTCAGTCTCTGTCCAGTCAGCAGGTTGCCCTCACTTCTGGCCCCATTGCTGCAGTGTCCTGCACACTGGACTCGGTGTTCTTGGGCCCTCTACATCATTTTCTGGCTCAAAACCTTCAGTGAGTTATTAATGCCCTCACGGTGAAATCCAAACTCAACAGAGTTTACAAAGCCTTGCATAACCCACCTTCTTTATTTGCCCAGCCTCATGTTGGCCACTCTTCCTCCCTAACCTAGCCATGCTCACCTTCAGACTTTCCTGCCCTCTTGCCCTCACTGCCTTTGCACAGGCTGTTGAGTGTTAGAACACACTCCTTGCATGTCTTCATTTCCACCTCCTCTCTTGGCTACCTCCTAAACTTCTAGGCCACAGAAAGGCCGCTGCCTGCTGGAAGCTTTCCCTGACATACCCACACATCCAGGCCTGGGTGAGGGTGTAGCTTCATGTCAGTGTAGTTCGCAAGCCAGTCTTGGAGCCAAACTGCCTGGGTTCAAAGCATGGCACAAGGCCAGGTGTGGAGGTTCAAGCCTGTAATCCTAGCACTTTGGGAGTTCGAGGCGGGTGGATCACTTGAGGTCTGGAGTTCGAGACCAGCCTGGCCAACGTGGTGAAATCCCATCTCTACTAAAAACAAAAAAATTAGCCAGGCATAGTGGCAGGCACCTGTAATCCCAGCTACTTGGGAAGCTGGGGCAGGAGAATCTCTTGAACCTGGGAGGTGGAGGTTGCAATGAGCCAAGATCATACCATTGCACTCCAGCTTGGGCAACAAGAGCAAAACTCCATCCCCCAAAAAATAAATAAACAAATCATGGCACTGGCACTTGATACTGTGTGGCTTGGGATGAATTACTTAGGATGAATCAGTTTCCCCATATATAAAATGGGGTGATAATAATACCTACTTCATAATGTTGTTGTTAAGGATTAAACATTAAGTGCTTAGCTCAGGGCCTGATAGTATAAAAGCACGATCTGTAAGTCTTAATCATTACATATCTGCATCAATCATAGTGCTTCCTAAATGCCAAACTTTAATCCCACTAGATTGTAGATTCTGTATAGAAAAATATAGATGCATACACATTTTCATAATTAACCATGGTTATCTTTGGCTGGTGGAATTAGAGGTGATGTGTGCGTGCATGAGCTCTTAAGTGCATGTGTGCATTTAGGTTTGGGTTTTTTTTGTGTGTGCAAGTGTTGTGCAGTAAGCTTGTACTATGTTTGACATTTAGAAAAAAGGTAGTATTTTAAATAGGCAAGTAATAAAAAGAATCAGAATACTCAGTTATTTCTACACTATGGTTATCAGTATGAAGACTTGTATGTGCCTGGGCAAATACTGAGAGGAACACAGAACGAGAAAAATAACGTGTGTTGGGGTTATGAGATTATGGGTAAATTAATTTTCCCTTCAAATGTACTGGAATTTTAGTATAGTATCATTTCTCATAGTAATTAATATAAATCAGAACAGAGATGAAGCAAAAGGGAACTTCCAGTAGAAAATGGAGGCAAGGAAGAAGAGATGAAAGGAAGAATGAGGCAGAAGGAAATATACTTGACCTAGACACAGATTTGTGCACTTAACATTGCCAGCCTTATGCAATATGGAAGAGCACCGAATTACATTGCCCTGCAAAGCACATTTAGTGTCTCCCAGAATATGCATTAGCATGGTGTGGACTGGCATAGGTTTAACTTTGCTTTACTTTAAATTCTATCAGCTTAGTGTCTCCTTATATCACATGAACGATACGTGAAGACCACGGAGCTTTGAGTTCTAGGCTCAAAACCCAGCTCAACTATTCATTAAATTATGTAAACAAGGTAAGTTGCTTAGTATCTCAGAGCCTAATTTTTATTAGTAAAATAGAGATGGTAACACCTACCTCACCAGATTAGTGTGAGGTTTAAACGAGGTACTATGAGTAAAATAGCAGCTAATTATTAAAAACAGTCACCATTATTACAATTATTATTAGCATGTGTGTAGAGCTTTGTATGGACAGACAGGAGATGTGTGTGTAAGCAAGGCCCGAACTGCGAGACTCTCAGCCTCTGAGGCCGGTTGGCGGCCAGAGTGTTGGTTAATTGGGCAAAGGCAGTGTTTAAAATTCTGCGAGAGGCAGGTTGTGGTGGCTCACGCCTATAATCCCAGTACTTTGGGAGGCTGAGGTGGGTGGATCACTTGAGATCAAGAGTTCGAGACCAGCCTGGCCAATATGGTGAAATCCCATCTCTACTAAAAATACAAAAACTAGCTAGGCGTGGTGGCAGGTGCCTGTAGTCCCAGCTGCTCAGGAGGCTAAGACAGGAGAATCACTTGAACCTGGGAGGTTGAGGTTGCAGTGAGCCAAGATCATGCCACTGCACTCCAGCCTGGGCAACAGAGCAAGACTCCATCTCAAAAGAAAAAAAAAAAAAAGAAAAGAAAAGAAGAAAATATATTAAGTTTAAAAATTAACTTAAAATTTCAAAAAAGTACTCCAGCCTGGGTGACAGAGATAGACTCTGTCTCAATAAATAATAAATAAATAAATAAACAAAATAAAATAAAATTCTGCTGGAGACTTTCCAGGTAGAATTTCACAAAAGGAGTGTCTGGGCCAAGACAAAGATTCAGTTATCAGAAGTGCAATCCAAAGCAAGTGCAAAGCTAAAGACAAAATAAAACACAAAAATTAAGATAATTTGGGCCAATAAACAAAAACACCCAGTTGTAGGGGTGGAGAGGGGGAGGGCGGGTCAGTGCAATCAACATAGAGACTTGTCTGCACCTACTGGGACTGGGACCTTGAAGGGACAGGCTGCATCCAGACAGCAGAGGCAATGGCTCAAAAAATAAATGGAATCCCAAGTTTTCATTAGAATGTGATCCTAGAAACTATGTTCTAAAGCAGGTTTTATAAATTAAAGTGTATTCCCCCATTAAAAACCATGTTATATTTATAGCTTTTATTTCTGACCAAGGACTTGTCATCAAATAATGCCTAGATATGTTCAATAAAATGTCATAAAAGAACAGATGAAGCAACTATGAATTTTCAAAAGAATCTATTGAGCTTCAATTTGTGTAAAATGCAAACCTGTCATCAATCCTGACTCCTCCCATAGATATGGTTAAACACAAGCACTATTTTGCTGGAAGAATCTAAGGAGTTGGTGGCCGGCTGAGAGTCATGTGTTTCCTCCATCTCTTCCTCACTCCCAAACCCAACCTTCCATCAAGTTTGCTGATTCTCTTCATTGTGTTTAAATCCATCTCTTCCTCACCACCCTTCTTCCTCTGCCCTACTTCTAGCCCTGTCATTACTCACCTGAGTTCTTACGGAAGCCTCTTTTGCCGACCCTTGATTTTCCCTATATATTAGTTAAGATGCTTTCAGCTTCGTATAAGAGAAAACTCAGAAGTGTTTTGAATAGCAATAAGAAAGATAACATCTCAGCAAGAAATCTGAAAGTAGGCCAAGTGCAGTGGCTTGAGCCTGTAGTCCCAACTCTTTGGGAGGCTAAGGTGGGAGGGTCACTTGAACCCAGGAGTTTGAGACCAGTCTCACAATATAGCAAGACCCTGTCTCTACAAAAAATTAAAAAATTAGCTGGGCATGTTGGCACATGCCTGTGCTCCTAGCTACTCAGGAGGCTGAGGTAGAAAAATCACCTAAGCCTGGAAGGTCGAGACTGCAGTGAGCCGTGATTGCAAAGCAAAATAAATCTGGAAGTATCTCTAGAGATGATTAACTTGGCAACATAACGTGATCCAGGACCCTGTGAGTCCACTGAGTGGCTTCATCAAGGTCGTGCCCTGTGCCAGACGAGGATCACCACAGCCTTCCCATGACACATTTTGGCAGGAGGGGGTTTCTCCTGAGCATGTCTTTTTGTGAGAAAGTGAAACACCTCCTGCAAGCTTCTCAGCTGACTTCTTTCTCCTTTTAAGTCAAGGTTGTACATGGACACATAAACACATGACTATGATTGTCTTAGACTAATCAAAATTCAGTGATGGAACTGATTCCATGAGAGGGTGATGCCAGAACAAAACTGAGAAATGCTGTTGCGTGGGCCACCAAATGTGCCTGCTATCATTCACCTTCCTCACTGAGCTCCTCTGCACAAAATTCACTCCCTAGTGCAGTCGAATCTATTACACTCAGATTTAAAGCCCTTCAGTGGCTCCTGGTGATTGAAGGCCCTCATTTTATGTTCTAGGAGCATAAACTTCAAAATATTTCTACACATGCCACTCTTTTCAACGCCTACATTATACCTCTTTTATTCTCATGCTCACATTGAGCCTTCCAGACTCTCCTGAAAGAGATAACCTCCCTTCTCACCCAAAACTGGGCTAAATATCCCTAGTTAAAATCCCATGCAAGGCTTTACCCACCCACTGTGGAGACAACCACGGTGGTTGTTTAGGGCTGACTTTCATTCTGATTGTTTGGGTATCCAATTTGATTAGTCCCTGCCCTTCCTAAAATCTATTGTTAAGCACATTTTACATTACCTTACTCTTATAACACTCTTGCCATCCATCATGTCAATTATAATATTACATTAAAATTATCTGCTTATGTGATGGTTCTTTACTAAACTACAAGAGCATTGAGATCATGTGTATTATCTTATGGGTCTTTGTAGCTGCTACACCTTCCATCCAGTTGCCATGAAGTGAGCTTTCAATGACTTCATCTATCGTTATAGTGGAACCAGTTGCATACAAAAGGGTAAAGGAGAGGAAGGAGTCAAAAATGGTGCCAATGAGTGGAATAATTTTGATAGGAAGAAAGTTGTGTGGGGAGTGCCATTTGGGTGGGAACAAAAACTTTGTGGCGTAAAGATTTTGCCATCTGGAGTTTTAGGGGACAGCAGGACTGCCCTGACAAGATGAGGGGTTGGGGTCTATTTCAGAGTCCAGGAGTATATATAATGATGGTGTGGTCATCAATATAGAGAGGATACTGTAAAGCATTAGAAAAAAATCTGTTAATCTCCAGTTGAAAACCTGTATATGTAGTGAAAATAGGGGTGAAGGTCTTAGCTTAGATGTCACTACTTCCCCATCCCCTCCTCATCCAGGCTTCCTACACCTGTTATGAACTCCCATAGGAACCTGTTCTAGCCACATCATCATTCTTATCACATAATATTATTGTTATTATCATTATTAGTGGTTTGAGTATCTTCCCTATTAGACTATAAGCACCTTGAGGGCAGGGACCATGTCTACGTTCATCTCTACTGCATCCCTAGCCCAGCATCCAGCAAAGTAGGAAGCACTTAAGAATTTCTTTTTCTTTCTTTCTTTCTTTCTTTCTCTTTCTTTCTTTCTTTCTTTCTTTCTTTCTTTCTTTCTTTCTTTCTTTCTTTTTCTTTCTTTCTCTTTCTTCCTTTCTTCCTTTCTCTCCTTTCTCTCTTGCTCTTTCTTTCTTTCTGTCTTTCTTTCTTTCTGTCTTCCTCTCTCTCCTCTTTTCCTTCCTTCCTTCCTTCCTTCTTTCCTTCCTTCCTTCCTTCCTTCCTTCCTTCCTTCCTTCCTTCTTTCCTTCCTTCATTCCTTCTTTCCTTCTTTTTGAGACAGGATCTGGTTGTGTCACCCAAGCTGGAGTGCTGTGGTGCGATCATGGCTCACTGCAGCCTCAAACTCCCATGCTCAAGTGATCCTCCTGCCTCAACCTTCCTAACAGCTGGGAGCACCGGTACATGCCACTATACCCAGCTAATTTTTGTTTTGTCTTTTTGTAGAGACAGGGTCTTACAATATTGCCCAAGCTGGTCTTAAACTCCTGGGCTCAAGCAATTGTCCCTCCTTGGCCTCCCAAAGTGCTGGAATTACAGGTCTGAGCCACCACACCCAGCTAAGAACAATTTTTTAACTGAATGAATGTTGAAAATAATTTTACTAGCTAAGACTTACTAAGTAGCTGCTTTTGTAGCAGGTACCATGCTAATTGCTTTTTCATGTATCATCTTGTGTAATCCTACTAATCCTCCTTTTATGCTGGTAGCATTACCATCCTCACTCTACAGATGTGGAAACTGTGGCTTAGAAAGTTTAAACAATTTACCCAAGGTTAGAGCTAGAGAGGATAGTGGAAAATGAGCCTTCTCTCTTGAACACATTATACTGCCTTCCAATTTTAGTAAAGAGGTAGAATCTAATAGGTAATCCATGGGTCTATATTTATCTCAGTCCTGCACAATATTTTTAAAACATTTAAACTGTCAAAGTCAAATAAAATATAAAGATGAAGCTTTGGCTGGGTGTGGTGGCTCATGCCTGTAATCCCAGCACTTAAGGAGGCCAAGGTGGATGGATTCCTTGAGACCAGGAGTTCAGGACCATCCTGGCCAACATGGCGAAACACTGTCTCTACTAAAATTTAAAAAATTAGCCACGCATGGTGGTACATGCCTGTAATCCCAGCTACCTCGGGAGGCTGAGGCACAAGAATTGCTTGAACCCAGGAGGTGGAGGTTGCAATGAGCCGAGATCATGCCACTACACTCCAGCCTGGGCGACAGAGTAAGGCTCTGTTTAAAAAAAAAAAAAAAAAAAAAAAAAAAAGATGAAACTCTAAATTGAAGACATTTTATTTGTGAAGTAATAATTGTAATTTGAGGCATACACACAGAACGGGTGGTCTTCAGTATGTCCAAAGAACAAGGAGAGGGTTGGGAGTTTTATTAGAAAGGAAAATCTCAGCTATAGTTTTGCAAAAAAAGCTAATTGGTACTAGAGAAGTTTTTGAGAACTGGCAAGCTCTGATTAGTGAGTGATAGTGGTAAGTAAAATCAGTCAGAGTCACAGCAGGTTGGTTCGGCAGCCATTAGGTAAAATAGTCTTAGAGTTACAGCAGGCCGTTTCAGCAGCTGAGCTTGTGGAAAATTTAATTTTGGAGGCAGGTTCTATGTCTCCTGAGTGCTTTTTTACCCTTGGCTCTGATTTAGTTGGGTATGACAAGAATAACCCAATTTGTATAATAAACCTATACAAAACCAACCATGAAAATTGGGAAATTTTACATAAACATTCCAGATATCAGGCTTGTTTTGGAAAACTTCAGAAAAACTGGAGAAGTTGGGTAGGCTCAGCTACATCAGCAATTGACTGGAACTGAGTAGTGGCGGCCCGCCTTAAGGGTCCTGAGCCCTGTCCACTACCCAGACTCAGACATGCCCCCTGAGCATCCACTGGGGCATCTCCACCCACTGGCCCACTTCATTTATTGGCCCACATGCACCCTGGGCCATTTTATATTGCAATTTTGGATCTATCAGAGAATCCTCATAGTTCTTTTATTATTCATTTCCACTTTTCTTTTTCCTGAGAAGCAGAGTTCATTGGTGTTTTTGTTTTTTCAGTCTCTTCTTAGGTTTGTTTTTTTTTTTTTTTAGACGTTACCTATTAATCCACACTTTTTCATTTTCAAATGAATTAACGTTCAAAAGTAAGAAGGCTGATTTCAAAATCCTCTCGGGGAGACAGCTACCTCATTACTCCAAAGTCACAACTCATGTTTAACCAGCAGCAAAGTCCATTCTTCCCTTCAGGCTGGTGGAGCTGCCTCCTCAGGTCCCGCCTCAGATAAAGCTATTTCCTCTCTTCCCTTGCAAGTCTCCAGTGGGAAGTCCTTCAGAGCAGTGCCTCATATAAAATAAACATCTGGAGATAGAGAGCTTGCAAAATCACAGACTCCTGAGCCACCACAAGAGGAAAGATTCTGGTTTAGTCATTGCAGATGGGGCTCTTGAGGCAAAAAAAGGCTTCTTGCATTTCTACCCAGAAGTTCTGTATCTAGACATATATCCAAAATAATTGAGGGCAGGATCTCAAAGAGTTATTAGTATATCCATGTTCATAGCATCATTATTCGTGACAGCCAAAAGGTGGAAGCAACCCAAGTGTACATAGAAGGATGAATGTGTAAACAGGATATCATCATTTCTTCACGGCCTTTTGGCTAAGACCAAGTGTAGCAACAAGATGTTGTATATACATTCAATGGAATATTATTCAGCCTTTAAAAAGAAGGAAATTTTGATACATGCTATAACATGGTTGAACCTTGAGGATATTAAGCTAAGTGAAATAAATCAGTCACAAAAGAACAAATACTATACGACTGCACTTACATGAGGTATCTAGAGTAGTCAAGTTCATAGAGACAGAAAATAGAATGGTGATTTCCTAGGGTTTAGGGGAAAAGTAAATGGGGAGTTAGCGTTTAATGGGTGCAGAATTTCAGTTTTGCAAAATGAAAATAGTTCTGAAGATGGAAGGTAGTGATAGTAGAATAACAATGTGGAATGTAGTTAACACTACGGAACAGTACACCTAAAGATGGTTAAGCTGGTGGATGAGTGGATAAAGAAAATGTGGTGTACATATACACAATCGATATTATTCAGCCATTTAAAAAAAGAGTAAAATCCTGTCATTTGCAGCAACATGAATGGAATTGGAGGTTCTTAAGTGCAATTAGCCAGGCACAGAAAGACAAATATCACCTGTTCTCACTCATATGTGGGAACTAAAACATTTGATTTCATGGAAGTCGAGAGTGGAATGATGGTTACCAGAGGCTGGGAAGAGTCAGAGGCAGAGATCAAGAGACATTGGTTGATAGTTACAAAAATGCAGTTAGAGAGAAGAAATAAGTTCTAGACAGGGCGACAATAGTTAACAACAATTTATCGCATATTTTAAAATAGCTAGAAGTGATGATTTGTAATGTTGCCAATCTGAACAAATGATCAATGTTCAAGGTGATGGATATCCTAAATACCATGATTTGGTCAATACACATTGTATGTGTGTGTCAAAATGTCACATGTACTCTGTAAATATATATGATTATTATGTATCAATAAAAGTGGTTAAGCTGATGTTATGTGTATTTTGCTATAATTAAAATTAATAATAATAAAAAATGATTTCCATTCTAATAAGGCCCCTGGGGATGCCAAGAGAGCTGGTCTATGGACCACACATTGAGTAGCACTGCTTTAAAGGATCACACCAACCATAGAAACATTGGCAATGTAAGCCGATTAGCCCAGAGAGATGCAAGCTCCGTTCTTTTGAGCAAAGGGTGAAGCAGCATCTGAGCCACCTGCCACTGTACCAGAAGTTGGGAGACCTTCATTTTACTCCTGATTTTATCACTGGCTCACTCTGTGTTCTCAATAGGGCAAAGCTCTTAACCTTCCTGTGGCTTATTTTTACATCCATAAAATAAGAGTTTGGATAAGAGTCTGGACCAGATGATCCCTACATTTCCTTTGGGCTAGGAGAATGCATAATTTGGATCTGCAAGTGATTCCAAGAGAGAGCTAAGGCTAGCCAAAGGAATGCCTGTGCTATGTGAGGCAGAGCAGGTCTAGGGCTGCCAGGCTTTTCCAGTCCTGGGGAAAAACAAACTATTTCCCATGGGGAAACTGGGTTCCTTCTGGATGGTTCTAAAGGTTTTAGATCAGTGTTCAGCAGGCCTGAAATCTGACAAGTGACCATTTGAACCTCTGATTCCAGTGTTTGGTAGCTTTCCAGAATGTGAGAGTCCAGTTGAGAGAGAAAGCCACAAAATGACTGTGAAGGATGCTTCTCTCCAGTATTTTTAGAGACACTTGCCAAGGTACATGTGAACAACAGCCTGGTTTTATCACTTCTGCCTGTTGTATTGAAAACCCAGCTTGTTTTCTCATATTACAACTGGTAACTAAAAATTCCAAATTCATTTCAACAAAGCATTCCAAAGAGAGTGTTTATCTCAATTTATCCCCCAACTACTACATGGTTCTAAGGAAGGAGACCACTACTACTCCTGCTGCCCTCCTCCCCCAAACCTTGCCTAGTTCACAAGACAGGAGGAAAGAGAGAAAGCAAAAAGTTGGAAAGAAACAAAAGTAAGATAAATAGCCAGACAACCTTGGTACCACCACTCGGCCCTAGCAGTTAAAAAAGTAATAATAATAACATCAACCCCGGACCTAAACTACTTGTGTTATCTCTAAATTCCAGACATTGTATGAAAAAGTATTGCAAAACTTTCTGTTCTGTTAGCTGATGCATGTACCCCCAGTTACATTCCCCATGCTTGCTGGATTTATTGTAATCTTTTCACATGGACCCCTTAGAATTGTAAGCCTTTAAAAAGGCCAAGAATTTCTTTTTCAGAGAGCTTGGCTCTTAAGACACAAGTCTGCCGATGCTCCCGGCTGAATAAACCTCTTCCTTCTTTAATCCAGTGTCTGAGGAGTTTTGTCTGCAGCTCGTCCTGCTACATTTCTTGGTTCCCAGGCCGGGAAGCGAGGTGATTAACAGATGTCCAAGGCAGCCCCTTAGGCATCTATGCCTGCCCTGTAGAGCATCCCTGTGGGGGAATCCAGCCAGCCTGAGTGACATGGATCTTGAGAGCGCTCCCGGGTAGGCATTTGCCCCGGTGGAACACCTTGTCAGAGCGGTGCATGGCAGGCCCCTGCAGAGGATCAATGCAGTGGCTGGACACCAGGAAGGAACTGGCACTTTAAGTCCAGACATCTGAAACTTGGTAAGACTGGTCTTTGGAACTTGCCCAGTCCATTTGAGTGGAAGTGTGGCCTGATCACCCATGGTGTGCCTGTACCGGCACTTTGGTTTTTGCTTTTGACTTGACTTGAATTGCTTGATACTTTGGTTTTTGTTTATGACTTGACTTGAATTGCTTGATAAACAGGCATGCCTTTATTAACACTTTGGTTTTAAGTTGGGGGGTCCTTGCTCCCAGAGCTCGCAAGATGGTAGTGGGCCACTTCCAAGATGGTGGCAAGCCTCATGTTCTCTGACCTGGGGTTCTTGGCCTCATGGATTCCAAGGAATGGAATCTTGGGCCATGCGTGAGTGTTATAGTTCTATTAGAAGCTGTGGGACATGGAAGAGACCCGTGGAACCCAGCGACTAGTGTTCAGCTCGATTAGACAAAGCCAGGCACTTAGCCATGCAGGAACAATGACAAGCCTTTAGTCCAATCAGGAATGGCAATGGGCGCCTGGCTGAATCAGGAGCACAGCGGACACCCTGCTGGATCTAGAGGGATGGAAGTCAGCAGCGGGTCTGCTACAGCAGCAAACAACAGTGATGGATGGCAAGCAAAAGCTCAGCCCGAGCCGTAACAAACACGAAACAGAAGAGTGTGCAGTGGCAAGATTTAGTAGAGTGAAAACAGAGTTCCTATAAAATGAGAGGGAACCCAAAGGGGTTTACGTTGCTGGCTCAAATGCCTGGGTTTATATCCCTATCATTGTCCCTCCCACTGTGCTCTCAGGCAATAGATGATTGCCTATTTCTTTACCTCCTGTTTTTGTCTAATTAGCATTTTAATGAGCTCTTTACTACCTGATTGGTCGGGTGTGAGCTAAGTTGCAAGCCCCATGTTTAAAAGTGGATGCGGTCACCTTCCCAGCTAGGCTTAGGGATTCTTAGTTGGCCTAGGAAATCCAGCTAGTCCTGTCTCTCAGTGACAGGGGTCAGAGGACAGCCAGTGTACCTGTATCAAATACCTTTATATTGATTCTTGGTTAAATATAATATAGACAAAACCGGCATAAATTTAGCCCTGTTTTACAGCTTATTGCAAGAAAGCCAAAAGTAAAAGTAAGAGCAGCTTTGCCAGCAGACACAGAGTTAAAAAGGGAGTTGAGAAGCCAGTTTTGCAGGAGCCACCAAAGATAATAGAAATTCTTTCTCCATATGTCTCAGCCTATCCCCCTTTACCGAGGCCAACAGCCCTCTCAGAAACCAGATTCAGGAGCTAACATGCCCCAGGTCTCACCTCAAAGGGGAGGATCGGAGTTTCAAGAGGCCAAGGAAGGAAGTCAAGATACTCAAGTGGGTCTTCTCAGATCTGGTCTTGCTGGAGCTATGCAAATGCCTCTCAGGGAGATGCGAGGACCTGTCTATTACAATGACCAGGCCCACATCCAGCGGGGGGCAGCAGACTTTCATCTATCAGCCCTTTTCAACCATTGATCTACTAAACTGGAAACACCCTGAACCCACCACCTTGCTCTGGCAGCTAGAGCCCTGTTGAGCATAACTGTGTAGAGGTGTTGGACTCAGTTTACTCTAGCAGACCTGACCTCCAGGACCAGCCTTGGGCATCAGCAGACTGGGAGCTATACGTGGACGGGAGCGGCTTCATCAACCCACAAAGAGAGAGATGTGCAGGATATGCAGTGATAACCCTGGATACTGTCGTTAAGCTGAGCTCATTGCTTTAATTCGGGCCTTAGAACTTAGCCAAGGTAAGACTGTAAACATTTACACTGACTCTCGGTATGCTTGTTTAACCCTCCAAGTGCATGACGAATTATATAAAGAAAAGGGCTGGTTAAACTCTAGAAAAAGGAAAAAGACCCAGAGAATGCAACTCAGCTTCAGTGTTTGCAGAGGTACCGAGAGGCACTTCTGCAGAGGCTAACAGTTAGTAGAAAAAAAAGCAATTGATATAAAAAAGATTTCAGAAGTGCTTCAAGGAGCTGACAAGAGCCTAAGTCAGTTTTTATAAGAGGCTCTATAAAGCATTTTGACTTTACACCCATTTAACCTTGAGGCTGCTGAAAATCAGTATATATGAATACTTCATTTGTAAAGCAAGCCCAAGGTAATATCAAGCAGAAGCTGCAGGCATGAATACCACCCAGTCTATAAAAGTGGACACCAAGGTGTATGTTAACTGTGACCGAGGAACAAAACTGGAAAGAGCAAAAGCAACAAGTATGGCAGCTAGGCATGCCAAGGATTAAGTCCCTCTCCCCAGCTCAGTTCTACCTAAAAAAAGAAGGAGCCAGGGACTGGCGCTGGGAAAAGAGCAAAAGGAAAAGAAAGACTAAGAGTAAGCGTGAAAAAGAGAATCAGAAGAAAATAGGAGAGACAGACAGCAGTGCACGGGGGCAGGGCCCGTGCCATTGCCTGGCCCTGCCAACTGACTGTAGGAGCAGGAAGGGAAAAAAAAAATTAATTAAAGGCTTAAGAAGAAAAAGAAAAAGAAAAGGCTTAAGAAGAAAAAGCCAATCTGTTGGCAACAGCTCTTATAAAAAGAGATTAGCAATGTGAGAGGACATGGACGTGGATGTAGACATAGAAGAAGTCAAGTTAGGCAAGGATTCAAGAGCCAGACAAGGCTAGACAGAGATTAATGTGTGAGATACAAAAAGAAAGGACACTAGAAAGATAAATGTTCAGAAGACAATGAGGAAAATGGCCAAGGCCGCAAGACAAACAGGCCATCGGCCAAGGGCTGCCGCACCTTGGAGGAACCAAATACTGATCTGATCAGGCTGGCAGGAGCTGAAGAATGTAAAGACTAGATCAGACCAGCCACCTTCTCATTAGGCTCCCAGGAGCCGATGGTCATATTAAAAGTTAAAAGCAGCAAGATTCTGCCATATCTGGATTCCAATTTCTCACTGACGGCTAAGCCACTAGATAAGAGTTACAAAGTAGGGAGAAGAAAAAGAACCCCTTCTGTAAGAAACTTAAACAGGAGAAAGAGCCATACCTTGTGAAAATTTGTTTATAGACATTACAGAACTGCCCCATGCCAGAGGCTATTGGTACATGCTAATGCTTGTTTGCACCTTTTCAGGGTCAGTTAAACCTTTCCCCACCTGGATAGAAAAAGTACAAGAAGTAACTAAAGTACTGTTAAAAGACATTATCGGGCTGGGCGCGGTGGCTCACGCCTGTAATCCCAGCACATTCGGAGGCCGAGGTGGCAGATCACGAGGTCAGGAGATCGAGACCATCCTGGATAACATGGTGAAACCTCATCTCTACTAAAAGTACAAAAAATTAGCCGGGCGTGGTGGCGGGCGCCTGTAGTCCCAGCTACTCGGGAGGCTGAGGCAGGAGAATGGCGTGAACCTGGGAGGCAGAGCTTGCAGTGAGCCGAGATCGCGTCAGGGGACTCCAGCCTGGGCGACAGAGTGAGACCCCGTCACACACACTAAAAAAGGACATTACCCCATTACCCCAGGTTTAGACTGCCTCTAACTTTAAAGTCAGACAATAGGCCAGCATTTGTAGCTAAAATAGTTCAAGATTTAACAAGACCGTTAAAAATAAAATAGAAGTTACACACAGCCTATCAGCTGCAAAGTTGAAGAAAAGGTGGAACACATGAACTGGACACTTGAGCAGCCACTGAAGAAACATTGCCAGGAAATTCATTTAAGATAAAATCAGGTTTTTGCCTATGGTCCTCCTCCAAGTCTGGTGCACCTCCACCAAACAAACTAGGTATTTGCCCTTTAAGATTTTATTCGGTTGGCCACCCCCAAATCATAGGTCAAATTAAAGGTGACCTCGAGGAACTAAAGGAATTAACCTTAAGAAAGCGAATGCAGGCTTTAGAAATAGCCATACAAAGTGTTTATAATTAAATACATACAAATGCCTATAAGTCTGACACCCCTTTAAATCTAGTGACTCTGTTTAAGTTAAAAAGTAAAATCTAATTTTTCTAGGACCCATATAGGGTGGGCCCTTTACTGTAATCTTGTCCACTCCCACTGCTGTTAAAGTTGCAGGTGTTGTGTCTTAGATCCATTGTGTCTAATCCATCACTTGATTCACAGACACACACACACACATGCACACATGTAGGTGTCGAAGAAAGAGTCAGAAAGCAGCCCCTGGTTTTTCATTTGGTTTGAACTCATTCCATTTGTGGGAATTATAACGTCTGTCCTTAAGAGTCTGCAGATAAACCAAACCCTTCAAGGACATCTTTTTGTCTTTCTTGATGTGGATGCCCTGATTAAACTGGAGATGATTTTGGAAATTGCTCATGGAAATTTACATGGAGAAGGCTTTGCAATTTCATTCCCGGAAGAGGCTGGGGGGGCTGCACCCCCCTTCACCAGAGGTATCTCCACTGTGTCTCCAGGGTATCACCTGATTCGATGAGCTCTGGCTTCCCTTCCCTTCCCAGTCCTGGGGCTCCCCTGTCTATATGTTTTATACTTCACAGGGCACTTTATCACTACACAGAGCTACTCTCTGTGATGCCTTCTGAGAGGAAGAAATGTAACTAAATTATAGTTTTAAATTCACCCACAAAGACCTGAAAAGAAAATGGAATTAACTAGATTATTGGATTCTTTTGCAATTGTAAAGGGAAATGGGGGCATTTAGAATTCTGGGAAATAGCAGCTACTTTTAAGTATATATTACAGCTCTATGAACAGGCGACATGGCTTAAGTAACACTTGAGAATTCTCCACATCCCACCTGCCATTTGTACTGCAACTTTAAAGTTGGAATAATATCTCTTTATCTTTTATTTAGTTTGAAGAAGAATTTCTTGAAACAAGAGAACAATATGAAAGTTGCAGTAGAGACAGGGTCTCACCATGTTGGCCAAGCTAGTCTTGAACTCCTGACCTCTAGTGATCCACCCGCCTTAGCCTCCCAAAGTGCTGGGATTACAGGCATGAGCCACCACGTCTGGTCACATTCATATTCTTGACCTATCAATTCTTGTTTTAGGAATTATTATAAAGGAATAAGTATGGGTGTGAGCAAAGAAATAGCTATAAGAGGCCAAGTGTGGTGGCTCACACCTGTAATCCTAGTACTTTGGGAGGCTGAGGTGGGAGAATTGTTTGAGCTCAGTAGTTCAAGACCAGCCCAGACAACAGAGTGAGATCCCCATCTCTATAAAAACTTTTTTTGAATAAAAAAAATAGCTGTAAGAATGTTAACAGGGGCCAGGTGCGGTGGCTGTCACCTGTAATCCCAGCACTTTGGAGGTTAAGGTAGATGGATCATGAGGTCAGGAGTTTGAGACCAGCCTGGCCAACATGGTGAAACCCTGTCTCTACTAAAAATACAAAAATTAGCTGGGCGTGGTGGCATGAGCCTCTAATCCCAGCTACTCAGCAAGCTGAGGCAGGAGAATCGCTTGAACCCAGGAGACAGAGATTACGGGGAGCCGAGATCACGTCACTGCACTCCAGCCTGGGCGACAGAGCAAGACTCTGTCCCCCACCAAAAAATAAAAAAAAAGAATGTTAACATGGTAAAAATTGGAAAGAACCTGTTTCTAGGAAAAGGAGACTGGTTATGTAAATTATGATACTTCTCTACAAGGAGTATAAACTACTAATTTAAAATGTTCTTATGTAATAGGAAAGAGGAAGGTCCTTGAGCCCAGGGCAGAACAGAATATACACTATTTTGTTTTGTGCAAGAAAGTTGAGAGTTGCAAAGAATATGACTATATATTCTGATTTGCTTTTATCTGCATAAATAGGAACACTGGAAGTATACATATGATGTCAATAAAGTGATTATGGGAGCAGGGTGGTGGGAGGGAAGGGGTGAGAATGAGACTTCTGAATTTATGCTCTTTTTACATAACTCTCACTTTTTTTAATTTTTTTTTTTTAGATGAGGTCTCACTCTGTTGCCCAGGCTGGAGTACAATGGCATGATCTTGGCTCACTACAACCTCCATCTCCCGGGTGCAAGTGATTCTCCTGCCTCAGCCTCCTTAGTAGCTGGGATTACAGGTGAACACCACCACACCTGGCTAATTTTTTATATTTTTAGGAGAGACGGGGTCTCACCATGTTGGCCAGGCTGGTCTCAAACTCCTGACCTCTAGTGATTTGCCCGCCTCAGCCTCCCAAAGTGCTGGGATTACAAGCATGAAACATCGCACCCGGCCATAGCTCTAATTTTTTTTAAGAAGATGTGATTCTATTGATCAATGAAAATAAAATAGCATACTATTGCAAAAGAATATTTGTTGACCTGTAAACGTATTCATGATAATTGAAAAGAATGTTAAATGAAGGCCACAAAACAATCTTTAGTATGACCCTATTTGGAGGGAAAATGCAAAATAATAGGTCAGGAAATCTCATGCAGATAACATTTGGCTGGTGAGATTATAGGTCTTTTTTCTTTTCTTTTTTGAGACAGAGTCTTGCTCTGTAGCCCAGGCTGGAGTGCAGTGGTGCGATCTCGGCTCACTGAAACCTCCACCTCCCGGGTTCAAGCAATTCTCCTGCCTCAGCCTCCCGAGTAGCTGGGATTACAGGCATGCACCACCACGCACAGCTAATTTTTATATTTTTAGTAGAGAAGGGGTTTCACCATGTTGGCCAGACTGGTCTCGAACTCCTGACCTCAGGTGCTCTGCCCACCTCGGCCTCCTAAAATGCTGGGATTACAGGCGTGAGCCATCGCACCCGGCCAGTCTTTTTTCTTTTCTTCTTTTGGTTTACACAAACGTCTAACATAACTATATGAACTTGCATTTCTTTTATTGTAAGAAAAATTGCTAATTCTTAAACCACAAGACCCGTGGTTACCTATTAGATAAAATGTTTCTCAGGAATTGGAACAGAGGCCAGGTAAGGTCTGGCGGGAGGGGAATTCTGTCTGAGGGCTGGGGCAGTGCCACAGGAGGCTGACAGCACCCCCTAAGCAAATGCTTTGAACAATGGAGGAACTATCTGGGAGCCCACAATCAGGGGGACTAAAAGCAGGCAGGGTCATCTGGTAGGACCTAGAGGGAGAAGCAACAAAGACAGATGTGTCAGTTTTGCTTTGCCAGGAAGCAAAGCTTTAAAAGCACTAAAAACAGGAAAGTTTTTAACGTTCATGCTAAATGTTCACGCTAGACATCAAAATAATCAATTATTTTCCCCCTTCATAAAGTTTTATTTCCTAACAGATCCTATAGATAAGTAAGAGAAAAATAACCAAAATGAAGAAAAGAATGATTTTTTATTTACTTTTTTTTTTTTTTTGAGAGGAGTCTCGCTGTGTCCCCAGGCTGGAGTACAGAGGCACAATCTCAGCTCACTGCAACCTCCGCCTCCCGGGTTCAAGCGATTGTCCTGCCTCAGCTTCCCAAGTAGCTGGTATTACAGGCACACGCCGCCACGCCCAGTTAATTTTTGTATTTTTAGTAGAGACGGGGTTTCACCGTGTTGGCCAGGATGGTCTTGATCTATTGACCTCGCAATCCGCCCGCCTCGGCCTCCCAAAGTGTTGGGATTACAAGCATGAGCCACTGCGCCTGGTCAGAATGATTTTTAAAACAGTATTCTTGGGCTGGGCATGGTGGCTTATGCCTGTAATCCCAACACTTTGGTGGGCCAAGGCCAGGGGACTGCTTGAGGCCAGGTGTTTGAGGCCATCCTGGGTAACACAGAGAAACCCCCATCTCTACAAAAAAAAAAGAAAAAAAGTTAGCCAGGTGTGGTGGCGCACACCTGTGGTACCAGCTACTCTGGAGGATGAGGTGGGAGGATCGCTTGAGTCCAAGAGGTCAAGTCTGCAGTGAGCCATGATCATGCCACTGCACTCCAACCTGGGCAACAGAGTGAGACCTTGTCTCAAAAAAACAAACAAAAACAACAATAACAACAACAACAAAACCCCACCACACACACACACACACACACACACACACACACACACACACACACGCCAGTGTTCTTAAGTTTCTTTTGAGATTGACCTAGAGGCATATTTTGCTTCAGTCTTTGTTCATTTTTTTCTGGGCTTTGTGTGGATGTTAATACACTACCTTTAGTAAAGGGAAGTCAGAAAGAACAGAAGCACTGCGTTCTTCCATCATTAAAATAGCTTCTAACAGCTGTATGTCTGCCCAGCTGAATTTGTTGCCAACAAGAAAATCCTCTCCATGGTCATTCAAAATCTACAGAAAGAAAAATAATAAAGAATATCAAATGAGAGTAAAAACCATTTTGCATGTCTAAATACTTAACAAGAGCATGAAACCTTTGTTCTGATTAGATTTAATGAAGAATCTTAACAACAACAACAAAAAATCTCCAGGGCTGGTAAAAATAGGATGAAACCAACACTCTAACACATGTTGTAAACTGGCACAATTTTGGTGGGGGGAATTTGTCAGTGATTATCAAGGCCTTTTGGGTGGTGAAATGCTGGTACTGGACTCCTGTTATAAACCTGGAGGTGGCTAAGTAAAATTGTATCCACCAGTGCAGAGAGACACAAAAGTTACAGCTAGCTTAAGCCTGCTGGCTATACCACCAATAGAAACAAGTGACAAATGTGATCCCAGAAGTCCAAAGCAGAGCCACATAGAAAGCTAATTTTTCACTATCCAGTGAAGAGTGAATATTTAGAAACCTCTCAGGTGCATCTGTGAGTACCAGATGCATTAAATGTGGGTTCACTTGATAAATAAGGAGCAAAGGTAAATTCAAGTGCTATGTCTCTTCTTGTGATACATGCAAGAATAAAAATAAATGTTAGTGTGGATGGGGAAAAATCACCAGAATCAGTGAATTCTATAGTACAAACACTTGATGAGATATATCAAATAAATGAAATGGAACTCCTGCTGAAGACAAACTCACAGCTAAAAATTACACAGCATATAAGGAAACCCAAGTCACCTATGAGACAGAGGTAACAAACTGATGAAAAAGAATTTTCAACCACAGAGCCAAAAATAAGAGTCGATTCTGTAAAGGGATAAAAATGTTTTCAAATCAAAGAGATGATAAAAAGGTGTTGTGGGTGAGCAACCACTCTCTGGGCTGGTGGCACCGGGTCAAAGAATTTACCAAGATAGTTGTAAAGAAAGGCAGATTTGTTCAAGAAAGTAGGAAACTATGTTGCGAGGAGGCAATGGGCAGGATCTGCAGAAGAGAAGCTGACTGCAAAGAAAGGCTTGCTGAAGATTTTATAGATAGTGTCTATGCTGTCTGCAAAAGAGGGCTTTGTGCAGTACTGATAATGCCATGATTGAAGTGAGCTAACGTGCAGGTGTCTGGTGATGGTTGGGCACAGAAAGATTGTGAGTTGTTTGCAATTTATTAATCTAGAATTCTATAAACATCTAAATCATTATTTTAGAGTAAAGGTAAAAATACAGATATTTTCTAGCAAAGACTGAAAGAGCTAACCACTTACAGACCTTTCCTGAAAGAAGTCCAAAAAAGATGTTCTTCCCTTAGAAGGAAAAAGCACCCAGAAGAAAGGCATGAGAAGCAAGGAGCAATGGTTAGCCAAGGAATCAGTTAAATATGTTGATAAATATACATAAGTTGTAGCTAAAAAAAAAAATTAGAAGAAGTTTAAAAACAAGTTGGATATAAAATATTATTTAACAAAAACAGAAACAGGAAGAAGTTTGGAGAAAAGTTGAATCTTTGTCCTATCAAGAGAAGGATAAAGATTAATAGTTTCAGAAAGAAATGTTTACCTTCTGAACCATAGAAGAAAAGCTGGAGATAAAGAAAACCAGATCATCTACCAGGATCTAGAAAAACAGAGGAAAACTCAAAGAAAAGTTTTGTTTTTGTAAATAGAATAAATAAAGCGAAAAGGATAAATACAAATGTATTAGCAATGACAAGATATTTGCCTCAAAAACAAAGTTGGTTGATAAAAACAAGTAGTAGAACAAACTTATAGTATGATGCTATGTACATAAAAATATTTTAAGATCCACACGTGTAAATACTTTTAAAACAGCTCAAAGCCAGGTCTCTATTTTTAAAAATGAAGAGAAAGAATTTACATCAAATTTCTGATAGTGGTTGCCTCTGAGAAGGGAGAGAGGAAGGGTATAATGTTTGAGTACAGTTCAAAGGAGACTTCGGCTATCTATATACATTTGTTTTAATGAGAAAGCAAAATTCTTAAGCAAGAAAATAAAAGTACTGACATTTGTTACTGCCAAGTAGTAGGTACATAGCAGTTCTGATTCTGAAAATATTTTAAATACGGTTGACCCTTGAACAACACAGGTTTGAACTACACAGGTTCACTTATACATAATTTTCTTCCACTTCCGCCACCCCTGAGACAGCAAGACCAACCCCTCCTCCTTCTCCTCCTCAGCCTACTCAACGTGAAGACGATGAGGATGAAGACCTTTATGATGATCCATTTCCACTTAATGAATAGTAAATATATTTTCGCTTCGTTATGATTTTCTTAATAAAGTTTTTTCTTTCGCTTACTTTGAATATAGTACTTAATACATATAGCTACAAAATATGTGTTAATCCACTGTTTATGTTATCAGTAAGGCTTCCATTCAACAGTAGGTTATTTGTAGTTTTTGAGAGGTCAAAAGTTATATGCCCCAATTCACATGTTGATCAGGGGTTAATTGTAATGGAATACCCGGCAAAATTATCTCCTGTATAATCATAATTATCTAAAAGTCCAAAAAACAAATAAAAATGTATTTATATGGGAAAAACTAGGAAGAACCATATAAAAATAATACTGACTGAGATATATCTTTGGGTGGTGAGGATAGTAGTGGTTTCTTTCTACATTCTACAGCTCTGTGTTGTCTAATTTTTTATATAATGAACATCTACTTCTTATAAAATAATTTTTAAAACTCACCTCATTTTCAGGAATAAAATTTGATATCAAAATACAAAAACTTGGACTTAACATATTTTGAAATACAGCATCTACATTATTGAGTTGAAGTATTATGTTGAAGTACAGTATTCTTTGATTTGGAAAAAGCAGTTTAGTTATCCAGTAATAGGTGAATAAGAGAAGCAGGGTTTGTTTTCTGCTCAGTATCATTCTCTTCACTCAGAGAAAAGGTCTATCCCAAAGCCCCAGAGAGATGCTTTGTTTGAAACAGCAGCCTCCAGGATATATTCTCTTGATCAGAAGGAATATCATGAAAAGATGGTTTGGCAACTAAAAAAATAACACAAGCCCAAGCCTCAGTGGCAAGTAAGGGTGATGCCGCATTTTGAATAGTTCCCAGTTCTTTAACTTAACATAAGGAAATTAGTAACTTTGCATTTAAATCCAAAACACAATCAAAACTCTTCAGTACATTGTGTCTTACAGAATAGAAGTAACATAGTCCTGGCCAAAGACTAGACCCAAGTATTAAGCATCTACTTATTTCAGAAATAACAACTATGATATAAATGAATCATATCATTCCACTTTCTTAAAAGATTCTCTGGGAACAAACTATAATAGACACTAAGGTACATTTTCAAAAACTATCATATCCAACTCCAAGTTAAATAAAATAGTCTTATAAATGAGCATTCTAAATAATCCAACATCCGATTAAGGAGGGTTATTTGGGCCAGAATGCATCACCCAGGTGCCACACTTCACTGCTGTGTGTCAATAACAGAGATTTTTTTTTTTTTTTTTTTTTTTTTTTTTTGAGACAGAGTCTCGCTCTGTTGCCCAGGCTGGAGTGCAATGGTGCGATCTCAGCTCACTGCAACCTCCACCTCCCGGGTTCAAGTGATTCTCCTGCCTTAGCCTCCTGAGTAGCTGGGATTACAGGAGCCCGCCACCACACCCAGCTAATTTTTTATATTTTTGGTAGAGACAGGGTTTCACCTTGTTAGCCAGGCTGGTCTCAAACTCCTGACCTCAAGTGATCCACCTGCCTCGGACTCCCAAAGTGCTGGGATTACAGGCATGAGCCACCGCACCTAGCCAATAAGAGAGAATTTGAACTGCAAGCTCTTGAGGTTGTCAAAAGAGGCCTGGAGTGATGGAGCCCCCAAAGCAGTCTCTTCCAGCTGCCAGCTGCTTTGCCTGTTTGTGCCGATGCCATACAGATATCATCATTCTTTATGACTACTATGGCATGAAAAAGTTAAGCATAAAAGAAACCAGAGCTCCTTAAAAAAATGGCCGATTGCCGGGTGCAGTGGCTTACACCTGTAATCCCAGCACTTTGGGAGGCCGAGGCGGGCAGATCATCTGAGGTTGGAAGTTTGAGACCAGGAGTTCGAGACCAAGGCCAACATGGTGAAACCCAGTCTCTACTAAAAATACAAAAATTAGCTAGGCATGGTGGTACACGCCTATAGTCCCAGCTACTAGGGAGGCTGAGGCAGGAGAATCACTTGAACCCGGGAGGCAGAGGTTGCAGTAAGCCGAGATCACGCCACTGCACTCCAGCCTAGGTGACAAAGTGAGATTCTGTCTTTAAAAAAAAAAAAAAGGGAGAGAGAGAGTTTGTCTTTTGATTGAGGCATAATTAGCCTCTAGTATTAGACCTAAAAAAAAAAAACCTGATCGTATTCACAGTGGTCACACCTTAGGCTGATGTCTTATTTTAAAAGACAGAACAGAAATGCTGTATGCTTTCATTGTACTTGGTATATTCCAACTCCATTTCATTGGAGGTTCCATAATTTTGCCTGTAATTTGTTCTGGATCCTTTTTAAAGTTTTGATCCAAAGGCAGTAAAGCTCTAACATGGCCTCTGTGTCTCTTTTCAGATATTCACTCTTGAAATATTCTCAGAAACAAAATGTAAAAGCCCTGGATACCTGAAGCCTACCTTTTCAAAGGCAGGCAAGTACCGGGTTTTAGCTTTCTGCATGATGGAAGCAAGCGTCTCCTGTTTTTCCTCAGGAAATTTGAAGGGGGCCATAATTATCATCATCATCAGGACCTGGGTGCCATCAATGTACATGTCCATCCTGACAAAACAACCATTTGACCATCAGGCAGACAGGAGGTTTTGAGCGTAGGGTTCTTACTCCAACACTTCTCTGGTATAAATGGATGCAGGAGCAAATAATGTTTATTTTTCCTCTTAAGCTTCCACTCTCATGAATGATTTCTAGCACCAGAACCAGCCACGTGCCCAGGATATAGTAGAGTCTCTGGAAATGTTTATTGAATAAAAGGATGTATGAAAGAATTCACGAATGCCCTTAAGTTGAAATCTACCATAAACAAATAATTGATTATTATGGCTTTAAAAACTAAACTCAATGAAGTTTATTAAAACTACAAAACAATTAGTACCAGAACATTTTCACTTATTTAGAGAAGAGAGATAATTTAACAGGTCTTCTGTTGACCTGGCAACTGAGAAAGAAAAGTTTAATTTCCTTTAAAGTTTTCCTTTCATTGCCAAGCACTAAATAAATAAACAAACCATAGTATCTCTATTGCTGTTATTTACTGGCCTATTATATGTTCATGTTGTGCTAGTTATCTCTTCAAGAGTGTCTTTGTATTCCCCATTATATGCTAATTGCTTAATGAATTTGTTTTAATGGTCTTCTGTAGTCTTTTTCTTTTTAACAGCATATGAAGAATAATGGAGTCAGGCTTAGTGGCACATCTATGGCCCAACTATGCCGGAGGATGAGACGGGAGGATTGCTTGAGCCCAGCAGTTTGGGTCTGGCCTGGGCAACATAGTGAGATGCCATCTCTTAAAAATTAAAAAAAAAAAAAAAAAAAAAAAAAGGCCTGGCATGGTGGCTCACACCTATAATCCCAGCACTTTGGGAGGCCAAGGGGGCAGATCACTTGAGGCCAGGAGTTTGAGACCAGCCTGACCAACATGGTGAAACCTATCTCTACTAAAAATACAAAAGTCAGCAGGGTGTGGTGGCACGTGCCTGTAGTCTCAGCTGTTTGGGAGGCTGAGGCAGGAGAATCACTTGAACTCAGGAGGCAGAGGTTGCAGTGAGCCGAGATCACACTAGTACACTGCAGCCTGGGCAACAGAGCGTGACTCTGTCTCAAAAAAAAAAAAAGAAAGAAAGAATGAAAAAGAAAAAGAAAAAATTTAATAATATACTTTCATTGTCCTATTTGAATTACAAATAATGTTTCTTTCATGTTAGTGTCACCTAGTCCACTTGCTTTAGTTTACTGTAGTTTATGGCTAACCCAAAGAAAAAGAATATTAACAACACCATCTATAGCTCAGGGCTTGTCTTAGAAAAAAACGAGATTTTTAAAGACCAATTAAAAACTTTGCATCAAAACAATAAGAAGCAGAGTGCATTTGCATATTTGTACTTATTTACAAAAGTATCATGTTCACATACTGTTTGACATTGCTTCTCTTGCCATATACCTTCGGAATTACAGGTTGGAATGACTAAGCCTGTTTTAAAGATGAAGATATGGGAAAGTTGGCATGGGCTGCTACTTTTTGTGGGCCTTGCTCATTCCTGTGTTGTTCTTTCTCCTTTTTCTGAACAATTGAGCCCTGGTCTTTCTCCCACTGCGTCTTCTGTGTATACTGACCTTGTGCACTGTGTCCATGCTTATAGTGATGACTGTTTAGGGACCTCTGAACAGGCCCCATGACCCCAAATCCAGGTAAGATTTTATAGTTGCAAGTACTTGTTTTGTCTTAAGTCTAGTTATTTCTTATTAAACTAAACTATCCCCGTGAATAATTACCCAATCATTTTCTGCCAGGCCTAGCACAATGCCCAGCGTAGCATAGATGTCTGTGGTATACAGGGGCCAAAAAATGGCCAAAAAACTTCACCCTTCTGTATTTGTGATGAAACTTGGCAGCTCCTCCCATCAATAGATGGGGTCTATTTCCCAGTCTATTTGTGGCTTCCTTTAATGAGTGGAATGAGGTAGAAATGATGAGGTGCCAATTCTGAACCCAGAACTTAGGAGGCCAGTATGCTTTCACTGTCGCTCTCAGAACTCTGCCTCGCTGCCATGAGAACAAGCTCAGGATGAGAGGATGAGAGACACATGGTCCATTCATATCCCAACTGATAGTCAGCCAACACCCATGACCAGAGCCTGGCTAACTACAGACATCAGTGAGTGCAGCCTAGCTAAGTCAAGCTAGACTCACATAGGCCACCCAGATACTTGCTCACCCATAGACAGGTAAGCAATAACAAATGCTTGCTGATTTAAGTCACTGTGTTTCAAGTTTGTTTTAGAGTTTTCAAGATACGTTTTAGAGCATTATTTATAGTCAATAGATCATTGATACAATGCTCAGTATGTGATGAATCAGTCATTTCTACCTTCATGTAGAACAACTTACCAGTTTATTTTCTAAGAACATATTTTGTTAGGAGTGGGGAGAGAATATGAGAATGTTGAATGCAACATTCAGCGCACTATGAGTAGTACACAGAAAAGGGGGATGTGGAGTACTTATTAAGCATAAGTACAAGGTGGCTGGGCACGGTGGCTCAGGCCTATAATCCTAGCACTTTGGGAGACCAAAGCAAGTGGATCACTTGAGGCCCGGAGTTCGAAACCAGCCTGGCCAACATGGCATAACCCTGTCTCTACTAAAAATACAAAAATTAGCTGAGCATGGTGGTGCATGCCTATGGTCCCAGCTACTCAGGAGGCTGAGGCATGAGAATTGCTTGAACCCAGGAGGCAGTAGTTGCAGTGAGCTGCGATCATGCCACTGCACTCCAGCCTGGCAACAGAGTGAGACCTGTCTCAAAAGAAGAAAAAAAGAATAAGTACAAGGCATGCCAGGTCTAGCAAGTCATTTCCCCTTTGTCCCATTTGTCTTTTTTGTCTCAATCCAGGCTGAAAGGTACACCTGAACCAGGTCTCAGTTGGTGGAGAACTGAAGAAGTTTGGCTAAGAATCAAGTAGAGTAATGAACACTATGGTACCTGACTCTTTCCTTCAGGTCCTTCCCATAGAAGTTGTACTTCGCAGCAAGATAGCTGAGGATGGCTCTAGTCTGTGTCAGCACCATTCCATCCATTTCAACCAAAGGCACTTGGCCGAAAAGCAAGCGTCCATCTGTGGTTTGAGCAAAGAGAGGTTAAGATACCCTTATTCAGTAGTCGCAGTAAATCTAAGGATGGTTCACTTCTAATTTCTGTCTGTGATTTTTAGGTTCTATCCAAAGTGATGAATTAAAAACCCCAGTTGTTGAGGAACTTAATTTGCTTCACGTAAAATCTGAGATTCGTTTGGCAGTCTCATGCACTTTTGCGTGTTGGTTAATGTGATTATTTACGATTTTCTGCATTTACTGTAAATATGTTATAATATAAGTGCTTCTGATTCTCAAAGTTTAGGGTGTTGGCTGGGTGCAGTGGCTCACGCCTGTAATCGTAGCACCTTGGGAGGCTGAGGTGGGTGGATCACTTGAGGTCAGGAGTTTGAGATGAGCCTGGCCAACATGGCGGGGGGGGGGAAGGTGGGGGGGGTGGGGATGTGGGGATTCTTAAAGGATTCTTCAGTGAGACGGGAAGAATTAAACCAATTATTGCTGACACATACGATTTTCATTCTATCCTCTTAACCAAAGTCACTGTCATGACCTACTTGATAAGAGTTTCTGAAGGCTAATTGGTGTGGCCTTTGCTGACACAAATTAAGCTGTGTGTCAGGAACATGATGAACAGCCAATCGATGTTAGCAGTCATGCTATATGCTTGCCTTTTCTAACAGTAGCCATTCTAGAGTTCTCTTTTATCAAAACAAATACTTCCCAAAAGAGGTTTCCATTTTTCTCTAATAAGATAATATTGAGGCCGGGCGCGGTGGCTCAAGCCTGTAATCCCAGCACTTTGGGAGGCTGAGACGGGCGGATCACGAGGTCAGGAGATCGAGACCATCCTGGCGAACACGGTGAAACCCCGTCTCTACTAAAAAAATACAAAAAACTAGCCGGGCGAGGTGGCGGGTGCCTGTGGTCCCAGCTACTCGGGAGGCTGAGGCAGGAGAATGGCGTAAGCCCGGGAGGCGGAGCTTGCAGTGAGCCGAGATCGCGCCACTGCACTCCAGCCTGGGCGACAGAGCGAGACTCCGTCTCAAAAAAAAAAAAAAAAAAAAAAGATAATATTGAACAAATCTAGGCTTACCCTTCTGCAACTTTTCATATTGTTCTCTTGTTTCAAGAAATTCTTCTTCAAACTAAATAAAAGATAAAGAGACATTATTCCAACTTTAAAGTCCTCAAGAAAACAAAGAGATTTTGTTTTTTGTTGATTTTTTTATTTTTGCTCCCATTCCTCTTTTTCCTTTTCATCACCTAAGTTCTTCCTTCCTTCCAAACTCATGTCTTTTCTCCAACTTCCCCAGTGATTCTTCCTCTTCTTTTTCTTCTTCCTCGTCTGTTATTTTCCCTTCATATAAAGACAAGTTAAATTTCTCTTTAATGCTCATATATTCAATGAAAGGAATCCAGAGATCTTTAATCAGGTGAGATTATCATGATTTATTGATGATGTTTCTAAAGCTTTTGTGAGAAAGATTGATTTTTTTTTTTGGTCCCCCCAAACTGTGAGATGTGGGTAAGCAGTGTAAGGGGAGATGTCCCTAAAAGGAAATAGAGAAAAATAAGCAAGGTAATGAGTCCTTGCTCTAGAGGAGATAGCACTCAGATAGGGAAAAGGAAGCCTACACCTGCATAAAACAATTCCAAGGCACTTGTAAAAATCTATGAAGAAGTCAGTGTGGAGGGAATTCAGAGTTAAGGAAAGATCCCATAGGGTAGATGTTTCAAGGGAGGAGTTAAAGGGGAGGCCAGACTGCAGCTGGGCCTAACATTCCAGCTGGCAGCCATGAGTACTACAGGACTGGGGTGCTGAGGCAGAAATGAAAGACCCCAGAAAATCAGCCAGTCCCAATGGAGAGAATGAGGCAGATGTGGGTCTCCTCTCTCTTCTTTGTCTTGTGATCCACAAAAATCTTTTTAGCCCCTATGAAGCTTCTGGAACACCACCTCCCCTGACAGCTCCCCAAATCCTCCCTAATCCTCCATCATCCTATGATCCCTCCCTCACCTCTTACAAAGGAAGACAATTGGAAAGGAAAATAATAGATACAGCTTGTAGGCACCATTCCGAAGCCTGAAGGGGAAAGGAGGCTACTTCATTCCCACCCAAATTACCATCCTTCCCAATCCCAGTCAGGAACCAACCTCCTCTCCAGCTGCAGCCAGCAGCCAGCGGATGGACTCCATCCTGCCCCTGCCACGAAAGTAGTAGAGCTTGGGTCTGGCTGCCATGATTCCTGGCTCAAAGTTTTCTAAAGGATATAAAAAAATTAAACAATATACTGACAAGTCATGTGGTATTTCTTCCCTATTTATAGCAATTCCAAAACAGGTAAAACAAAACTATTGCTGAGGGATTCATACATAGGAGGTAAAACTATGAAGCAAAGCCAGAAAACAATTACCAAGGAAGCAGGATAATGGTTACTTCCAGTGAGGAGAATGGGGTTGTTATTGGGGAGGAGCATTTAAGGTTTCTGGCATGCCAACAATGTTCTATTTCTTAAGCGGAATTAGTGGTCTTTATAATTAATCTTAAAATTGCACATAATGCATTTGCACCCTACCCTATAAATGCTCTAGCTCACAATTTAAGAAAAAAGAAAGAACAAATTATGTATATTGTTTCAAAAAAAAACCTCTCAAACCATATTGCTCTGCTAGAAACACAAAAAACAGTCAACGCAGAAGACTTCTGTGACCCCAAAATATGTGGGGATTTCTCCCCACTGGCAAGCAATTAATTCTGCAGCAGACACCAGCTGAGTGTCCTCCAATTTAATGCCAACACTATCCACCTGGAGACAGCATCGCATCCCAGAGAATGAGGGCTCTGTCCCCAAACTGCCTACCTTTCAGACACCAGTCATAAGTCCAGGCCTCCAAAACTTCTGACCAGTCAGCTTCAAGTTGGGATTCCCACAACCTCCTCTTTGGGTTTAATTAATTTGCTGGAACAGCTCACAGAACTAAAAAAAAAAACACTTAAGTTTACCAGTTTATTATAAAGGGTATTACCAAGGATATAGATGAGAGAGGCATAGGGTGAGGTGTGGGGAAGAGGCACGGAGCTTCCACATCCTCCCCAGGCCCAACACCCTCCAGGAACTTTTACCTGTTCAGCTGTCCGCAAACTCCTGGAATCCAGTCCTGGGTTTTTATTGGGCTTCATTACATAGGCATGATTCATTAAGCCATTGGTCCTCTTCTCTACATAGAGGTTGGGGTTTGGGGCTGAAAGTCCCAACCCTTTAACCATGTCTTTTTCCTTCCAATTGACCAGCCCCATCCTGCAACTATCAGTCAACATTAGCATACGAAAGACAGCACTGTGGAGATTCCCTGAATTTAGGAGTTGTATGCCAGAAAAGCAGAGTGTGATACCCTACTTTGTTTTTTTGGTTTTGAGAGGGAGTCTCGCTCTATCACCCAGCCTGGAGTGCAGTGGCGCGATCTCAGCTCACTGAAAACTCTGCCTTCTGGGTTCACACCATTCTCCTGTGGCAGCCTCCCAAGTAGCTAGGACTACAGGCGCCCACCACAACAACTGGCTAATTTTCTGTGTGTTTTTAGTAGAGACGGGGTTTCACCGTGTTAGCCAGGATGGTCTCGATCTCCTGACCTTGTGATCCACCCACCCCAGCCTCCCAAAGTGCTAGAATTACAGGCGTGAGCCACTGCACCCCGCACCCTGCCCTGTTTTAACGTGAATTGACTCTCCCTTAGCTAAGAGAGCCAGACAGACTCCATCTTGGCTCCTTCACTTGCAGCCCCTTAGCCGCCCTCTTTCCTCAAGGACTTAACTTGTTCAAGCTGACTCCCAGCACAGCCAAGAATGCAATTAACTGATAAGATACTGTGGCAAGCTATATCCGCAGTTCCCAGGAATTCACCTGGCTAATAGCACTCAAGTCCCGGCGTTTGTGTCCGGTTGATAATGCCAAAGCCCCGCATCTATCACCTTGTGATAGATTTAAAGCCCTGCACCTGGAACTGTTTGCTTTCCTGTAACCATTTATCCTTTTAACTTTTTGCCTGCTTTACTTCTGTAAGACTGTTTTAACTAGACTCCCCCCGCCCTTTCTTTTTTTTTTTTTTTTTTTTTTTTTTTTTTTTTTTTTTTTTTTTTTTTGAGACAGAGTCTCGCGCTGTGTCACCCAGGCTGGAGTGCAGTGGCGCGATCTCGGCTCACTGCAAGCTCCGCCTCTCAGGTTCACGCCATTCTCCTGCCTCAGCCTCCGAGTAGCTGGGACTACAGGCGCCCGCCACCACGCCCGGCTAGTTTTTTGTATTTTTAGTAGAGACGGGGTTTCACCATGTTAGCCAGGATGGTCTCGATCTCCTGACCTCGTGATCCACCCGCCTCGGCCTCCCAAAGTGCTGGGATTACAGGCTTGAGCCACCGCGCCCGGCCCCCCCGCCCTTTCTAAACCAAAGTATAAAAGAAAATCTAGCCTCTTTGCCATCTCTCGGTCTCTGGCTAATAAAAGACTCCTGAATTTGTCTCAGAGTGTGGCGTTTCTCTATAACTTGCTCGGTTACAATAAGAGGAAGACCAGGGCCGGGCGCGGTGGCTCAAGCCTGTAATCCCAGCACTTTGGGAGGCCGAGACGGGCGGATCACGAGGTCAGGAGATCGAGACCATCCTGGCTAACACGGTGAAACCCCGTCTCTACTAAAAATACAAAAAACTAGCCGGGCGAGGTGGCGGGCGCCTGTAGTCCCAGCTACTCGGGAGGCTGAGGCAGGAGAATGGCGTAAACCCGGGAGGCGGAGCTTGCAGTGAGCTGAGATCCGGCCACTGCACTCCAGCCCGGGCTACAGAGCAAGACTCCGTCTCAAAAAAAAAAAAAAAAAAAAAAAAGAGGAAGACCAAATATGTATTTCGCAATAGCACAGTCTACCCTCCCCCACCTTTGAACATCAAGGTGTTTGAACATTAAAAGGACATACAATTTAAAAACTACTGCCACATTACTAGAATCCCATTCAATCAGTAAGAATTAGTCCAGTCCATCATATTGTATTAATGTCTTTAGAGGGAAGTCACTGGGGCCTGCAGGTTTCCTTTCATTCAGTTCCAAAAGTAGGAACAAACATAGCTGCATCCTTTCAGACATCTGTTATAATTGAACTAACAGATATGTCATCTCTTGCTCTGAGCCCCTTTCAAGGTGATAATGTAATGTTGGATTTCCCTCCATTTATAACCGATTTATTCATTCCTTTGTGCTCAGCTACTTCTCCCCTGCTCTGTTAATACCTAAACTTTTTCACCTTTGGGAGGAACATTAGAACCGCCACTGTGCTGGTCTAGATTGCAAGCAGCAATACTAGTCTAGCAAGTGCCTGCTCCTCAGTTGGACTGCCATTAAGGTGGGGTACAGTTCCATAGGTGCAGAACTAGTGAGCTATTTCTACCACCAGGCAATATAGCTGCATTCTTTCACCACAATTTTGCTAGACAGGATGAAGGCACAACCCTTCCCCATCAGGCCCTTAGGAATTCTGACATAAGGTCTGAAAAACACTGACAGTTTCTTGCTTAGAAATCCCTGCTTCCAGCACTTGTAGTTGCAGCCCCAGTCCTAGGACTGTTGCATCATGTTGGCAATAGGCCCCCAAAATCTGGCCATAAACTGCCCCCAAAACTGGCCGTAAACAAAATCTCTGCAGCACTGTGACATGTTCGTAATAGCCATGATGCCCACGCTGGAAGGTTGTGGGTTTACCAGAATGAAGGCAAGGAACACCTGGCCCACCCAGGGCAGAAAACCACTTAAAGGCGTTCTTAAAACACAAACAATAGCATGAACAATCTGTGCCTTAAGGACACGCTCCTGCTGCAGATAACTAGCCAGAGTCCATCCCTTTATTTTGGCCCATCCCTTTGTTTCCCCTAAGGAATACTTTTAGTTAATCTATCATCTATAGAAACAATGCTTATCACTGGTTTGCTGTCAATAAATATGTGGGTAAACCTCTGTTCGAGGCTCTCAGATCTAAAGACTGTGAGATTCCTGATTTTCCACTCCACACCTCTTTCTTTCTTTTTTTGTTTTTTTTTTGAGACGGAGTCTCACTGTCGCCCAGGCTGGAGTGCAGTGGCACGATCTCAGCTCACTGCAAGCTCCACCTCCCGGGTTCACGCCATTCTCCTGCCTCAGCCTCCCAAGTAGCTGGGACTACAGGCACCTGCCACCATGCATGGCTAATTTTTTTTTTTTTTGTATTTTTAGTAGAGATGGGGTTTCACCGTGTTAGCCAGGATGGTCTCGATCTCCTGACCTCATGATCCACCCGCCTCGGCTTTCCAAAGTGCTGGGATTACAGGCGTGAGCCACTGTGCTCGGCCCCACCCCTCTATATTTCTGTGTGTGTGTCTTTAATTCCTCTAGCGCTGCTGGGTTAGGGTTTCCCTGACCAAGCTGGTCTTGGCAGTATCAGGTAGGTGAGAAGAAAAATGTTTTTGAGGTGATTTGGGAAAGACAGAAAAAAATCATAGTTGTTATACAAGTGTACTCCTCCCTTGGCAAAAATTACATAGTCATGTCACTGAAATGCGGGTTACTTGCCACGTGTAGAGTCCAATTAACAAGAGTGAGGTCTGATACTAAGAAAAGTGAACTTATTCCTTTCTTGCCACAGTCTTGTCACCCTCTAGGCACCATCTCTATTGAGTTGCTATTAAGATTCAGTCATCTTACATTGACTCTTGAGCTATTGCATGTTGAAAATTGCAGGAACTTCCTAAAAATTTATGACTTTACTGTCTTGGGAGACACCATGATAAAAAGGCACTTTGCTAACCGAAATGCCCTGATTAGAGAAACGATGTGGTGGTTCAGTGACTCAATCCCAATACACGTTAACATGAACCTTACAATGAAATGAATGTGGAGAAAACATGAGAAGAGGGAGAGGAGAGACTGTGCCTTGTTGTGAATCTCTCCTCAACAAGAGAACTCTTCAATTCCCTGGCCCCCTGCAGTGACCCAAGCAGGATGCTAAAGGAGTTATCACACATTTAGAGGTCAAAAGCGGGGTGGCTAAGGAGTTCACAGACATGCCAAAAGCACCACGGGACAGCATACCTGGTGGCTTCCAGCACTGGCAAAGTCACCTTATAAATCGGCCATGTTCCAGGTACTGACCAGGTGACAGGCAACCAGCAAAGCAAAAGCCACTAGACCATTGACAAGTGATGCCTCACTCCACCCAGCTGCCTTCTGAGAAAGATAAAGCAGCACTGGGCCCAGTGCAGTGGCTCATGCCTGTAATCCCAGCACTTTGGGCTGCTGAGGCAGGCAGATCACCCGAGGGTCAGGAGTTAGAGACTTGGCCAACATGGTGAAACCCAGTCTCTACTAGTAATAAAAAAATTAGCCAGGCATGGTGGCATGTGCCTGTAATCCCAGCTACTCGGCAGGCTGAGGCAGAAGAATCACTTGAACCCAGGAGGCTGAGGTTGCAATGAGCTGAGATCACACTACTGCAATCCAGCCTGGGCGACAAGAGCAAAACTCCTTCTAAAACAAAACAAAACAAAACAAAACAAAACAAAACAAAACAAAAAAGATAAAGCAGTACTGTTGAAGTTCAGTATCAGCCGCCCACTTGGGAAGTGCCATCTCTCCCTCTCCAGCTGCTCTGAGAGATGGGATAAATCTGTAAAGCTGGTGAGGGCTGGTCTGTTTAATTCCTGTGGTTCTGTCTCACTAAAACCTTTTTTAGACCAAATTGTATTTGAAACTAATCCTAGGGTGAAAGAACATGGGCACAAGAAATACTGTTAAAATCCTCTATACAGTGGTTGTATTCAGCTCCCCCAGTTAGACACTGTTACCTTTTGGTTTGTCCTGTGAATCCAGATAAAGTCACTTCTAGTAGCCTCTAGAAAGCTGTTTCTTTCTGTTTCTTTTTTCTTTCGTTCTTTCTTTTTTTTTTTTTTTTGAGGCAGAGTCTCACTCTGTTGCCCAGGCTGGAGTGCAGTGGTGTGATCTTGGCTCACTGCAACCACCATCTCCCAGGCTCAAGCAATTCTCCTGCCTCAGCCTCCCAAGTAGCTGGGATTACAGGAGCACGCCACCATGTGAGGCTAATTTTTGGCATTTTAGTAGAGACAGGGTTTCACCATGTTGCCTGGGGTCATCTCAAACTCCTGAGCTCAGGCAATCTGCCCACCTCGCCTCCCACAGTCCTGGGATTGCAGGTGTAAGCCACCGCTCCCAGTCAGAAAGCTGTTTCTAGGCAGTGGTCTCTTACAATGCAGGCTGGCTGGTCCTTCTTCTCTCTAGTTATTCTCTTGGTAATGAAACTCTCAGCTCTGGGCTGCCCACAGGAGATGGGTCCCTAATGTAACACTGAGTGTCATGATTATCTAGCTCTAGATATTATGTCTGTCCCAGAGGCCTGGTCAAGATGGTGAGATAGCAATGGCTATACCTCGTGCAAGTGATAGTAAAATCTCCCAGATGATAGGAGCAGCAGCAAAATGCCATTGTCAAATGAGAAAAACAGGGCAAGCTTCTTGCTGGGATTGCAGAGCCAACATTCAAAGGGATGCAGAGATATGGGCCCTTGGATATGCTGGAATAAACCAGTGGGGTCTGGCAAAATCAGACAAGTGGACAACAGTCTGGGTACTAGAGATGGGATGCATTTTTTCCTTTGGGAGAGCTGGAGTCACAGGGTGAAAGGGGAAACCTCTGCTCCTTGGAACATAACCTTCTGGATGTGGGCTAA
Source organism: Theropithecus gelada (assembly GCF_003255815.1). NCBI lineage: Eukaryota > Metazoa > Chordata > Mammalia > Primates > Cercopithecidae > Theropithecus > Theropithecus gelada. The sequence goes on from NC_037671.1 coordinate 55,092,727, forward strand.
CAGCTGCTCTGACCTCGCCAAGGGAATGAACACTGAGAAACCCAGGTGTGGATCCACTCCTGTTCATCTGCTCCATGCCAAGTACAGGACCATGCTCGGTACAATTCTCAAATGGAAGTGATAAGTGAGTGTTAATATCTCCTTCTTTCAAAGGCAGGGGTCTCTGGGGGCTCAGGGGCATGAGTCCTCACTATAGTGACACAAGCTTATTCCATCTAAGACTCAGTCTCCTAATCTTTAAAATGGGGGATGGTGGTTGAACTACCCACCTTGAAGCATTATTGTGGGGCCTGAGGATGGAAGCAAGCAATAGATAAAATAAGTGCTGCATGGATAGGAAGAATCAATATCGTGAAAATGGCCATACTGCCCAAGGCAATTTATAGATTCAACGCCATCCCCATCAAGCTACCGATGACTTTCTTCACAGAATTGGAAAAAACTACCTTAAAGTTCATATGGAACCAAAAAAGAGCCCACATTGCCAAGACAATCCTAAGCCAAAAGAACAAAGCTGGAGGCATCACGCTACCTGACTTCAAAGTATACTACAAGGCTACAGTAACCAAAACAGCATGGTACTGGTACCAAAACAGAGATATAAACCAATGGAACAGAACAGAGCCGTCAGAAATAATACCACACATCTGCAACCATCTGATATTTGACAAACCTGACAAAAACAAGAAATGGGGAAAGGATTCCCTATTTAACAAATGATGCTGGGAAAACTGGCTAGCCATATGTAGAAAGCTGAAACTGGATCTCTTCCTTATACGTTATACAAAAATTAATTCAAGATGGATTAAAGACTTAAACATTAGACCTAAAACCATAAAAACCCTAGAAGAAAACCTAGGCAATACCATTCAGGTCATAGGCAGGGGCATGGACTTCATGTCTAAAACACCAAAAGCAATGGCAACAAAAACCAGAATTGACAAATGGGATCTAATTAAACTAAAGAGCTTTGGCACAGCAAAAGAAACTACCATCAGAGTGAACAGGGAACCTAAAAAATGGGAGAAAATTCTTGCCATCTACACATCTGACAAAGGGCTAATATCCAGAATCCACAAAGAACTCAAACAAATTTACAAGAAAAGAAAACCCCATCAAAAAGTGGGCAAAGGATATGAACAAACACGTCTGAAAAGAAGACATTTATGCAGCCAACAGACACATGAAAAAATGCTCATCATCACTGGCCATCAGAGAAATGTAAATCAAAACCAAAATGAGACACCATCTCACACCAGTTAGAATGGCGATCATTAAAAAGTCAGGAAACAACAGGTGCTAGATAGGATGTGGAAAATAGGAACTCTTTTACACTGTTGGTGGGACTGCAAACTAGTTCGACCATTGTGGAAGAGAATGTAGCAATTCTTTAAGGATCTAGAATTAGAAATACCATTTGACCCAGCCATCTCATTATTGGGTATATTCCCAAAGGATTATAAATCATGCTGTTATAAAGACACGTGCACACACATGTTTATTGCAGCACTACTCACAATAGCAAAGACTTGGAACCAACCCAAAGGATGAGTTCATGTCCTTCATAGGGACATTATTCTCAGCAAACTATTGCAAGGACAAAAAAACAAATACCACATGTTCTCACTCATAGGTGGGAATTGAACAATGAGAACACTTGCACACAGGAAGGGGAACATCACACACCGGGGCCTGTTGTGGGGTGGGGGGAGGGGGGAGGGATAGCATTAGGAGATATACCTAATGTAAATGACGAGTTAATGGGTGCAGCACACCAACATGGCACATGTATACATATGTAACAAACCTGCACATTGTGTACATGTACCCTAGAACTTAAAGTATAATAATAAAAAAATAAATTTTAAAAAAGAAAAGAAACATAAAAAAAGAGTGCTGCACTCTGTGACCTATATCAAATAGAGTCCTCCATGTCTCTTTAAAGGTATTACAAACTGATTTAGTGTTTTCTAGATTGTCTTTTACTAAGACTAGCTTGTCTGTTAGTTTTCCATGTGTTTTGAAAAATGTGTGTTGTAAATGCAATCGATATTTTGTAAAAGGAAGCTAAAGCTATTGTAAATTTGACGAGGTATTGCAATAAAAGGTGTGTTAAAAGAAAGATCTGGAGTGACTTTTGCCTTCATTTTGTGATTTATGAGCGTAATTGGAGAATTTTCATTGTTTGGTGCTTTACGGTAGTGAATTTTGGAATTTTGTGTGACGGCTTTGGGCCAGCATAGTTTTCACCACTTCACTCCTGCCTGTCCCCTGCATGTTCTCAAGGCAAGTGGGAGACAGAATGATGTAACTTTGAAGGCCAGCACCTCAAATGATAAGCACTTACCACTTGTTGTAAAAATCTCAGCAAGTGTTTGTATGCCCCATAAATAGCTGGCTCTGGCCAAGTAGTCACCGTACCTGGTCTCTCAGCCTCGGCTCCATGGGATTCTAAATTAGGCACTCAGATTGCTCGAACCTGGAAGGCAGAGGTTGCAGTGAGCCAAGATCACGCCACTGCACTCCAGCCTGGGTGATGGAGCCAGACTCTGTCTCAAAATAAATAAATAAAAATAAATAAACTAGGCTCTCAGGAGGCATGATGAATGGACTGAACTAGAGAGTGTCCAAAAGCCTCAGCAGGACTCCATTCCCCACCCCGAGCTCCTCCCAGGCAGAGCTCTTCCTTGTAGAACAGCTGAGTGCAGAGAAGGGGCCCCATACATCTTACAGTCTCATGCCCAGGAAAAGCCACCTTCTCTCCCTGGATTCTACACTGCAAAATTCTGAGGAGGTGGCAAACTCCTCGAAGGCAGGGTCAGGTCATGTTTCATCCATCCCCCTGTGCTATATTGCACAGCGGCTGTGCAATACATGTGGTGGATACTGTCAATGTACTACTTTGGGATACCAGTTTCTAAACTTGATAATATTCCTGTGTTCAGTCTTTTATTGTTTCTTTCAACATCAACATTTATTAAGCTCCTTTTATTTATTTATATTTATTTATTTATTTATTATTTTGAGGCAGAGTACCACTCTGCCACACAGGCTGGAGTGCAGTGGCACGATCTCGGCTCACTGCAACCTCCGCCTCCTGGGTTCAGTGACTCTCATGCCTCAGCCTCCCAAGTAGCTGGAATTACAGGCGTGTACCACTACGACTGGCTAATTTTTGTATTTTTAGTAGAGATGGGGTTTTGCCATGTTGGCTAGGATGGTCTGGAACTCCTGGCCTCAAGCAATCTGCCCGCCTCAGCCTCACAAAGTGCTGGGATTATAGGCGTGAGCCACTGCCCCTGGATGGAAAAAGTACTAGGGTAGGTACTCTGGGCACTGAAAGATGAATAAGATGTACTTCCTGTCATCAAAAAATCCAGACTACTATAAGGCAAGTCAGAATGAAGTAAGTGTTTAATAAAAGTACAATATGGTATTAAGAATTGAACAGAGCCTTTCTGAATGAGTACAAACAGAGATAAATTTGTCTGACCTCTCATGCTTCTCCTCCCCATGGCATTGTAAGTTAAGGGCCTAAACCAGGTCCTTTAATCCTTTTTCCTTGACCTCTAATGAATTTCAACAAAGATTAGGCTAAATCACAGCTTAGTAATATAGAAGACCAAGTTTGTTTATGCTTCAAAAAGTAAACCCAATTATTCTGATTGTTTAAAAGTATACTGTCAAAGCTTAAAAGAACAGGTGCAACGTAAATATATACCTCATCTGTGGGAAATGAAGAAGCAGGGAACGAAGGAGCAGCGCTTTCTGGATTTCATCCAAAATGCAAACACTCTGAAAACTCCGCTGCTGGAAGGTCCAGAACCTTAGAAGCTAAGATGAGCAGATACTCAAGCCCATCTCCTCACCTCTGGTTTTTCTGATGTGGATATTGGCCGACAGGTGTGTCCTCACATGGGTCTTTTAACATTGGAAATTAATTCCCATCTCTCAGGGCTTGAAAACTTCATCTGTGTGCAGCTTCACCTGAGATGAGCCAGCCGTGGAGATGCATTCCCCCACCCACAGCCCTGAGTACATATCTAAGGTGGGCTGAGAAGAAAGCAGTGAAGACAGCGTGATGACCTTTGGCTAGTTGAAGAATAGCCTTTGAGTCAAAAAAAAAAAAAAAAAAAAAAAAAAAAAAAGGCCCACAGGTGGGCACAGTGGCTCATGCCTGTAATCCCAGCACTTTGGGAAGCCAAGGCGGGTGGACCACCTGAGGACAGTTTGAGACCAGCCTGACCAACATGGAGAAAACCCATCTCTAGTAAAAATACAAAATTAGCCGGGTGTGGTGGCGCACACCTGTAATCCCAGCTACTCGGGAGGCTGAAAGAGGAGAACTGCTTGAACCCAGGAGGCAGAGGTTGTGGTAGGCCGAGATAGTGCCATTGCCCTCCAGCCTGGGCAACAAAAGCAAAACTCCATCTCAAAAAAAAAAAAAAAAGCCCAAGATCTTTTTGAAAATGTGGAAGAACACATTTACCCGAACACATTAATCTGAGTTAGGCTCTGGGTACTGGAGAAAAGACCCAGGTTCAAATCTCGGGTCGGTCTCTCTCACGTGAACAGGTTTCTTAATCTCTCTGAGCTTCAGTTTCCTTATTTGCACAATGAGGCTAATAGTACTTAATTCATTTGGTATGAGATTGAAAAGAGGTAATGTGTGCAAACTGTTGAACATAGTAAGGACTCAAAAAATGCCACATACACATACAGCTCCAGATTACAGCAACATTCACAAGAAAGAAAAGCAGTCAAACTTGCTTCCGATAGAAGTGCAGGGCATTCTCTGGAAGTATGATTTTGGAACAGCAGCAGTGGTGCCTGGGAGCCTTTTAGAAATACAGGATCTCAGTCCCTGAGCCAGGCCTATTGAGTGAGCGAGCCTGTGTCTTTAACACCATCTGCTGGAGATTCCTATGTATATGAAAATTAAATTTGAGAAGCGGGGCGAGAATGAAAACCAATAACCTACCTCTGGGGCTCAGTCTCCGGCCCTGGGTTGTTCTCCCCAGGAACTGCTGGGCAGGCATACTTTGCAGGACATAATGTTTTAAAAGGTGGGCTAAATAAAGTGGTGGAGTCATATGTGGCTGTGGATACAGAAAAGTAAAGGAAAGACTGGAGAATTGTAAGTGAATTCCTCCTGTTAGATCATCTGCGTTAACCCTCTTTTAAGAGAGGAACTCCTAGAATTCAAGGCCTCCCCTTCTTTTTTCCCCCACCTAGAAAAATAAGCGTTTGTGTTTACTAACCAAGGGTACTGAAGTCAGAGCAGTACAGCCTACTAACGAGTCCCTCCTGTAGTCTATCCATCTAGGCCAATAGGACCAGTGTGTCTGGAATTGGGGAATTCTTGGTCTCACTGACTTCAAGAAGGAAGCTGTAGACCCTCGCATTGAGCGTTACAGTTCTTAAAAATGGCGTGGACCCAAAGAGGGACCAGCAGCAAGATTTACTGTAAACACCAAAGACCAAACCTTTCAGCCTCCTGAAGGGGACCCCAGTAGATTGCTATTGCTAGGTCGGGCAGCCTGCTTTTATTCCCTTATCTGATTCCACCCACATCCTGCTGATTGGTCCATTTTACAGAGAGCTGATTGGTCTATTTTACAGAGAGCTGATTGGTCCATTTTACAGAGAGCTGATTGGTCCATTTTGACAGAGTGCTGATTGGCACATTTACAAACCTTGAGCCAGACACAGAGTGCTGATTGGTGCATTTACAATCCTTTAGCTAGACACAGAGTGCTAGACAGAAAAGTTCTCCAAGTCCCCACTAGATTAGCTAGACACAGAGTGCTGATTGGTGCATTTACAAACCTTGAGCTAGACACAGAGTGCTGATTGGTGCATTTACAAACCTTGAGCTACATACAGAGTGCTGATTGGTGCATTTACAAATCTTGAGCTAGACACAGAATGCTGATTGGTGCATTTACCATCCTCCGGCTAGACATAAAAGCTCTCTAAGTCCCCACCTGACTCAGGAGCCCAGTTGGCTTTGCCTGGTGGATGCCATGCCAGGGCCATGGGCAGAGCAGCCCATCAGTCCCGCTCCACACACCAGGACTCCTCAGCCCTTGGGTGGTCGATGGGACCGGGCTCCAGGGAGCAGGGGGTGGCACCTGTCAGGGAGGCTCAGGCCACACAGGAGCCCACCCAGGGTCGGGGGGCAGGGAGGGGTGCAGGGCTTGGGCATGGTGGGCTTCAGGTCCTGAGTCCTGCCCCCTGGGGAGGCAGCTGAGGCCCAGCGAGAATTTGAGTGTGGCACAGGTGGGCCAGCAGTGCTAGGGGACCTGGTGCACCCGCCGCAGCTGCTGGCCTGGATGCTAAGTCCCTCACTACCCGGGGCTGGCGGCACTGGCTGGCTGCTCCAAGAGCAGGGCCCAACAGGCCCGTGCCCACCCGGAACTCATGCTGGCCCACTCGCGCTGCTCACAGCCCCAATTCCTGCCTGCCCCTCTCCCTCCACACCTCCCGGCAAGCAGAGAGAGCCAGCTCCAGCCTTGGCCAGCCCAGAGAGGGGCTCCCACAGTGCCGTGGCGGGCTGAAGGGCTCCTCAGGTGCCACCAGAGTGGACACTGAAGCTGAGGAGGCACCGAGAGCGAGGGCTGCTAGCACGTTGTCACCTCTCACTAGGAAGGTTTGGAAAAAGCAATAGATAGGCTGCCTCCTCCCAAGGTGAGTTCCCAGGGAGCCAGAGCCTGCTGAGTAAGGAAGAGGAAGTCAGCAAAGGTCAGAGGCCAAGGAAGGAAGGAAGAAACAAAGCCACCAGGGAGACAGCCTTGCGGGGATCCCTTGGCCCTTCACTCTCATTGTGGAGGGCAAAGCACCCCAAATGCAACCCCACAAGAGGAACTAAGCAGGGGTACACTCATGTCAAAAACCTTGTATATGGTGTTGGGGAGTGAGGATGTCCAAAGTCAAGAACAACTCCCTGGCCGGGCGCGGTGGCTCAAGCCTGTAATCCCTGCACTTTGGGAGGCCGAGACGGGCGGATCACGAGGTCAGGAGATCGAGACCATCCTGGCTAACACGGTGAAACCCCGTCTCTACTAAAAAAATACAAAAAAAAAAAAAAACTAGCCGGGCGTGGTGGCGGGCGCCTGTAGTCCCAGCTACTCGGGAGGCTGAGGCGGGAGAACGGCGTAAACCCGGGAGGCGGAGCTTGCAGTGAGCTGAGATCTGGCCACTGCACTCCAGCCTGGGCGACAGAGCGAGACTCCGTCTCAAAAAAAAAAAAAAAAAAAAAAAAAGAACAACTCCCTCCAGGGTCAGTCTTTGCCCAAGGATGCCGGTTCAGCCTCCACGGTTTTGTTTCCATACCAAGTTTACACCAAGGAGCAGCCTCTGGCATGCCCAGATCCAGGGAATGGATGCAACAGAGGACAAGGGGCCAATTGCTTCTTTAAGATCTGTCCTGTGGCAAATTCCGAGTCCAGTGGAAGTCCAGCCTTCAGCTGCTGGGGTCTCTCATGCCTTTCTTAGTTCATACAACCACTTCATCATGGGAGTGTTGCACTCCACCACCGACATACCATAGGGGACATGCTCCTGGGCCCGCTTCCCAACAGTAACCAAGCTGAGAAGGGAACAGCTTCCCTCAGAGCTGCCCCACCCAGCACTGGGCCCAGCCAGGGACATGATGTCCAAGCTGGCAAGGCCCACCTTCAATTCCCAAATTTAACAATGTGCCAGCTGTATGGGTTCCAGCCCTGAGGCAGGGTCACAAAGAGATGTCGGTTTCCTCAACTATAAAATGAGGAATTGGTTTGGAATCAGATCATCTCCTTAGCTTCTTCCAGTTTTAACTGCCCACCGCCCACCTTTTTTTTTTTCTTTTTGAGACAGGGTCTTACTCTGCTGCCCAGGCTGCAGAGCAATGGTGTGATCATGGCTCACTGGGCCCTTGACCTCCTGGGTTCAAGGGATCCTCCCATCTCAGCCTCCCAAGTAGCTAGGACCACAGGTGCTTATCACCACACCAGGTTAATTTTTCTATTTGTTTAAAGATAGGGTCTGCCTGTGTTGCTCAGACTGGTCTTGAACTCCTGGGCTCAAGCCATCCTCCTGCCTTGGCCTCCCAAAGTGCTGGGATTACAGGTGGGAGCCATCACACCCAGCCTTCAAGGGTCTTCATAATCTTGTTTCTCCTCCCATGCATTCATACTTTGCCCTGTGCTCTTATCTGCTGAATACACCTTGGAAAGGGAGCCAATCTCTTTGCAGTGACATTCTACTGACAATGTTAACAGTCATTCTGGATCATTGAGGCAAAACAAGCACGTTTTTCTCAATTACTTGAAATAGTTAGGCAAAAGCAGATTTTTAGTGAGTTTTCTAGATAATAAAATTATAAGGAGTTAATTTAGGAGACTGCCAGTTTTAGCGATGTTTTGGGCCAGAATATAAGATGTCAATTCTAAATATATTATCAATAGAAATATCCTTAACATTTACCTTAGCTTCACTAATGGATCAGAATGGCCTATCTTTATTACAACCAGCAGATAAGAATGTGTCACTGGAACTAAAAACTCTCCTGGCTAGTCCTGAATTTAGATTTGCTAGTTTAGAAAGAGGTAGCCTTATTTTTGCTTTAAGTATATAATACAACAGAGAAAGAATATTTTAAAGTTGGAAGATAACAATGATAAAAACACAACCAAGGGTTCCAGTACAGCTTTAAAGTATAGCTTTATTGTAGCTTCAGTATAACTTTAAATTTACAGTGATTGATTATAAATTATTTCTCTCTACTTTTCTAACATATGACATGTTAGCAAAAGACTGAATTAGTTGAGTTTGACATGTTACCAACAAACATGGTCTCCTATATAGAACCAGCCCTTCCAAAAAAGATCTCAAGTATTTACATGGCACTTTTAGTACACAACCAACCAAACAATATTACTGTGGAGGAGGTGATGGTCACTTACACTGTAAAAATGATTAAGGAGGGAGGTCTACTGCAAGCTTGTATAAAAAGCATCTTCTCCAGAGAGCCCTATATTTCATTTTCAGAAACTAAATTTCCTTTTAACTAGGGCCTAATGGATTGATTCATGTTTCCAAAACCCACAAGAGATTGACTTATACCTCCAAGGCTTACAAATGTATTTAGATGAAAAATATATGAGTCAAGAAAGAGACTTTTATCTACCCAGGTTTTTGAGACTTCTTGGAGAATAAATAAAGTGAGCCATCACATGGCTCGTTGCTGTCAAAAGACTGGAGCGAGTCCTAGAAAAACTTGTGTGAGAACTTTGAGTTCTCATCTTGGCATAGTTCCCTGGGGACGTAGAACCCTGAAGGAAGACCCCAGGGTCAGATCATTTGAATTAAATCTTCCAAGCATACATGGAGTAGATCTGTAGGTGCAGGAAGACTTAGTTTACCCATTAGACACTATAGCACAATGTGGCTGGGGCCTATGTTCTTTTCAACTGGGTACAAAATTATCTGACATTTGCTTGAGGTGGAAAAAATGTAATGGTCCAAATAATAAATATTTTTAAATTCTACTAAGCATATTATGTCAACCAATCAACTGAAACACCACTTAACTCTTAAATAATTTTTAAAATTATATTTAATGTGTGATGCAGGTGTGAGGATACTTTAATATGTCTGATAGTATGTATATCATGCATAGACAATAAAAACCTTCAAAAGGCCTTCTCTACACGTACATTTGCTCTTTCTCATTTACATTATCTACTCTGCGGAAAACAATATCTGTTTATTTCATTCGATAGACACAGGCTTGGAAATAATATGCATTAAATTAACCACAAAGTTAAAACAGTTGTTGAGTATAAGTTAAAAACTGGGCAGCAAAATACTATAACTGTCCAACCAGGCCCCAAAAAAGAGTAGATAAGAACTTCACTTCTCACCTTATCTCTCCTAGGCTCTTGTCTCCAGGGTGCTGGGGGGAGATTAAGTGAGGATTTATAACCCTCTCCTTTCCTATTGAAAGCTCTACCCACTCAAAATATCAACCAACAGTCATTCCAGTTTGGGCCACACCTCTGGGGTTTCACTTTACATTCACTTTTTAAAAAATATTTGATAGCTCACTGAGCTAACTAAGTAAGAAGAAAGTAACATTCCACCGGCTCATTCAACAATTGTTTGCTGAATACCCTTTTCTGCCAGATATTGTTTTAGGATTTGGCTCTACAAAGGTGAGTATGACTGCATTTCTGCACCTATGGTGCTTACATTCTAGAGGAGGAAGACAGGCAGTACATAAATACATATTTTTAATGTGGTTTGTTCAAAATAATAGCAACAATGTATTGGATGATTATAACTTGTGTATGAGTTAATGTATGAAAGCAAAGTTACAAAGTATGGGAAGGGGCAATTAGAAGCACTCTGTTATGAGGTAGCTGCACTATTTGAGAAGTGATGTAGTGTTACTTGAAAGTGGTCAAGATTAGTTGTTCATATATATTGCAAATTCTAGGGCAACCACTATAAATATGTTTTTAAAAAGTATACTTGATTTGCCAAGAGAGGAGAGAAAATGGAATCATATAAATAATATAACCATATGTGATGGTTAATACTGAGTGTCAACTTAATTGGATTGAAGGATGCAAAGTATTAATCCTAGGTGTACCTGTGAGGGTGTTATCAAAGGAGATTAACATTTGAGTCAGTGAGCTGGGAAAGCCAGAACCACCCTTAATCTGGGTGGGCACCATCTAATCAGCTGCCAGCACAGCTAGAATATAAAGCAGGCAGAAAAATGTGAAACGACCAGACTAGCCTAGCCTCCCAGCCTACATCTTTCTCCCACACGAGATGCTTCCTGCCCTCAGACATCAGACTCCAAGTTCTTCAGTTTTGGTGCTCACACTGGCTCTTCTTGCTCCTCAGCTTGCAGATGGCCTATTGTGGGACCTTGAGATCATGTGAGTTAATACTTAATAGTAACTAACCTTTATATATATTATCCTATTAGTTCTGTCCCTGTAGGCTAATACACCATACAAATGGAAGAAAAAAAAGAAATAAAGGAGCAACAATAGGAAACAGCTACAAACATGGTAGGTATACATCCAACTACATCAATAATTACTTCGAGTGTGAATGGTCTTAAATACACCAATTAAAAGACAAAGACTATCATGAATAGATTAAAAAAAACAAGACTCAACTGTGCATATATAAGCAAGCCACTTCATATATAAAGACATAGATTGATTAAACAAATCATGCCAGAGGGTGCTGAGTGCTATGAAGAAAATAAAATAAGAGGATAAGAAAGAGGTATGTAGGGGCTGGACGCAGTGGCTCACTCCTGTAATCCCAGCACTTTGGGAGGCTGAGGCAGGTGGATCACTTGAGGTCAGGAGTTCAAGACCAGCCTGGCCAACATGGTAAAACCATGTCTCTACTAAAAATACAAAATTGGCTAGGCATGGGGGTGCATGCCTGTAATCCCAGTTACACGGGAGGCTGAGGCACAAGAATGGCTTGAACCTGGGAGGCAGAGGTTGCAGTGAGCCAAGATTACACCACTGCACTCCAGTTTGGGTGACAGAGTGAGACTCTATCTCAAAAAAAAAAAAAAAAGAGAGAGAGAGAGAGGTATATGGGTATATGGGGGGTCGGGGCAGCAGTGCGGGGAAGCTCTGTAGATCTTATGGTCAGGAGAGGATTCCCTCACGTGGAGATGTTAGCACTAAAGGAATAAGACAGAGCCTGCCACGCAATGTTCTGAGGCTTGTTATTTGGGTTAAAGGCATAAAACGCACAATCAGCCATGAGGGAACATTAGTAAATACAAAATCCCCTGCTGGTTATTGTCTGTTGCAGCCCCTGTCCAGTGGGATTCACTTTCTGCTCTGTTCCATCCCCCAGGGAGATTGGACGCTGCAGAACTGCCTCGGCCAGGTGAGGACAGGAGGAGAGTCAGAGTCAGGTATTCAATCTGCCAAAACCTCTCTGAAAGTGTGGCTTTATTCTGGGTCCCTTGGCACTTCTTTTTTTTTTTTTTTTTGAAATGGAGTTTTGCTCTTGTTGCCCAGGCTGGAGTGCAATGGTGCGACTTCAGCTCACTGCAACCTCCACCTCCCAGGTTCAAGCGATTCTCCTGCCTCAGTCTCCCAAGTAGCTAGGATTACAGGCGTGCGCCACCACACTCAGCTAATTTTTTTATTTTTAGTAGAGATGAGGTTTCTCCATGTTGGTCGGGCTGGTCTCAAACTCCTGACCTCAGATGATCCGCCCACCTCAGCCTCCCAAAGTGCTGTGATTACAGGCATGAGCCCCTGAGCCCGGCCAGGTCCCTTGGCACTTCTGTCCTAGATACCAGAGTCCCACACTGTCCATTTTTTCTCTTTTGTCCCTGACACTGAAGCCTCTGCAACTGCCCCATTTAGGCATGGCTGTGCACTTTAACCCCGTTGGTTCACCTGTCGTGGCTTTTACTCAGTGAGCCTCTTGTCTTCCTTCTGCTCTTTCTTGCACCCTGTCTCACTCATGCTGACTTTGGGTTTAGCCTTGAACACTCAGCATGTTGATATTTTTTGAGGATAAACAATCCTGTCTCTGACTTCCAACTCTATTACCAAAGTCTGGTAACTAGTGAAAATTGTGGGGGGTAATGGTGGTGGTGGTGGTGGTTGGAGGTTTGAGACTAAAGGGTGGGAGCCTGCGCCAAAAAAGGAAATTATGAAACTGGGGTAATGCCACCTGAGGCAGAACGGGACAGAAGGGGGCTGGTTTCCAACATGGGAAGTGAATTGCACAATTTAAGGTCATGCAACTATGAACACGAGAAACATGGGAACTTCTTGTTGGAGAGAGCCTCGTCTCTTGTTTTTATTTTCTCTAATCCTTTACTTCAATGCAGAAGCCAACCTTCCTCCCTGTTTTTTTCCTAAAAGAACCAGATTCAGGGGCCCCCTTGTGTCTAAGAGAATTAAAACCCAAAAGCAAGTACTTGCAAAATGGCTTAAGGTCTATATAGACAGCCCTTGATTAAAATTATCAGGCAGTGGCACTGGGTAGTAAAAATAGCAACACAGTAATATAAACTAGCCCAAATTTGCTGCCATCCCACAAAACCCAGTACAGTTTGAGTGTCCCTTATCCGAAATGCTTGGGACCAGAAGTGTTTCTGACTTTAGAACTTTTTTGGACTTTAGAATATTTGCATTATACTTACTGGCTGAGTATCCCAAACCAAAAAATCCCAAATCCAAAATACTCCAATGAAGATTTCCTTTGAGCGCCATGTCAGCACTCAGTTTCGGATTTTAAAGCATTCTGAATTTCTGAGCATTTTGGATTTCAGATTTGGGTTGCTCCACCTGTAATACAGACCCCTGAGGATTGTCAAGTCAACTGTCTAGTTCCCAGGTATAAATTAGTCTCTAAATGTGTGTAAAATGTTTATCTTCCCTGAAGAGTTCAGAGGGAAGTTTGAGGGGAACCACCCTTAGGTTGGATGATTCATTCGAAGGACTCACAGAACTCACTGAAAGCTGTGATACCCACGGCTATGGTTTATTACAGGGAAAGGATACAGATGAAAACCAGTCAAGGGAAGAGGTGTGTGGGGCAGAGTCCAGGAGGGATCCAAACACGGGCTTCCAGAGGTCCTCCTGTGGAGCCAAGGGCAGCGTTCACTCCTTTTGGCAACACTGTGTGTCAATACCCATGGAGTATTGTCAACTGGGGAAGTTTACCTGAGCCTTGGAACCTAGGATTTTTATTGGGGGGGGTCCATCAGGTAAGCATGGCTGACTGCCCAACAGGTGATCTGTTTTCACTCTCTCCAGAGTTGAGCTGATAGCATGTGACCCAGAGCTCTCACCCAGTATCGCATTGCTGGTGTGACTCAAAGCTCTCACCCTACATCACATTGTTACTAGCTGACTGGCCCAAGACCCCCAGGCAAACAAAGACACTCCTGTCAGGCCTAGCATTCAAAGGACTTAAGAGACTGCCTTCCAGAAGCAAAGGCCAGACCTCTGGTGGGGCAAGGTGAAAGTCTTTACCACACACTTCCCATTTTCTTTTTTTGTTGTTGTCTACTGCACTCAGGGGCCTGGCCATGCTGGGCCTCTTTCTCAGCACAGCAGCCTAGGTCAGCACTGTTCCTCAGGCCTGCCTCGGGGCTGCACCTGCCACCAGGCCTTTACTCTTGCAAGAATTTTAAATATCAGGGTGATAACAGAGTGCTCACATTGTTTAAATATGAAGGCAAATCACTGCCTTGATGTTTGCGATTTATTTTCCTGTAATGAAAACAATGGAAATTGTATTTATTACATCAGACAATGATCACCTCCCACTTGTCTTTTCTTCTTTTGTTTCCGCTGAGCAAAAAATCCCTTCTGTCATGAGAGATAAATGAGTGAGACTCTCATCAAAAACTTGTGTTTCCTTGGTTTTAAAATTTCTGAGTAGTAGATACTCCAAAGAGCGGCAATTCTTTCCTTTTTAAAATTACTTCTGCTGTTTACATGTGTATCTTGCCCTACCCTATTGTGTCCAGAATTGGTGGGTTATTGGTCTCGCTGACTTCAAGAATGAAGCCGTGGACCCTCGCGGTGAATGTTACAGTTCTTAAACGTGGTGTGTCTGGAATTTGTTCTTCAGATGTTCAGATGTGTCTGCAGTTTCCTCCTTCTGGTGGGTATGTGGTCTCGCTGACTTCAGGAGCGAAACTGCAGACCTTCGTGGTGAGTTTTACAGCTCTTAAAGGCGGTATGGACCCAAAGAGTGAGCAGAAGTAAGATTTATTGTAAAGAGCAAAAGAACAAACCTTCCACAGTGTGGAAGGGGACTGGAGAGGGTTGCCACTGCTGGCTTGGGCAGCCTGCTTCTATTCCTTTATCTGACCCCACCCACAACCAGCTGATTGGTCCGTTTTGACAGAGTGCTGATTGGTGCATTTACAATCCTTTAGCTAGACACAGAGGCTGGACAGCAAAATTCTCCAAGTCCCCACTAGATTAGCTAGATACGGGGTACTGATTGCTGTATTTACAAACCTTGAGCTAGACACACAGGGTGCTGATTGGTGCATTTACAATCCCTGAGCTAGACACAGAATGCTGATTGGTGCATTTACAATCCTTTAGCTAGACACAGAGTGCTAGACAGAAAAGTTCTACAAGTCCCCACTAGATTAGCTAGACACAGAGCACTGATTGGTGCATTTATAAACCTTGAGCTAGACACAGGGTGCTGATTGGTGTGTTTACAAACCTTGAGCTAGACAGAGTGCTGACTGGTGTATTTACAATCCTTTAGCTAGACATAAAGGTTCTCCAAGTCCTCACCAGATTAGCTAGATACACAGTGCTGATTGGTGCATCCACAAACCCTGAGCTAGACAGAGTGCTGATTAGTGCATATATAATCCTCCGGCTAGACATAAAAGTTCTCCAAGTCCCCACCTGACTCAGGAGCCCAGCTGGCTTCACCTAGTGGATCCCACACCAGGGCCACCTGCAGACTGCCCGTCAGTCCAGCGCAGCACGCCTGCACTCCTCAGCCCTTGGGTGGTCGATGGGACCAGATGCCACGGAATAGGGGGCGGTGCCCATCAGGGAGGCTCTGGCCGCGTGGGAGCCCACCACAGGGGGCTTGGGCATGGCAGGCTGCAGGTCCCCAGCCCTGACCCACTGGGAGGCAGCTGAGGCCAGGTGAGAATTCGAGTGGGGCACCAGCGGGCCTGCAGTGCTGGGGGACCTGGCACACCCTCACAGCTGCTGGCCTGGGTGTTAAGCCCCTCACTGCCCTGGGTTGGCGGCGCCGGTCGGCCAGCCGCTCCAAGTGCTGCGCCAGCTGAGCCCACTAAGGCTGAACTCGCACTGGCCTGTGAGAGCCGCCTGCAGCCCCGGTTCCCACCCTTGCCTCTCCCTCCACACCTC
Source organism: Theropithecus gelada (assembly GCF_003255815.1). Classification (NCBI taxonomy): domain Eukaryota; kingdom Metazoa; phylum Chordata; class Mammalia; order Primates; family Cercopithecidae; genus Theropithecus; species Theropithecus gelada. The sequence goes on from NC_037671.1 coordinate 55,108,641, forward strand.
CCAGCAAGCAGAGGGAGCTGGCTCTGGCCTCGGCCAGCCCAGAGAGGGGCTCCCACAGTGCAGTGGCTGGCTGAAGGGCTCCTCAAGGTTGCCAGAGTGGACGCTGAGGCGGAGGAGGCGCTGAGAGCGAGGGCTACTAGCACGTTGTCACCTCTCACTATGCTGAATTCTTCTAAAGCAGGGGCTTTCTTCTACGATTCTGCCTCCTGGCAGTCTGCCTGGCATGTAATAGGTGCTTGATTAGTACTTTTTTTTTCTTTTTGAGATAGGGTCTCATTCTGTCACCCAGGCAGGAGTGCAGTGGCGTGATCTCAGCTCACTGCAGCCTCCGCCTCCCAGGTTCAAGCAATTCTCCCACCTCAGGCTGTCAAGTAGCTGAGATTACAGGGGTGCGCCACCATTCCTGGCTACTTTTTGCAGTTTTAGTAGAGATGAGGTTTCACCATTTTGGCCAGGCCGGTCTCAAACTCCTGACCTCAGGTGATCTACCCACCTTGGCCCCCTAAAGTGCTGGGATTACAGGCGTGAGTCACTGTGTCCAGTTGAGGCTTGATGAGTATTTGAGACGTGAATCAACACCTGTTTAACAGCAGCATTATATTAACAGACCATACTTTTAGTTCTGAAATGCAAAAATTTAGAAGCCTACAAATAACCATTTGGGTAGTAAGAAGACAAAAATAATATATATTTGCATTTTCTTATACATGTGTCAAATGTAACTGGAAGGGTACACAAATAGTAACTGCGTTTGCCTGTGAGAAGCAGGACTTTGGTTGTGGGGAAGCAGAGTTGAAAAGACTTCCAAGACTGTAGACCCTTTTATACTTTTTTGATTTTTGAACAGTGCAAATGTATTCTTTATTTGAAAAAAATTAAAAAATTTTAGCAACAAGGCAATGAGCAATGACTCATAAATTCTTTATTTTGGCTAATACTGATTGCATTCATTACTACCATTTTATTTATTACAGTTCAGATGAGAGTCATTCACTAGACATTTGGTTGTTATTAAACACTAAAAATTAGGCAAAGACTGGAGGGGATAAGGATAAGAGAACAGGATAAGGAGAGCAGAAACACACTCAGGAGAGAACAAGAGATCCTGCCCATTCTCATTATGAGGATGAACTGGCTACAGGACATTAGTAGCCTGATCAGATCTAACTTAAATACCAGCCTCGCCAAAAAAGTTTTCCAAAAAAGATCCCCTAACAATTATTTACTGGACAAAAAAGGTTGATATTTCTAGAAAGAGATGATCTCTTTGACACAAAAGACCAAACTTAGGACCCAACGTAATACATAGCACCATGACAGAGCTGGGATCCATTAAGACATGACTGTGGACAGAACCATCTCTAGGAACACGCTCTCACTCACAGATGGATGTGTTGTTTTACGGCTTAAAGATGTTGTAGACGGTTCTCACATAAATTTCATCAGGGGGAGGCTTCTTCTTGCTGCCAGGTTCAAGGAATCTCTTAATTGTAGGGATATTACTTAGTTTCACTGTGTACTCCTGAAAAAGGAAAACCCAAAAGTTTAAGGCTAACAAAAAGGTATTAGTTACTACGAAGATATGGTTATGCAAAATGGCCCATCAAAATTTGTTCAATAAATACTTGTTGAAAGGTTCCAAGCAGAACTGAAATCTAGCATTTGTTTAGCAGAGATATCCAATCTTTTGGCTTCACTGGGCCACACATAAAATACACTAACACTAACAGTAGCTAATGAGCTGAAAAAAAAAATCCCAAAATATCTCATAATGCTTTAAGGAAGTTTATGAATTTATGTTGGGACACATTCAAGGTTGTCCTGAGCCACATGTAGCCCATGGGCCGTGGGTTGGACAAGGCTGGGTTAAGATCTGATCTCTATGATTATTTACAATCGCTGTCATCAATCACCCATATCAAGATCGGAGTTTAGGCAAATCTCCAGGTTCACAAAAAGAACTCTACAGCAATGGCAAAAGTAAAAACATACTCAAAATAGAATTATGACACTTAAGGTGAAAAAAAAGGAAGGGGAAAACTCATTGAAAACACCTCCAGTGTATTTTTCTGTATTGTTTTTAAATGCTAGTCAATTTGAAGCAGTGGGAGTGGGGAAGGAACAAAGAAATCTGTAACTTGTTGTGATCAATAAGCTGTAAACACCACTCGGACTAACCACCTGAAGTGCACTGATCTGCTGGGAGAAAATGCATGAGCCACTTAAGTAAAGGTGCTTTAAAAAGTCACCAGACGGTACAATTTATATTTTAAGATTCAGCTTCTTCAGAGTTTTTACTCCTATCAGTAAATGAATCCTCTTTCTGGCTATGTTCAGGAAATCGCCAGTTGCATTTTTTCATAGCCTCTGGCCCAGATACCAAATATTTATGTAAACTGGAATAGAAGAAAAAAAAATTATATTTTTCATTCATAGAATCAAATCTTACCAATTCTCAGTAACTGAGAAGAAAAGCCCATTTTATCTAGTGAAAAATCTGAACTATATGAAGAAGCATATGTTCATCATATATAATTATTCTAATAAAACCTTTTAAAGCTATTTAAAACCATTTATTTAAAAGTGAAGAGGTTGTTTTAAATAGCTACTATTTATTAATTGCCTATTATGTGCAAGACACAGCCTTAATTAAGCACACACAAACATACATACATATGCCACTAATATTAACAAAAACCCTAATAATTATGCCAATTAATTATATACAAATATGACAATTTTCTCTTTTCTTTATGTACTTAAGCTCTACTTGTGTTATCTGATTTTAAATATCATACCAAAATTGATCCAAATGATGTATTGTTTCAAGATTTATGTGGGGTTCATAGTTATCATGTATAGTAAAACTTTTGTGACTTTTTAAATCCATTAATCAACACAGGAATAACCCTTTAAATTCAACACCGATCTGGTGTCCAATTCTGAAGATTTAAATATTGATCCTCAATCTGATCAGAGATTAAAACTGTATTTACACAGATAATGCCTTGGGGTTTAAAAAGGGGTTGTTATTATATATCATCAATGTAAAATACCAATAGGTCCTGGTGCTACAGTTTACCAAGAAACCTTGATCTCTATCATTTACCCTAGACTTTTTAGATATTTTGTGTCTATTCAGTGAAAAGTTCTTTACTGCCTGTGAGGTGTGTGTGCATGTGTACACAGCATGTATATATATGCATGCCTGGAAAGATTTCACCTTTTTTTTTTTTTTTTTTGAGACACAGTTTTGCTCTGTCACCCAGGCTGGAGTGCAGTGGCATTATCCCGGCTCACTGCAACCTCTGCCTCCCCGGTTCAAGCGATTCTCCTGCCTCAGCCTCCGAGTAGCTGGGATTACAGGCACGCACCACCATGCTCAGCTAATTGTTTTATTTTTAGTAGAGACGGGGTTTCACCATGTTGGCAGGCTGGTCTTGAGCTCCTGACCTCAAGTGATCCACCTGCCTCGGCCTCCCAAAGTGCTGGGATTACAGGTGTGAGCCACCACGCCCAGCCTAGATTTCACATTTAATAAGTTTAGCATTCTACCTACTTCTGGGTTCAGCATCTCACCTATTTAGGGCCATAGGTACTTCTAGTACTTCTAAATGTGTTTTTCAGAAACCACACAGTCTAGTGGAAAGAGTACAGACTTAGATCCCAGACTCCTCTGTGGCTCCCAACTCAGTCATCCACAGTCTTGCAACTTTATGCAGAATGTAATGTTTCCAAATCTGTAATTTTCATCTGTAAAACGGAGATAGTGAAGCCCATCTCCTAGGGTTATTGGGGTGGGGTTGAGGGGCCAGATGAGCAAATGCATGTTAAGTGCCTAGCAGACTGACTGGAACGCAGCTGGCTCTCAATAAGTTGCAGATCCCTTCCTCTGATTTCCCTTCTCTGCTAAACAAATAACTCTTTTAACAGTGCAAAAGAATACTTCAGGTGAAAAGTATCCTAAGTCAGTTCTGAATGAATAAAATCAAATTAAGGAAAGCCGATCTCTGTGTCTGCAAGAGTAAATGAAAAAAAAAAAAAAAGAAAAAAAACTATATAAACTATAACATCATAAATGATATGGTGGTTTATTGCCTTGAAGATTTTTATTCTCATTTTCTGGGTGTATTTATTGAACCGGTGGTAACTGCCCTCATTAGTATATCAAAATATTTAACAAACTTGGCAAAAAATGGTTTTAAGTATGTGTGTTACTCTTTGGGGAGTCAGTGTATCTCTCTTGGCTTTTGATAACTTGGTCAAACATACAGCAATATGGTCCGTATCTGCACTGTATCGGGGATTGGCAAAGTTTTTCTATAAAGGACCAGTCAGCAAAAATTTTAAGTTCTGCAGGCCATATGGTCTCTATCAGATCTACTCAACTCTGCTGTAGAAGCACAAAAGCAAACTTGACATTGTGTAAATGAGCGGGCATGGCTTTGTACCAATGAAATTTATGAATACATTTTGAATTTCATATAATTTTTATGTGTCATGAAACATTATTCCACAGATTTTTTTCAACAATTTAAAAATGTAAAAACTATTCTTAACTCACAAAAACAGGTGGCAGGCCAGGTTTGGCCCAGGGGTTACAGTCTGCACATTGGACTTGGAGATAAAATGCTAAGGTTCTAGACAAAACTCAAGCATCCACTGGCTAAGCCAGCTTGGCGGCTGATTTCTTTATCCTGGGTCTCTACTCCCTCAAGTGAATACTGAGGTCACTAAATGAGTTTTTTTTAAAAGGCCCTTCTCTCCTTTAAAGTTCTAAGATCAATCCTGCCAGAATAACCCTGAGGGATATTTTGAACCACACAAGTCTTTCCTTAGAATTCTCAGGAGAATGGTAGGAACCCTTTGGGGTGATGTTTAGGGTGCTATCATCTTTCATTTGCTCTCAGAGCTCAGGCTTACAATTTCCTAACTTGAGACCATACTGTTTCTGAGAAAGGGGGTCATAGCCTGATGAATGAGACTGTTTTGATGTTTATCTTGCCCACTATCCCATCAGTAGATATATGTGAGTGTGAGAGCACCTCACCTCTATGGTTATTTCTATGGAAAGTCCCCAGTGGCAAACTCTCTGTGTATGGAGTTTTTTCCAGGAGTGCAGTGATGGAACAAAATTAAGATGAAAATTTCTGAGCTGGGTGTGCTGGCACATGCCTATAGTGCCCGCTACTCAGGAGACTGAGGTGGGAGGATCTCTTGAGCCCAGGAGTTCAAGACCATTCTGGGCAACACAGTAAGATCCCATCTAAAAAAAAAAAAAAGAAATCTTTACACATCAATGATCTTTCAACTTGAAGGATTTAAGGACCAGAAAAACAACTTTGGGTCCTTACTTTCATTTCATTTGCCAAATTAGAATCTTAAAAATATTACACATACACACACACACACACACACACTCCCAAAGCCAACCAAACAATAGGCACTGAAGGGAGGCACAAGAGTTCTAGGACAATCTTCTAACACATAGTTTTATTTACCTGGAGGAAAGGAAATGCAGACAGGATATTAGGAATTTTCTCTTCTAGAGCTAAAATGGTTTGGAGTAAAATCACATCTGCAAGGCTCAGCTGATTACCAACAAGAAAGTTTTGTCCGTGACCCCTTAAAATCTGTAAGGAAATGGTGTGCATCAGTCATAATATTCCACATAGAGAAACTGATGAGGCTATTGAATCAGTGCAGTAACTGAGAAGAGGTGAAATTATGACCTTGTCATTTCATGCTTTCATAAATAACATCAAGTAAGAGAACATGCCCTATCTCTGACAGAGAGAGCAAGAGAGAGTGGGGGAGAGAGAGAGAGAGAAAGTACAAAAAAGGCATGGAAATGAAAGCACCCTTAAATATCTGCTGTGGATCTGAATGAGACATTGAAGTGGGGAAGGGAAAATTCCTTATTTCTGGATTTAGCATCTGGTGTTTTGAAAGGATGCATCTACTCCAAAAATGTATCTACAGAAATGCATGCAGGAGGCTTGGGGAAGGGTGGGGTGATTTAAGAAATCTAAGTGATAGATCATCTTTAAGGGGCCCACTCTTACTTCCCAGTTCTGTTGCTAGAACATCAAGACGTGTAGTAATAAACTCAACCCAATTAAAAATTAGGCTTCCTCTTACATGTCCCAAAACAGAGAAAATTAAAAGCTTGAGTTCATCTTGACTCCCATTCTGAGGGTAACATACAGGTGTGGGGCTTTATAAGAATAGATTGTGATTAGGGACAGGCAAGGAGCAGTGGTAGCAACGGGGAGATCCCCTTCACAGGAAACTCTTGGATGCCCATGGGTGTCTGCATGTGCACAAGTGTGTGTGTGACAGGAATTCTGAACACAATTCCAGGTCAAATATAGCTGCTGGAGTCAGAGTGGCATAGTACAATGTATCCTGAATTTGTAGTCAGAGGCCAGAGTTTCAACCCTGCTCTCCGTTTTCTGGCCATGTTACCTTGGACAGGTCCACTGAATCTCTCCATGACTTCATTATGTGTAAAAGGGACAACAGTTCTCACCTCATAGGCGTGTTGCAAGAAACCCTGACACAGTCTGGGCCCTTGGGACCTAAGAATGAGCAGTGACCCTTTGCCAAAGTACCATGTCCTCTGTGCCCTTTCCAGACCACATTTCTGCATTATCCTATTTTACATTCACAAAGTGCCTGTGGGAAAGATACCATAAAACCTAGCTACAGAAACCCCAGAAAATACCTCTCCTTTTTCCTAAATCTAGTTCCACAAAGATGGTCAGAGGAAGCTTGCCAGATAGGCCTTCCCATATTTTCACATCCTCTTATTTAGTGTTTGCACTGAAACACTAAAAATACTCCTCCCAGTTCAGGAATAAAGAATTGGAAGCTCAGAAAAGCAGATATAACAAGAAGAGAAAAACAACAAAACCAAAAACAAAAAGAGCAAAGGGAAGACAAATAAAATGGAAATGTTCTTTTCCTCATATCAAATTATCAGGGAGGATGTCAGCTATGAGATAGCTGTTCAACAACTGTTTGTTGAATGAATGAATGAGGCAGTTTCTGTTTTCTGTATCTTCTGAAGTTTCTGCTGTATCCACACAAGGTGGGAACTTGGTGAATGCAAGGAACAATAAGGGACAAAGGCAGGGAGCCCATACTTTTTCTAGACTCCTGAATCATGTGGTCCTAGCAGAGTCTGAGGGGCTCTAAGACACCAGCTTTTTGCTGTGGCTACTATTGGCTCTTAGGAGTCCATTAGTTCTTAGGTTAGTCCAACTGGGCTCAGTTTTAAAATGCTTGGACAGAAAAGGGTGTTTGTGGCAGCTTCTTTGTGGTTTGGTTACTCTGTGTACACAGGCATCTCTGCCACCTACCTTTTCAAACACAGGAAAGTATCTAATTATAGCCTTCTGGGCCATGTTAACCACTTCCTTTTGTTGATCATCTGGTTTTAAGAAAGGATGCATGATAAGCAGTTCCAGCAGATCCAGCGTCCCCTCCACATACATGTCAATCCTTAAAACAAAAGAGCAGTTGTCTCAGTTTCTCCTCTCTTTGAAGCCATTGGTTTCCACAACTAAGAATTCAGAGTGCTTTTTTTTTTTTTTTTTTTTTTAAGATGCTGGCAACTTAAGTCCCTAGCAGCATTTACCTATACCTGTCTCTTAAGAGCAAAGAGATAAGGTCAATTCTAGTTGTAACTCACAAAAATCTGTCACAGATCAGACAGCTTGAGAGTCACGAGTGCTTTCTTCCTGGCATCCTACTCCTCCACCTTCACCCCAGCATCTGTGTTTTGGCCTCTTAGTATGGGTCAAACTTCACCTTCATGAAAGTAGTGAATACCATTTATTGAGTGCTTAGAGTGTACCAGGCATGGTGCTAAACACTCTCCATTCATTATCTCATTAAATCACATGACACTATGAGAAATGTACTATTCTTATACCCACGTTGCCCAGGGTCATACATCTAAGGGGTGCAAGGACCAGGCTTTGAATTCAAATTATAATCTAATGGTCTCTAATGGTCACTCTCCCAGGCCTTGAACATCACAGCAGCTCCTCATTCCTAATACTTAACAATAGTGAATGTGTAAGAAAGGTAAAAAGCAGTATCAAAGCATTTAAAAATGTTGAAATCTGAAACAATGACACCCTAGATATAGTATTCAACATCTGAATCCAATTATTTTCTTTTGTTTTACTCAGACTCTCTCTACTGAAGTTCCAACTGGTCTTCGTGACCTTCTTGGGTTTCTGCTCCCTGATCTCATAACTATGTAAGACATAAAGTAAATGTGGTGTGCTGCAGAGGACTGCTAATCAGCTAAGGCATCAGTAAGCTGACAAGTGACAACACTCGAGAGGGGCCACAGTACAGGGTTCTCTCCTTGAGGTCCTTGCCAAAGAGATTGTGCTTGTCTGCTATGTAGTGGAGAATGCTTCGGGTCTGTACCAACTTCATCCCGTCAATTTCAACCATAGGCACTTGTTGGAACAGCAGGTGGTTACCTGAGAATGGAAGCCCAGAGTTAGAAGTGATCTCTTCTTCTCTGTCCCCCAACCCCTAAAAAATCCTCTGTTGAATGAAAAGAAACGTGGAATCATGGCCTTAGGAAATAGTGTAAAGCTTCCAGATGACAGATAACTTTAACTTCATTCAGGAGAGCAGATTTAGCCACAAAAGAAACCTGACGGGGTCAGGCACGGTGGCTCAAGCCTGTATTCCCAGCACTTTGGGAGGCCGAGGCAGGTGGATCATGAGGTCAGGAGTTCGAGACCAGCCTGGCCAATATCGTGAAACCCCGCCTCTATTAAAAATAAAAAAATTAGCCGGGTGTGGTAGCTGATGCCTGTTATCCCAGCTACTTGGGAGGTTGAGGCAGGAGAATTGCTTGAACCCAGGAGGCGGAGGTTGCAATGAGCCGAGATCATGCCATTGTACTCCAGCCTGGGCGACAGATCAAGACTCTGTCTCGGGGAAAAAAAAAAAAAAAAAGAAGCCTGAAAACTAGCATTGTTATAAACGTTCCCTTTTCATTTTCACCCCAGGAAAAATACCTATCCACAGTGATAAGGGATTAAGGGGAATGTAGTGAAGATATTTCTTCAGTGCTACACAGGCCAATACAGCAGTCAAAGCTACATGCAGCTATATAAATCTAAATTTAAATTAATTACAATTTTTAAAACTTAAAATTCAGTTCCTCAGTTACACTAGACATATTTCATGTACTCAACAGTCACACGTGCCTAGTGGCTACCATATTGGACAGTGCAGAATACAATGTTTCCTTCACTGTAGAATGTTCTGCTGGACAGCACTGTTTTTAGAGAATCTGGTCATGAAACCTAAGTAACTAGCTGAGACTCATGTATACTCTTTGGCTCATGTATACTCTGTGGCTACTCTGTAGCCACAGAACAGATTGTTTACTACCAAGTTCGCTGTCACTAGTTAAAAAAACAACCCATTGTTTTCTTTAACAAATCTGAATCTAACACTTTCCACATACCAAACCCTGGGGAGAGATGCCTGTATAGGGTACAGCTTGGCCCTTGAGGGTTTGGGCATTCTGAACGGGTGAGGGTAGAGGGGAAAGGAGTACTTAGCACATGCCTAGTGGCTTCCAGCCACCCTCGCACACAAAAGGTGGCCTTACAGCCCTGGAGTGCTGGTGCCATACAAGGGAGCCTCCAGCTGGGCCTGAGGACCCTGCTGTTGGCTGGGAGGGAGGCTGCTCACAGGTTGATAGGTGCATTCTTTATGGGTCTACTGGTGGCTCCTGCTATAATGGATGGGCAAGGAGGGAGCAGGGCTGACCAGGAATTAAAGGTGAAGGGAGGGGGCAGTTCGTCGATTTCGCTTCTGTGTGGTATTCACTTCAGAAAGTATCCCCATTGGGGGTATTTATTTGCATACTTCAAACAGGCCAGGATGCCTCAGATAGTATGAAGTAAGTAGGGAAAGATGAGAAGGAGGGAAGGGGCAAGGGAGAGAAAGAAAGGGGGAGGAGGAGATGAGAGGGGAGAGAGGGGAGAAGAAAGGGATGGAGGAGAGCTGTTCACTTGGGTGGGGAAGGAACTACTCACCCCCTTCAGCCAGCTTTTATGGAACTATTGAATAAGAAGTGATTTCCTGGCAATTTCAACTATTTATTCCCTCTTGCTTTTTTTGGTTTTAGGATACTGTTCTGAATGTTCAGTGTCATTGAGTATTTTTGCCCTTCCACATAAACAGCAGTTCTTAAAGGAAAATCAGTATTAGAGGCAGTTGTTTCATTTTCATACTCACCATCCTGCAACTTGTGTAACTGTTCTTTTGTTTCCAGAAATTCTTCATCAAACTAAATTTTAAAAAAAGAAATGTATATATACATAGTGGAATATTATTCAGCCATTAAAAAAACAAAATCCTGTCATTTGCAGCAACACGGACAGAAACAGAGGTCATTACGTTAAGTGAAATAAGCCAGACACAGGAAGACAAAGACTGAATGTTCTGATTCATATGTGGGAGCTAAAAAGGTGGATCTCATGGAAATAGAAAGTTATTGGTGCTTACTAGAGGCTGGGAAGTGTAGAGAGGAAGAGGATGTGAAAAGAGGTTGGTTAATGATACATAAATACAGCTAGACAGAAGAAATAAGATCTAGTGTTCAATAGTATGGTAGGCTATAGTTAACAATAATGTATTACACAGTTCAAAATGGCTAGAAGAATTGGAATGTTCCACCCACCATAAAGGAAAGATAAATGTTTGAGGTGGGTAATGGACATCCTAATTACCCTGATTTGATCACTACACATGATATGCATGTATCAAAATATCAAATGTATCCCCCAAATATGTACATTGTGTATCAATTTTTTAAAAAGATATCCTCACCCTCCAAAAGGAGGTAAACATCATAGAGACTCAGGACTAAAAATACCAAGTTAAACAGTCTTAAGAAGCAGAGAGAAAGAGCAGACTTAGCATCCACATCTTGGTTTCTAAATATCACTGCCCCCTAAAAGGAACTAGGGCTCCTATAAAAGAAGGTTGATTTTGTTATGCCGAAGCAAGGAAGTGCTCAAAGGTGAAAGAGAAAGGCATGGAGGCCCCTGTGAGGGGAATTCCCTACCAAATTTGGGAAAATTTAAGCATCAAAAAGAATGATGTCAATTATGGATTATAACATACAACAAAATATCTATGTCCATAAATGATGATGCTAAAAAAAAAAGGTAAGGAGAAGAAAAAGCTCTTTTTTACAGAAGACTTAATTAAGTTACTTAATTATGATAAAGGGAAAGTATCAATTTACAATGGAGAGATCGGGAGATCTCTCACCCTCGGTCTAACCAAACAATCAAACTTGGCTCCCCAGTGGAGAACACTCTGATATCCTGAGCCTTCTGTTGTAACACAGTGAGAAAGGCACAGTCACACCTGCTAAAACAGTACCAAAAATATTTACCCTGAATCTACGCGAAAGGTGAAAATCAGGTATATTCAGGATGTGGGACCTTACAAACATAATGGCCTGGACTTCTCAAGAGTCGAGGGCATGGAAAAAAAGTCAGGTCCTGTTGATGAAAATCAACTAAAGATACTTAACAACCAAATTGGAAGTAGATCTCGGAGGAGAGGAAACTGTTATAACTGCTAAACAGATGTGTAACAGTTAGACATTTGGGGGAAAATAGGGAAAATCTGAATATGGATTGCATATTAGATGTTGTGAAGGCAGCGTTAATTTTCTTGGTGGTGACAATGGTATTGTGGTTATTAGGACAATTATTTATGTTGCCTTGGTGTCAGAGGCGTGTGAACCAGAGCAACTCCATCTTGAATAGGAGCCGGGTAAAATGAGGCTGAGGCCTACTGGGGGCTGCATTCCCAGACGGTTAAGGCATTGTAAGCCACTAGATGAGACAGGAGGTCGGCACAAGATACAGGTCATAAAGACCTTGCTGATAAAACAGGTTGCATTAAAAAAGCCAGCTAAATCCCACCAAAACCAAGATAGTGATGAACGTGACCTCTGGTCGTCCTCATTGCCACACTCCCACCAGCACCATGGCAGTTTACAAAGGCCATGGCAATGTCAGGAAGTTACCCTATATGATCTAGAAAGGGGGGAGGCATGAATAAATCACCCCATTGTTTAGCATATTATCAAGAAATAACTATCAAAATGGGAAACCAGCAGCCCTTGGGGCTGCTCTATGGAGTAGCCATTCTTTTATTCCTTTACTTTCCTAATAAACTTGCTTTTGCTTTGCACTGCAGACTCGCCCGAAATTCTTTCTTGTGCGAGATCCAAGAACCCTCGCTTGGGGTCTGGATCAGGACTGCTTTCCTGTAACCCTGGGAGGAAGACACATGCTGACGTCTGAAACTACTTTGAAATAATTCAGAAAAAAAAAGGAAAGGAGAAAGCAAATGTAGCAAAATGTTAAGAATTGGTGAATTTAGTTGAAAAACATTCAACTTGGAGGGGTGGGGAAGAATCAGGATCATAGGGTGGAGGCTTGGCTTCTGCTGCTTGCCAGGGTGGGTGCTCATGGTGTGAGGAAAGGAGACTCAGTGCTCCCAGAGGATCTTCATCTAATGCTCATGAACAGTATCCTTGGGGCAACAATGCTCGAAGCCTAGATGGTCAGATGTGGTGCAGGCAGTACTCCTGGATCAATTGACAATGTCTCTCAGATAGATTCAGTTGAGGAATTTGTCCCTGGATATTTGTACTACAACACACTAAAATCAAAAGTTAAAACATCATATTAGTTAACAGAAAGGGTTATTTATTTATTTTTTCTTAGAGGTCTGTCACCCAGGCTGGAGTGCAGTGGCTCAATCACAGTTCACTGCAGCCTCAAACTCCTGGGCTCAAGGGATCCTGCCACCCTCAGCCTCCCAAGAAGCTGAGATTATAGGCTCAAGCCACCACATTTGGCTCAGAAAGTTTATATGATATATGCAGGGACAAGGTGCTCAACTGATGCTCCTAGTTAATGGTAGAAATGGTGTACATCTCCCACGTCTCAATGGGGATTTGTCTGGGTTTTAAGGGGTCTTCAGGCAAATAAAGTTCCAAGCATGGAAGAAACAACCAACATAGAGCAATGTCAATGATGACTCAAATTAAGTGACTGGCCGACATTGAGGACTCCCTGAATTAGAACAGGCTGTTTTTCAGTAGGTTTTAGTGACCTAGTTACTCAGATGTGTGTGCTTCAACTTTAGGATCAACTCAATCATGGGATATTGAGAATCATGGACTTGTCTGGTGGCTGCCAGCTGGTCCCTCCTGACTGTCTCAGATCTATGTGAGCACAAACTTAACTGGCAAAGAGATGGGGAGGGGCCCCCTCTCCACCACCTTGTAAACCATGTGGTTGCCCTGGGAGAGAGACCAATGCAGCTTCCTCCACTCTGGTCTGAGGAGTGGGCTCGTTACTCTACCAGATCAGCCTGTTCCTGTCACAGATTGGACTGGGGTAGGTGGGTCAGATAACTCATGTTCTTTTTTTGTTTAACTTATTTAAGGTTGGGTTTTTATTACTGTAACCAAAAATGTTGACTCATAGGTGAGTAGGAGGGGCAGGGTAGAATGAAGAAAGAGAAGATTTGACAAAGGGTTATATCCATTCAAAACCTATGAAATGAATCAAGAATTACAAACTCAGAAGCCTATGGGGGTTAGACATATGACAGACAAAAGTGAAGTTGGGCAGATTCAGGTCCTGGGACCATGAATGTTTTTCACTTTCCTTTTAACAGTTAGCAAATACACCCTGAGACAAGAGGGCAAGGTGGGGCAGTCCTTATTCAGATCCAACAATTGCTGCCCTGTGAAAATAAGGACTCAGGATCACCACATCTTCCAATTTCTAAAGACAAGCCAGAAATCAGAATTTGCATATGAACATAATGTCAACTCATTTAGAAAATTGTAAAACACCATGTGGCAAGTTATCATATGCAAAAAATAAAAACAAAAAACAAACACGAAACCCATAACCCAACAACTCACATTTGCCATCTTTGGAGGTTGCTAGGGTAACAACACATTATTGTGAAAATTTATAATCAAGCATTTACCTTGCCTTTCCTATATGAAGCGCATTTTAAAGTAACTGAGTTTTAAAGTTTATGATTTAAACATAACATTTTTACACATTTTAAAGTTAATGAGTGACGAGTACTGTGTTAGAAGAGAATCACAGTTCATAAACATAGGTGAAATGATGGAAATGAAAAGAATTGCCATTTTGTAAACCCTAACAGGGTGATGATCAATAGCTGCTAAAACCACAAGTTGAAAAGAAACTGGGAGAAACTATAATGTGTGGATTGGGGCTGACATCACAGGAACACACCAATGAAGCTCGGCATCACTGAAAACGAGACAACCAGACACCAGACAGGCCCTGACATGGTACAAGAGAAGTGTGTTCACAGTATCTCCTCTGACATAGTCTGGCAGGAAAAAAAATTAAAATAAAGAGAAAGAAAAAAGGAGCCTGAAGTGATCATGCCTCTGGGTCCAGCTAGTAATTTATGGGAAGTACAGAAAATAGAGGAGCATGTTCAAATAAGGGTATCCTCACTTTACCATGTTACCTCAAAGCAACACCTGGAGGGTAAGTAAACCAAATCCAGAATAGGGAAAATTTTACAGGGCAGTTTCTTCCACAAACAAATGGCACTAGAAACAAATGTAGACATCTAGCACCCAGATCTTGACGTTAATACCTTTTCTTTTTTATTTTATTTTATTTTTTATTTGTGACCGAGTCTCGTTCTGCAGTCCAGGCTGCAGTGCAGTGGCGTGATCTTGGTTCACTGCAACCTCCGCCTCCCAGTTCAACCGATTCTCCCTCTTCAGCCTCCTGAGTAGCTGGGAGGACAGGCGCGCACCACCACACCTGGCTAGTTTTTGTATTTTGGGGAGACACGGGGTTTCACCATGTTGGTCAGGCTGGTCTCGAACTCCTGACCTCATGATCTGCCCACCTCGAACTCCCAAAGTGCTGGGATTATAGGTGTGAGCCACCGTGCCAGCCTGTTAATACCATTTTTCTATCTAAGAAATTCCTGATTCTAGGGCTAGGGCAGGGAAAATATTAATACAAGATGAGCACAGAGCATTTTATAGTGTCAAAAAGTGCTGAGAACAAAAAAGAGGCCAATGTGAAATAAAAAAAGGTAAACCTGAAAGAGCACCATGGCCAAAGCTGAAACAATTTAGGCAATTTAGGTCATTGGACTATAATCTAAAGTATAAAATCAATATGCAAGCAAGATACCAAGGCTGCCAGTTTGAAGCCACTGAAGAAAACACGAAATTTACCCTAAGAATGCATAATAAGAGCTCAGAGTAACTGACAATTTCCAGGTACATTTCCTTTCTTCTTATTAATAAATATTCATTGGTGCTAGATCAGAAGCCAATAATTAAGTAACAGTCAAAAGGAAAATAGAATTCCACCAACTACATTCTAATTATAAAGAAAAGTCCCTTCAGGGACGGAATCTGATTCAGTGAAGCATGCCTGTGATTTTGGTGGACGAGAACCAGACCTGAATGGTGCTTCAAAACCTATTTTTCTTTCAAAGGTCTCAAAAACTGTATAACAAATCTGTGAAGAAACAGCACATAAGGTACCTCGACTCCGGCGGCGGCTAAAACCCATCTCACGGACTCCATCCGGCCTCTTCCGTTGGGATAGTGGAGCTTGGGCCTTGCTGCCATGATAGCTTTTCAGGCTTTCTGAAAAACAAATGCAGCACCTCCTCGCACACCAACAGTCCCAATTTCGCGTCTTCAACCCAGTGCTCAGGGGGGAAATGAATATTCAGGATGTTGGCACGGGAAACTGTTCTTTATTTTTGTTTTTGCATTTTCCCTCGCTCAAGAAAAAACATACGACCATTTTAAAACATGGACCAAAAAAACCCTTGGCTTTTATATGATTTCTATTTATGACTTCTTATCCTGGATCTTGGGAAGCTGGGGCCATTTGTTGTAAAAACATATGTGCCAGCAGTACGGGATTTCACAAATTCAGAACATTATATATTTTGACCTTGAGAATCTCAGATTTTCCAGATTCAGCTTGGGGATACGGGGTGGCAAGCGTTGAAGAGGGTCGCGAAGGAAAATCGCACAGCCACAGGAACCTCTTCAAGTATTCATGCTTTTACATACATCATATTTTATTATCACGGCAACTGGAAGGTGAACAGGCCGAGTACTACTATTGTCTGCAAAATGTGCATCCATCGTCAGGCATGCGGGGGCTGCCCCCCGGGTCCCACGTGTCCCCTACCCCTACTGGGAGATGAGCCCCCGGCCTTGTAAATTGAGCCGGGGCCAGGATTTGGCCATCTGAGACTGCACTCTCCTATGCTCAGCTTCCCCGCTCAGCCCACGCAGGGGCGTAGCTGCCGCCCCGCCAGGCCCTGAGGACCATCCAGGCCCACCTTCCACCAATGCATTCAGACTCCGCAGAAGGGGTTTAAAAAAAATACGCACACTCCAAAAAGGACCCCAGCTCCAGCCAACAGGCCCACCTCTGCCCAGACTGGAGATGGAGGGCAAAGGACAAGAGGGAGAAAAAAGAAGGACTGAACTGGGGGGATGAAGGAAGAATGTGAGAGTGAGACTCGGAAAAAAAGAAGAGAGAAAGGGCGGGGAAGGGGATGACCGCAGGAGGGAGACAGACCTGGAGTCCGCTCGGAGACCTGGAGCCGCACAAAGCGCAAGGCCAGCAGTCCGCGGCTAGGCGAGACCAGCAGGCGGCTCTAGCGCGCGGGAGCTGGGCGAGGCTCCGGAACGACCTCACCAATAGAGACTGCAGTATTTAGCATGCCCCACCCATCTGCAAGGCATTCTGGATAGTGTCAAAACAGCCCGAAATCAAGTACGTTTCTCTCAAACTTTAGCATTTGGGGAATAAATGATATTTGCTATGCTGGTTAAATTTGATTTTAGTTAAAATTACCTGCTGAAGCTCTAGTGCGGTAAATAACTTGACCTAAGTGTAAAGTTGGAATTTCCTTCAGGTTTATATAGCTTGTGCGCTGCGATGAAGTCTCGGATGTGAGGGCGATCTGGCTGCGACATCTGTCACCCCATTGATCGCCAGGGTTGATTCGGCTGATCTGGCTGGCTAGGCGGGTGTCCCCTTCCTCCCTCACCGCTCCATGTGCGTCCCTCCCGAAGCTGCGCGCTCGGTCGAAGAGGACGACCATCCCCGCTAGAGGAGGACCGGTCTTCGGTCAAGGGTATACGAGTAGCTGCGCTCCCCTGCTAGAACCTCCAAACAAGCTCTCAAGGTCCATTTGTAGGAGAACGTAGGGTAGTCAAGCTTCCAAGACTCCAGACACATCCAAATGAGGCGCTGCATGTGGCAGTCTGCCTTTCTTTTGATCCATGACCCTTTATTTTAATTAATTAATTAATTTATTTTTTTATTTATATTTTTATTTTTTTGAGACGGAGTCTCACATCTGAGACTGCACTCTCCCATGCTCCAAGAAGGACCCCAAGAAGGACCCCAGCTCCAGGCAACAGGCCCACCTCTAGGCTGTAATCTTGGCTCACTGAAACCTCTACCTCTCGGATTCAAGCGATTCTCCTGACTCAGCCTCCCAAGTAGCTGGGATTACAGGTGCGCGCTACCATTCCCGGCTAATTTTTGTTTTTTTAGTAAAGACGGGGTTTCGCCATGTTGACCAGGGTGGTCTTGAACTCCTGACATCAGGTGATCCCCCTGCCTCGTCCTCCCAAAGTGCTGGAATTACTGGCGTGAGCCACCGCGGCCGGCCCTTGGATGCGTTTTAAACAGCAAGTACGCAATGCTTTCCTGACAGGAATGTCAAGTCCGTCAGGAAATCCACATATGGGTGTTAAGTAGGCTAAGTACCACATACAGATTAAAATCGAAAGCGCCGTCAACCCTTATTTAATTTAAACAGTAGACCCTAACTTCTTTCTTTCTTCATCTCAGTGGGACATCTTGAGATTTTTCTTCATTTTGTACATTTTAGAGTCACGTGCTCTATAGTCATGGCCTCAAGTCAGCACCTGCTTGGAAGGGGGGTCTTCGGGGTTGGGGGTGGTGCTAAAAAAAAAAACTAATTTGGCTGGCAAGTTAGTTAAAACGTTAAAAATATTTTAAAACTATCAGGGCTATATTATGGAACAAGTGCAAAATTCACATGGATTTCAAAGTTTGAAATACATGCCTTCGAAAATACATCTTGTTTTTAGAGGCAGCTTCTGCTATTTCTCAGGCTATAGATGCTATTTTCTTCACCCACAGGGGTGCTCGAGAGTACCTTGCTTGACAAGCCTGGGTGCTGAACAATTGCAGCCGCTAACATGATCAGATTTTATTTTCAGTAGGTTTCTCTGGCCAAAGTGAGGCGAATGAATTGGGGTAGTAGGGGTAGAGAAAGAAACCTGTTGTGTCTGTGTAAATTAAAGTAGCACCATGCGTTTGAAGAAAATGAGTAAGAAAAGGTGAAATAGTAAAGAGGTAGGTGGTAAAGGATTTACTAATCAGGTCAAAGGGAAGGGAGGAGGAAGAAAAGTCTAGAATGATGCCCTGTCCAACACACACACACACACACACACACACACACACACACACACACACACACACACACTTCTTGTCTGTTTGTTCTGCACTTGTATCCTGGAACTTAAAGTAAAATTTAAAAAAAAAAGTCAACTCCATCTTAAGATGTCTATAGCTGAGGAAATAGCTTAATGATACCTGGAAGGACAAATTCCTATGACAGTAGAATGTCCAGATGTTCCAATATTGCATAATGCTAAATGCCTTTAAGGTAATTGTAGTCATGCTTTCACGTACTTACGCATGGAAATGCCAAGGATACCTTTCTTTAAATTAACAAAGTACTAATTTTTTTCATTCTGTTAGCCTACTCGCACGTAGACATTGCTTAGCTTACCTTTTACATAGATAAGACCCCTATCGAATAAAAAACAAAGAGGAGGCATTCCTCCTCTTGCTTTCTGAGGACGCTCTACTGTGTAACTGAGTAGCTTTCAATAAACTGTTGCTTCTCATGGCACTCTGTGACTCGCCTTACATTCCTTCCTGTGCGAGATCCAAGAACCCTCTTTTAGGATCTGGATCAGGACACCTTTTTCTGGCAACACTCAGCCTTGTTCACCTGAAAGTGTAACTAAGGTAGCAGCATGACTCTGTTATTACACAGGCTTGGGGAGAAATGAAAAATCCTGTTATAATAGTTCTGCATTCTGGCCGGGCGCGGTGGCTCACGCCTGTAATCCCAGCACTTTGAGAGGCCGAGGCGGGCGGATCACGAGGTCAGGAGATCGAGACCATCCTGGCTAACATGGTGAAACCCCGTCTCTACTAAAAATGCAAAAAATTAGCCGGGCGAGGCGGCGGGCGCCTGTAGTCCCAGCTACTCGGGAGGCTGAGGCAGGAGAATGGCGTAAACCCGGGAGGCGGAGCTTGCAGTGAGCCAAGATCGCGCCACTGCACTCCAGCCTGGGCGACTAAGCGAGACTCTGTCTCAAACAAACAAACAAACAAACAAAACAAACAAACAAACAAAAAAACAACCCAGCAACCTCATAGGTGGAAACGATATCTGAAGATGAGCTTTAGAATCCACAGAGATTTCAAAGGTGTGAAGACAGCTGTTAATGGGAGNGTCTCAAAAAAAAAAAAAAAAAAAAAAAAAAAAAAAAAAAAAAAAAAAAAAAATAGTTCTGCATTCTATGACAGATACCCCAAAGGCATTTTATTCCTTTGAAGCCCCTGACATTGTCAACCTGCTTATTCTTGAAGACCCTTAGAGTTGCCCTCATCCTGAGACAGTCTTACTCATTTTATCTATCTATTCTACCTACCTATCCACCTACCTACCTGATACATTTTCAGAGGCCCTGAGAAATCTTTAGTCTCAACCCTTCACTCATCTGCTCAGTAGTAGGTAAAACTGCTTGCACAAAAGTCAAGAGCTTCAAATCTCAGTTTAAGAGCTTTGTATACTCCCAGAAGAGGGAAACATTTGACTTAAATTCAGCCTTAGCTGTAAGTGATTGGTGTAAGACCCTATTCTAACAAGTGGGTTTTCTTATCAGGAAAGATGGTTGAGAGCTTGAAATGGCTTCTTCAGGGTTTCTGAAGGCGCAGCCATGGGCCCAGCGTGATGCCAAAAAGACAAATGCCCATGATTACACAGTAAAGTCACTGTGTTCTGATGGCAAGAGGCACAGTTAGGGATTCACCAATGCAAGTTTGATTGGTAGATCATGTTCCTAGAAAATCCTGTCAAGGAGTCAAAGAATGTTTAGAAAATGAATTTCTTGTGACATTCTTTCTGTAGTTCACGAAGTTATGAACTTCTTTTGAAGGTTTATATTGTATATGAGAATGTGCTGTGAAAAGCTAAAAGACATACAAGGCAGGTTAAAATGATGAAATCAGGAACAAGAAACTGTTTCCACCTGCTTTTGCTTTTTTGTTGTTGTTGTTGTGTTTTTGTTTTTGAGACATGGCCTTGCTCTGTTGCCCAGGCTGGGGTGCAGGGGGGTGATCTGGGCTCACTGTAACCTCTGTCTCCCAGGCTTAAGCGATTCCCCTTCCTCAGCCCCTCAAGCAACTGGGACCACAGGTGCACACCACCACACCGGCTAAATTTTGTAATTTTGGTAGAGATTTTTGGTAGAGGGTCTTGCCATGTTGCCCAGGCTGGTCTCCAACTCCTAGGTTCCAGGGATCCTCCTGCCTCCGCCTCCCAAAGTGCTGGGATTAGAGGTATGAGCCACCACTTCCAGACGCCTAACTTTCTAAAAGCTGAATTTTAAAAAAACCTCCACATTGCAGGATAACTCTTCATTCTGCTACTCAAAGTGTATGCATCTAATTTCATAGCAGTAACACGATACTAAGCATTCAGGAGAAGTTATAAAACATCAAAGTTCCAAATGAACTAACAAAGGACAAAAATTAGAAAACACGAATGGAAGAACATGAAAACAAAAACAGAACACTCAAATCAATTTTTCTTAAACTTCAACTTTATTTGGAGCAGGAAATTTTTCCTTACATAAGGTTGACATTTTTAAACACCTTAGGACAAACTATTTAAAAAGCAACATTTTTATTTCAGAAGGGTCTTGCTTAAGTGGTTACTCTGAATTCTTCTCATTATTATGAATATTTGCTTTATAAATAAATATATTGTCAGTTACTCCATTGTAATCAAATCAGGTGACTAATTGCTATCTGTACTGAGTTATCTGAAATCAGAAGACTTGATGCAGGTCATTTAAAATTCACATTAGCACAGTGTCTATAAGAAATTGATAATACAGATTAATGTGATATTTACCTCCAGTTTGTCTTCCTAATGGTTTCCATGAGAAGATCCTCACAATAAATTATATAACAGTACAGTACATTTGGTTGGAAATTGTAAAAATAATTCTAAAAATTAGCTACATATATTATGTTGCTACAGTATGGTTTAAATGATATAAAATAATTAGTATGTCAAACATCTTCTTATAAACATATTGCTTTTGGTCATACACTGAACTGAAATGTACAGCATAAATTCCTTTTTTTCATCTGCTGAATGGCACAAAACAATGGCTTGATGGTAGGGAAATGCTACTTCATGAGAAAGCATGGTGCCCATCAACTCCAACAGTACCTGTATGTGCACTTAAAAATAAAATAATTCTTATTTTGTGTTGTCTTGATTGCATACAATTTTTGATAACTCCAGAAGATGACATAGCGTTACCATATTAGATGTATATAGTCCTTTAGGCAAGAGATACATTTTAAAAAGTATTTGAAAATCAAGTTTCTTCCAACATAAATTTTATCATACATGAGCTGGGTGAGGGCTTGGTAATTAATGGAATTTTACTGTAAAATGAACAATCATGTTAAGAGTAGTTTTTATGCAAATGCAGTTTTCCCTGCTCTGCTGGCTCTACCTGGGGGACCTCGATACCCCCACAGCACACCTTTGTCACTGAACTTGTCTCATTTCAGCACGAAATGAGAACCAACCCTGTATCATTTCCTGACGTCCCAGTAAGCTTTCTGACTGTAAATGAGGTATAGTCCTGATAGGTACAGTTACAGGTATATCATTTCTGTTGGTGTCTTACATTACATTTTATAATTCTACAGTAACAAAAAATAGAGGTCACAAGTAGCATTTTGTTTTCATATAACAAGAAATGGCTGCACAGATTCTCAGTCAGAACAAAAACAGAGAGACAAAATAAATGGTTACTATTCCCTTCTATAGCGCATAGGTTTTTTACACAATTGGTCCTTTACCCATTTCAGAGAGGGGGAGGAAGAGTACTTCACAGCATTTGCTAGTTAGAATTTGTTTTCTCCGTCTTTTAGTTTTTCTCAACTGCACATCAGCTACTTGATTTTTTTATGAATATGTTTGGCTTCCCCAGGGAAGTTGTTTGCTGGTAAACAAAGGAAAGTGTAAAAGGAAGAAAGCAAAGTATTTTCTGAAGTTGGGCCCTATAAAGTATTAGAAGAAAAACAATTTTATAATGTGTAATAATCAGGTAACTAGGTTTTTCAATTAAAAAATGTAATGACCTTATATAAGCTAGATTACCGAGACTATGGTATTAAACAATCCATTTGCTCCTCTAAGGAATATTTACAATTTAAAACCTGCTTTCCAGCAAGCTGGGCAAGGTTTCACATTAATTTACTTTTCATATATAATACAGAAAATGAAAATAAATATTAACCTTATAGTAAAGGACTCATCTCTGAAAACACATTTTCTGATGCTTTAGATAATGAGTTGAGAATATAATACAGAAATGAATTCAGCTTCAAGTTGTGCTTGCATATATATTTTCTGAAGCTTTGCTGCCAGCTTGTTAACAGGAAAAGACCACCTATCACATCCACATGCATTATGTGCTTTTCTCATGCCCCTAGGGACCATGGTGCTTGGTCAAGTATATTTTTGAGTCAGAGTCTCCAAAGCATAAATTACTCTCTGATTTTAGGTTAAGGCTCTTTGGAAGCCATGGTAATTTGTTCAGAATGAATGCAACATATTATTAATACACCAAAGCAATAATTTAACAAGTCATTAGGTTGAACCATATGAAAGTGTCTAGATTCATTTCACCTATCATTTTAACCTATAAAAATGATCACTTGGCTGGATGCAGTGGCTCATGCCTGTAATCCCAGCACTTTGGGAGGTGGGGTAGGGTGGATCACAAGGTCAGGAGATCGAGGCCATCCTGGCTAACATGGTGAAACATCATCTCTAATAAAAATACAAAAATTAGCTTGGCGTGGTGGCGGGCGCCTGTAGTCCCAGTTACTCGGGAGTCTACGAGGTGGAGGTTGCAGAGAGCCAAGATCACGCCACTGCACTCCAGCCTGGGCGACAGAGTGAGACTCAGTCTCAAAAACAAAAAAAAAAGATTACTTACATATGGTTCAACTTGTCATTATCCTGGAACCAAGAGAGTAGTTTGAGCCCTAGGAGAATACGAGTCAATACACTGTTCAGACTGCATTGCGTTCACTGATGGTGACCTTCCCTCTTGCCTTTAAGGCAACCATAAGTGAGGCAAATGTACCATATAGAGGTGGATGAGACTGGACCTTTTGTCTTTTTCTGTCTCCAAACTGGCTTTGTCATTTTCAAAATTGCTGTAAACATTCCTCTCAATGGAACAGCCTCTGCCCAACAAATAGAGTTCTCATTCTTGAAAGAAACTACACCAGGGTTAGGAGATCAAATGTGGCACGTGACTATGACTTTGTAGATGAGTGGAACCTCTGCCATAACTCTTTCTGCTCCCCAAATTGTCCTGAGAATTTGGCTAGGACAGAAGATTAGTCATTGACTGCTCCTAGCCAGATCTGGAGAATTGAGCTAGGTGCAAAATTCCATCTCAGTTACTATAATCAAAAACTTTCTGCTGCTTTGATACTTAGTTTTTTGGCCATGCATCTTGGCAGGAATGTAAGTTTGATTGACTGTGTTAACCTTCATGTTGAGAGCCTTTTGAAACAAAAAGCTCTCCTTTTATTGGTACACATACAACTTGATTTCAAAAGTGGAATAAATTAGAATACAATGGCATAGAATGATTAAGCTTGGTTTCATCTGATATCTGCGACCACATTAAAGGGTGTTGAAATAGTTTTTTAAAACGTATTTACTTAGAGTTCTTTCATCTGGGGAACAAAAGTAAAACAAAGTGAATTATATAATAGTCCTTTCAGAACAGCAGAGTGGTATCCAAAAATCAAACCAATGACCTGTTAAGAAAAGCAGAGGATCACTTTTCTAACAACAGTCCAAGAAGGCCTGAAGTACCTAGTGAGCCACACTTAAAATTTAACCACTTCATAAATATCTGCACACACTGAGTAAATAACCCTCTATCACATAGCCTTAAATTGCACCCCTGTTGCAATACTGCATTAATATTATTACATTTTTCAAATTCTGTAGAAAATATTATCTGGAACCCCAAAGGAAAATCAATTAATCTTTAAAAAGTTCATTACAAAGTTGACTGTATAAAATGCTAAAACATAATCCATATATACAAAATGCTGTTGTTTAAGAAAATAATGGGACCCAGTTTTAGAATAAAATAATTTTATACAAAAAAGCGTACTGCATTCAAATCAATATTTTAAAAAAAACTTTAAAAAAGAATATTGACATGTCTTAGTTCAGAAGAATAACTATAAAGTGTTGATTTGCTTTTCTGCCCTCTGTACATCTTGCAGGAAGAACACCAGTCAGCTGAGGGAAAGTGTCCTGCTTCTCCCTGTGAAGAGATTCATCACCAAGGCAGATAGTCATCGCCGAGACGCGTACTTGGAAGCCCAGTCTGTCCGGCCATGCACTGGCTGGGCGGCTGGAGGCCGTGGTATCAACCCAGGAGTGCTTCTAGGCTGGGTATGGAAGAATGGTCGCCCAGGATGAGGTCTCAGGGCCTTCAGGGACGAATAACCTGCAATGAAAGAAAAAGGCCGGCATGACTGATATGGGGCCAATGCAAGTAAAGTGCAAATAAATGCATTTTGGTGACAAAAACATGAGAAAATAAGGAGTTCATTCAAGAGAAGCATCTTGTCTCCTACTTATAATCTTCTCTACTGCAGTTAAAGACAACGTTTTAAAGTTGTCAGGCTAAAAATAATGGCATCATTCTTGACCCCTCTTTTTTTCATATCCCACATATAATTTGTCAGGATATCCTATTAGTTCTACCTTCCAAATATTTACAGAACCTGGTAACTTTTTACCAACTGAACTATTGCCACGCTGGCCCAAGCTAGCATCATTTCTTACCTGGATAATTTCAACGTCCTCCTAATTGGATTCCCTGTTTTCTACCTTGCCCTTGCTTCAGTCTCATGACAACAGCAGCTTGAGGGAGCCTGTGGAGATGGCTGTCAGATCACCTCACTTATGGACTCAAAGCACTCCAGGGACTCCACGTCACTCAGAATCCATGACAATGTGCTTACAGGCATCATATCGCTCCTGACCTCATCTTGCTACTCCCCTTCTCACTCCTGTCACTCCTGCACTCTGGCCTCCTTGATGCTCCTTGAATTTGCCAGGCCAGTTCTGCCTCAAAGCTCAAGCACAGAAGAATCTCCTGTCTGGAAAAGCCTCACTCATAACGCACGCTTGCTCAATCACCTCCTCCAGGTCTTTACTCAACAACTCCTTTGCAGTGAGCTCTTCTTTAGCTACTCTATCTAAAATTGCAACCTGTACCCCACACTCCAGCCCCCACAATCTCTACCTCCTGTCTGCTGTATTTTTCTCCTTAGCACTAAGTCAGTAAGCATCTGACTTACTATATGTTATATAGCACCTATTTCGCTTACTTATTGTCTGTAGAGTGCAAGTTTCATTTATTGGTGGATCCCAGGCCTAAAACATGCCTGGCACAAAGCAGTTGTTGAGTAGCCATTTGTTGAGTCAATTCATGAATAATTTAAAATACAACTCACCAGGGGAAGGGTCTGGAATAGGTGCCAGGTGTACCCTCTGCATAGCAGAACCGATTTCTTTTTTCAGAAAGGAAGGGACATAGTTTCCAGTCAGTCCACTAGAACTTGTAGAGCTGGAACCAACTGATTTGCAAAAGCAAAAAGCTCTTTACTACAAAGACATGTAGCCAGGACACCAATAAGGTTAAATAACAGTACTGCAGAGCAATAACAAACTAAGTTTTTACTTTTAGGGAAAAGAGCAAATCATGATGAAAATGAGTTCAGAGCCAAGCATCCCACCATACCACCCTGTCAGAAAGACTGCAAGGGTCAAAGACAGTGCTGCTCCTGTGGGGGCAACCAAATAGAGGGTGGGTTGGTTGTGAAATTTTTTTAAAAAAGGGAAAGGTGACATTTGTTCTTTATTTTCTTTTGTAAAAGTAGATTTAGACTGTTCTAAAATTTGCTTTTTTCACTCCATAATATAGAAGAGTTGTCCTTCCATGTCAGTACATATAAATAACAGTACATATAAATAACACAGGTTATATTCAATTATTTAGCTGTGACAAGTAATTACACACTAAATATTCTTATCCACATCAGAAAAATTAATCATTTTTAAAAATATTAAATACCTTCACTTTTTATGTCATTTCCACATGAGAGTGCTTTAAGGGCAGGGACTGTATGCTACTCATCTTTGCATTCTGGGGAGGATAACAGAATGCCTTGCATATAGCAGATAATCAATTAAGATTGGATAGGTGAATGAATATAATTCTTATTATTTAGGCTTAAAGGTACACATGGAATAATGAAGACTGCTATTATTGCTCATTATAGAAACGGAAGTTCTAACCATTAAGAAGTCAGTAAGTGGTGGAGTTGCTCTGTTTCCACAACACAGAGCCTTTTCAGCAATTGCTTAAGACAGAGTAGGAGAAACAGTCTAGAATGCCTGTGTGAGGAGTTGTGTTGGTCAGCTGGGGTGTATTTTGCACTCTGGTGAATGAAGAAATATGAAGAAAAATGGGAAGAGAATTTGAACAGGTAAGTCACAAAAGAGAAAAAACTTACAGTCAATAAACACAAGAAAAGGTGATCAACCTCATTAGTAAACAGGATATGCAAGTTTAAACCACAATAGATACCATTTCACACTCATCAGATTAGCACAAATTTTAGTCTTGACAGTACCAAGTGTCATCAAGGATGTAGAGCAACTCCCATATCCCTCTGGAGAGCAGTTTGGCAATATCTGTGAAGCTGAAGATGAGCACACCCTTTAACCTAAAATGTTGACTCTGGTCAGGCATGGTGGCTCACACCTGTAATCCCAGCACAATAGGAGACCGAGGTGGGTAGATTACCTGAGGTCAGGAGTTCGAGACCAGCCTGGCCAACATGGTGAAACCTGTTTCTACTAAAAATACAAAAAAAAAATTAGCTGGGTGTGGTGGCACACACCTGTAATCCTAGCTACTCGGGAGGCTGAGGCAGGAGAATTGCTTGAACCAGGGAGGCAGAGGTTGCAGTGAGCCAAGATCGCGCCACTACACTCCAGCCTGGGCAACAGAGCAAGACTTCATCTTAAAATACATAAATACATAAAAATAAATAAATAAAATAAAATAAAATGTTGACTCCTAGTTCTTGTACCCAGAGGAATCCTCACACATGTGCATAACAATAGGGGTACAATAATCATTTCAGCACTCTTTCTAATAGCAAAAATTGCAATCAACTTATGTATTTATCAAGAAGAGAAGGCATACGTAAATTATGGTCTATATAAATAATGTTATGGTGTTGTATAGATGTATATTGTATATGTTATATAATATATGATATATATCTCTATAATTGCTACACATATATCTATTTAAATACATGTAGCAGTAATCCAAGATTATGTTCAAATAAATTTTAAAACCTGCAAAACCACACTATGAAGTTTATACAAACCTAAATAAACAGCCGATCAGGCTGGCATGTGAGGAGGTAAGGGGAAGCAGGGAGGCGGGAAAGGCACAGACACTGGGCTTCATGTGTATTTGCCAGGTTTAACATTTTTTTTTTTTTAAGACAGAATCTCCTCAGGTTGGAGTGCAGTGGCACGATCTTGGCTCACTGCAACCTCCGCCTCCCAGGTTCAAGTGATCTCCTGCCTCAGCCTCCTCAGTAGCTGGGATTACAGGCCTGCTGCCACCACGCCTGTAGAGACAGGGTTTTACCATGTTGGCAAGCTGGTCTCAAACTCCTGACCTCAAGTGATATGCCTGCCTCAGCCTCAGCCGGGCAAAGTGCTGGGATTACAGGCATGAGCCACCACACCTGGCCAAAGTTTGACTTCTTAAGCTGGGTGGTGGCTACACAGGTGTTGCTATATTATCTCCTTCTTTTTTGTATTCCTTAAAGTAAACAACACCTAATGGATGAGGGCAGTGCACTTGGAAGTGCAGAGGGGAAGCAGCACATAGCAGGGGCTGCCTGCGTGAGGGAAAAATGATGCAGGAAATGCCTCTACTGTGAACAGGGTTGGTCAGCCTTGGGACTCAGGAAATTCATTCATCCATTTAACAAAAAAAGTGGGGAGGGTCTTCCAAACTGTCCACCTTCCAACTAGAAAGGATCTTGATACTCTGGGCCTGCGGCTGGGTCATCAGAAGGAGGGGACAGGCTGGAACAAGGCAGACACAGCCAAGGGTGACTTCCACCTCAGGAGGACGGTGTCTGCTGCAGCCAGGGCCTTAGCTGTCAGGCCTAGTAGGAGTCTGTAAAGGTATTTTTGTTTTTCCCTTGAGCCAGCAAAGACTATGCTCTACTCTCCAGCTACCCTTGAAGGCAGACTCCCATGGGAGCTGGCTGAGTCCCGAGGGACCGCTGCCAAGAAAGAGAGGAGGGTAGGGCTGGAAAAGAGGACTGAGCTTTCAGACCACAAAGGCCCCTGTGCTTCCAAAGCTCATCCCATGGCTCCTTTTGCCCACCTTGCTGCATCCAGGGAATTTGCTTTTTGCCATTTAGGGGTTAATGATCACTACTCACCTGAATTTACTTTGCTGATTACTGACACTGTCCCTGAAGATTTTCCAGACAAGCCAGAACTAGACCATGGATTAGGTGGAATAAAGTCCTTGCCTGGATTCGAGAGTATGCCGTTTCTTATATTGATGCCTAATAGAGAAGAAATGATTTTAAAATGCAAAACACACAATGAATCTTACACCAGACTACAAAGATAAAATTAATGCAGAACTCAATTTGTCAAAAACTTCTGTATGATGCAATAATCAAAGCAAAAACTGACTGTGATGATGTCATCTGACAGATGTCCGAGGAAAGATATCTCACTGGTGGGTGGCCCAAGAGAGGCCTCTTATGCTTCTACCAATGGATCTGTCCCACGTCTTGACCCTCTGGTGCCATCCTGGGCTTCACTGCTACTGGACATGCTGTTCTTCCCCTTCACAGACCACTTCCTTTCAGTCACCTTTTCAGTTTCTTCTCCATCCCCCAACCCCAACCTCCAACTCTGCAGCCCTCTGCTCTCCTCTTTCTGTCTTGTCCCCAGGGTTCCATCTTCTCACCCGACCTGGACCATTACTGCCATCATATGCTGATGACTCTGATATGTACAAGGAACCCTCACCAACTGTTGTCTCTCACACTCAAGGCCTCCCAGAACAGGGTTGCCTTGACCCTGACCTCAAGACAAAAGCCATTTTTCATCCAGATCACTCCCATTCCCACAGGCACTGCAGCTTTTTTCCAGAACTGAAAGTTTAAATTCCCCCTTTAGCCTTCTTCTTCTTCCCCTACAACCAAAAAGAAATAAAATAGCTCTCTGATTCACTCCCTGCTCCTTTTTGCCTGTGGTCACTGTAATTCAAGGCTTGGCCCCTCATACTGGATCACTCTATACCTGTCATCTGGATCTCTCTTTTTCCAGCTCTCCCTGGGGCCCGTCAGGCCAGTCTTCTAAGAACAAAATGTCAATCCTGATGAAGTCTAGCAATCTTTAGAAGCCACATTCCCAATCAGAGGGTAGGAATTTCATGCATCAAGAGGGCCTGCCATTCTCACCCCATTCCTCCCTTCTGACCGCACCCCAGCCTGTGCCACCACCCCCTCTCACCTGGACAACAGCTCCAGCTTGCTGGCCCCTCCCCTATTCAGTATACAGGTGTTGATACAACCACATCACTCCTTCAGTTAAAACCCTTCAAGGACTTCTCATCGCTCATGAAGCAAAATCCAAATTTCTTACAAGGCCCCCAAAGATGCCTCATACTACACACTACGTCACCTCCTTTCTCACTACACTCTGGCCACACTGGCCTCTGCCGTTCCTCTCACAGGACAAGCCCTCTCCTGCCTCCAGACCTTTGCACTCACTGTTTACTCTCTCCCTGGTGTGCTCTGCCCTCAGCTCTCTGCACATTTGGTTCCTTCTCATTCTTTGGGGGCCCAGCCAAGTTGCTTATTGAGACCATTCTTTAACAATCTGTGATTACTGTGTGTCTATTTGTTAAAGTCTCTCTCCCACCACTAGCATATAAGCTGTGTGAGGGTGAGGATATTGTCTGCAAAGCTGCTGTATAAAGCCACTGTGTAGACTACAGAGTGAAGGAATTCCCCAGAGTTGCGTGACCCAGTGGCCCTGCCTGGCTGTTTTGTTTACAATAATATTCGCAGTGCTTGGCACGCAGTAGATGCTTAATACATATGTACTGAATGAATGATTCACTAATGCTGTAAGTTTGGAATATAGAAAATCAGAAGAGAGGCTTGGGTACCCACCAAACAATAGCATTGACATTTAACCCCTGTAGTACTGCCAGGATGGTGTGACTAAGCTCCCACCCTGGTTTCCCTAGTGGCCATTTCCCCTAAACCTGGTCTGGTAGAGGAGCCTCAGACATGCTGCCCAGCTTTTGCCAGTTCCTCCCTCCCTGGAGGCTGGACCCAGTTTCCTATACCATATTTCTGATTTTGGGTGACTATAAAAGATAAAAATGTGAGGCCTGGGCCCAGGCACGGTGGCTAATGCCTGTAATTCCAGCACTTTGGGAGGCAGAGGCGGGTGGATCACTTGAGGTCAGGAGTTCAAGACCAGCCTGGCCAACATGGTGAAACCCTGTCTCTACTAAAAAATATAAAAATTAGCCGGGCATGGTGGTGGGCAGCTGTAGTCCTACCTACTCAAGAGGCTGAGTCAGGAGAATTGCTTGAACCCAGGAGGCAGAGGCTACAGGGAGCCGAGATGGCACCATTGCATTCCAGCCTGGGCGACAGAGAGACTCCATCTCAAAAAAAAAAAAAAGTGAGGCTTGGGCTTCAGCAAATATTTCTATGATGTTCCCCTCAGTTCTGAAGGGAAGCCCCCTAGTATCTGCCTTCTAAAACAGAACCTTCGTGAATGTGTGATTGCAAGGACAGGGTTTCTTATTAATAATCAAAGTAAAGCCAAGTCATTTATATTACCAGGCAAGTATCGAGAGTGCTTCAAATAGTGTTGCTTAGCTGCAGATCTCAGGGTGGGCGTGTCTCGCCGCTGATATGACATCTGGGTGGGGGCGCTGTTTCCTGTGCCCACAGGCTCAGAGGGCTTCAGGTCCAAAACACTCTCAAACCTGAATGAAGAGAGCATGGCTTGGGTCAGCATGAGAGACAGTGTGTATCCTCAGATACATACTGATAAT
Source organism: Theropithecus gelada (assembly GCF_003255815.1). Classification (NCBI taxonomy): domain Eukaryota; kingdom Metazoa; phylum Chordata; class Mammalia; order Primates; family Cercopithecidae; genus Theropithecus; species Theropithecus gelada. The sequence continues at coordinate 55,140,391 of NC_037671.1, forward strand.
CTCACAAATCCCAGAATCAGTCTGTTTACAAATGTGAGCAGCACACTTGCCTGCAGAGAGTGTCATCACTCTGTCTTTTCTTGTTTTTCAGGTCAATCCTGCTGAGGGATGGACTGAAATCCAAGTCATCCAAGTCAGCCCAATCATCTGAATCCTTTGTTGACCTGGAAATAAGACCCCACCTTCTCCTACTCTTTGGCTTTATCTCACCATTTTTGTGCTCCAGGCCAGCTGTGATTTTCTGTGTAAACAAATTGGGTTGGGGGGAAGCAATATATGGCATTAACAGAACTCATTCATGAGTAATATCCATTCTGAACTTCCTCTGCTACGCAAAGGAGGCTCCTGGGGCATAACATGACTTATCTGAAGGGGCAACTGTGGAAAACACATTCCCAGTCTTTCTGTCTCACTCATCCTTCACGGATCACATCGGCTGCCATCCATGGAGAATGTTAAAGTTGTATAAAATAAGGATAAAAAAAATTTTAAAATACTTCTCACACACCAGGAAGATGGCTAAATTCATACTCAGTCTCATCCTAGATGAGTTAATACGATCTCCACTGTTATAAATATGGATGTAAGAAATTAAGGTTAACATGTCAGTTAGCTTGTCCTTCTATAGAAATCAATGCAAACAATGTTTTTTTTTTTGCCTTCTCATTAGATATGGTTACTATCTCTTAGCTATAAAGAATTAGCTACAACAGGACATTTCCATAGACACACCACTTCTAAACTGTGCGCTGCAATAAAGTGAGCAGGCCAGAGATACCACCCTTGCAGCTTCTGGCAGTGTCTCACATTGCAGTGGTTGGGAGCCAGCACTCAGCAAATACTAACTGACACAGAAAGTGCCACTTTTTCATAAAGGATAGACAGTTGGCCTCTTCAAACAGCACTGCAAAGTTAATGAAAAATAGAACCCCCTGTCAAGTTATTATTTTATTAAATCTAACACTCATTGTTTTCTTTTGAAAACCAGCCCAAGAGGAGCAGAAAGATCTGGGCTCAGTTAATAGCCCAGCATTAACAGTATCGATTAACAGCAATAATGTGGATAACAATCTAAAAATATTAATATGGCACTTTATGCTTTTCAAATCATCTTAAAAACATCATGACCTTTGATCCTTATGAACAACCCTGTCTGGTAGGTAAGACATGTACTATAATCTTCCTTTTACAAATGAGGAAACTGAGTCCATAGGGATTAATAACAATTACTAACCTTTACAGAGTTGTAACTAGGTGCCAGGTATTATTCTACATTCTTTTCAAGTATTAACTCATTAGTCCTCAAAGCAATTGTATCAGGTAAGTACTATTATTATCCTTATTTTACAGATGAGGAAAATCAGGAGCAGAGCGGCCAGATCACTTGCACAAGTATCAAGCTACTAAACAGCAGAGCTGAGATTTGAGCCCCTGGAAGTCTGGCTGCAGAAGCCAGCTCTCAACAACTACCCTACACTGCCCCCATTAGTGACAACGTTATTAACAGGCACAGCCAGAACTTGAATTTAGATCTTTCACTCCAAAGCCAAGTGTCTTTTCACAATTCCATGCTGTTGCAAACATAAATCTACCATGATTGCACTCTGTATACTGAAAAAGAAAATATTTCACCCAATAATGGGGTCAGAAGAGGAATAAACAGACACGAAGCTCACTGGTGAATCTGGGCTGCTCACCGACTGGGGATTCTTGTTGTGAAGGGATGGGAAAAGCAACGGGCTTGGCTTGTCCTCCTGGAGATGGCTTGGGTGATCTGTCCTGGAGACCTCTGCTTTGTAGGGGTACGTGAGATGCAGAGGGGGCTGGCTGGCTTGATGTTGTCGTGAAGAAATTCGTGTGTGTGGCTTGGTTGGCGGCTGGGCAGGAGGGACTGGCTTAATATGAGGAGGTGGGCCTGCCTTTTCCAGTATGCCTTTCTGTGGTTTTTCTGAATCCTGAAGGTTCTGTGTGGTGCTGCCTAGTGGGTGTCCAACTTGGAAGTAAGGATATCGAAGTGCCTGGAATGACAAAAAAGGCTTTAGGAGAAAAATCTAGCCAGGAAAGTTACCACTGTCTTGATTACTGGGCTATATTTCATTGTGACCAGTTTACTACCGTTTCTTAGCCCAACTAGAAAACAGCATCTTGAATTTTTAACACCTCTTGTGATTTTTCTTATCTAAGATACCATAAAATATATGTAATGATTGCAACACAAAGTTATTTATATATAGTAGTCAGTTACACTGCTGTTACCCTGGCTACTTCTAAAAAGCATTCTGGATCAACACAGATCCTGGTTTTATAACTTATTTGCTATGTGTCTTAAATAGGGTATTTCATCCTTCCAAGCCTATTTCCTCATTCCACAGAAGAAGAAAAAAATAATATAAAACCAAAAGAGCCAAACATAATGATCCTGGAAGACTCTGAAGAATTGAGTACAAAATAAGCAGGCACATATGCTTTTATTCCAAAAGTGCCAGGAGTGTAACACATGATATAGTTAACCCTTCCCTATCAAGAACAAAACCGTGTCAGTTGTTCTGGATAACTGAGTTTTCTGGATGGCCAAGAGATAACTTAAAGTTTAGAGGTTTACAATTCTTTCTGAAATATTCCCTGTATTCTCTTGTCTTTTTGAATGAAAGTTATTAAGCATAACATAATCTTTCTGAGTAGGCCTGGCACAGTTAAAAACATCTGTAATGATTATATGCAAGTGTAGATACAGAGGCAATTAATGGGAATAGCCTGGTAGAGGTCCCAGACTCTAGCATCTATTATAACTTGAGAGCCTTCTCTGTAGTCGCAGACATTTTTGCAAGTCTTAACTGATTTGGGGGGTATTTTTAGCTTTTCACACTATTCTTAAAAGCATACATTCCTCTCTTGGTTCCTTGTTACAGAATCTTTTTCTTTTCATTTCTTATATGCATCCATTAAAAAACTGGGTTCATCGAAAAGCTTCTTCTCTGCCCTTCAGCCAGTTGTGAATTTCACCACCAGAAGTGCATTCCTGAGAGCTTTCCAACCCTTGAGCCATCCAAAGCCTTACAACACCAAACTGTAGTTCTTTTTTCCTTCAGCTTTTGGAAAAATTGCTTTTCTACACTCCTTAATTATTCCTCCAACTATCATCTCTCCAGCTATCACAAATTCTACCACCACATTGGCACTTTCTTCAAATACCCTCATCACTCTTCTTCTCCTGAATCATCTTCTCTGATTAGAATTGGTCGCTTATTTGATCCTCTGAGCAAAGTAACTGTCAGTGAGACAAGTTGAGAAGGAGCCAGATGTAACTACCACAAAAGGAGGCTTGCAAGAGGCCTGTGAGTGATAAGACACCACAGCATTACTATACCTCTTTTGGGTATATTTCATTATTTAAGTCTAAGTGGCCCATGGGAAGATGGATTGGGAAAGCAGGAGCTATGAAATCAGTGGACCTGACTTCATACTTCAGGTCAGTTGGTTTAATTGTAGTTAGTTGCACTATTTGAACTAATTAGCAGATGAGTTATTACAGCAAATTGCTTAAACTTTCCAAGATTGAGTTTTCTCACTTACAGAATTGAAAACAATAATGCCTGTCTCATGCAGTCTTCATTGGATTAAAAATCATATAAAATATACTCAAGCATTTGCACAGTGTAAAGTGCTATGAAATGCTAAGTGCAGTTACTATCCTAGCTCTGTCTCATCTGTCAATCTCTTTAGGTCATGAGTCAGTTGGACTTTACATAACAAGAAGTTGCCTTTCAACAACCAGTACTGGCTTATAAACCAACTACTGTATAATTGAAACTCTTAGAGAATAGATTTGAAAACATTCTCCAAAGACAGATAAATATATGTTTATTTCCATTTTCATATAAATGGTGATGTATCATGTGAATTATATGCCCATTTTCAAAGCAACTGTATTGTTTACATCGTAACTACTTTATACTCAGTAAGTTTCAAACTATTTTAAGTTCTCATACCTTCTATAGTACACCATTAGTGGTATTCTGTACTATTTCTCACCCATAATACTAAATGCTAAATATTTCCTGTGCAATTTATAGAAATTATTCAGAGTTAGATATGAACTCCATAACAGAAGAAAATGGAAGAAAACCTGACTAGCTGTTGGTCGTTTCTTGGGATCCCACTGAAGCATGTCTCTCAGGAGCTGGATTGCTTCACTGCTAGCATTGGGAATCAAGGTCTTTAAGTTATTGGGTACACACTGTGGCCAACGGAAGTTCATTGCACTTGAAAGTTGATAGCCTTCAGGCCAGTCAGTCTGAAAGAAGGAAAAGATAGAAAATCTTGCTCAGCCAATTGTTGTGATATAAGTTTGTATTCTGGCATGTGTGCCTCAAATGGAAAGGCAACCATGCCATTACCCACCCACATTCATTAACTACCCACATTCACTACCGTGGCACTGTGTGGAATGAGACATAGATTTGGATTAATAGAGAGACTATCAAGATCATGAAATTGGGGGAATAGTGGAAAAGACACTGGATTTGCCAACTTGTTTAATAATCTTTACATAAGATAGTCCATCTCTTAAGATTTTGGGATTGAAACAAATTAATATTTCCCCAACTGTGTTCCATGAGACAGAGGTTTTTGCAACTGCAAATGAGATATTCTTTTGGAGAAAACAAAATAAAACAAAATCCCATTCCTGGATAAATAAATTTGTGAAACTCTACCTACGCTATCTTCAACTTGATAATTCAAAGTACACATGTGAAGACCAGCAGCAAAGAAAGGTGTTTCACCCAGTCTCAAGCTTTCCACTTTTTCATGCATCATTTCTGTGGGACACTAAATGCTGGAGTGAATGATGGAAAATGCTAAAGAAATGGTCTTTAAGGTTCCTTCTAGTTCTAACACTCTACTATTTTATAACATACAGCCTAAGGTAATTGTTCCTCCACTCTTTTTTAAAGCCAAGTGGCAATACATATAGCTTTTATCATTCATTCACTTGACAGTTCTGGAATGCCTACTACATGCTTAGTGTTGTTGGAGACCCAAAAATGATCCAATATAAATCCTGTGCTTAAGAGTATTACTGTTCTTAAAAGAAAAGAGTATTTATTTAAAAACAAAGTAATAATGCAGAGTAAAAAGTGACAAAAGCTGCAAGAGAGGTACAGGTACAGACATGCAGAGGAGAAAGATTCCAGCATTGGACTCAGGAAATTTTCTTGAAGAGGTGGCATTAGTAATTCATTCAAATGATTAAAAAATTTTTTTGAGGATCTAGTTTGTACCAGCAATGGTGCAGGGACCTGGGAAAATAAACGTACAAGAAATCTTTGTCCTGAGTCAGCTTACAGTCTAAGAAACAACTATGTACACAAATAATTATATTAATAACATACGACACAGATGAAGATGGGGAGGGGATTAGAGAAACAGTGAGGAGGGGGATTACTGATGGCCATGTGACAGATATCACTCAGGCAGAGGGTGTTATGTGCAGAGCACAGAAGCAGGGAAATTTCAGGGCATGCAGCTGTTAGGGGTGCATTTGTCATTCTAGGCACTTCAACAAATAAGGCTGGACTTGAAGCCAAGAGTTCAAGACAAGCCTGGGCAACAGAGCAAGACCCTGTGTTTACCAAAAACAAAACAAAACAAAACAAAAAACTAGCTGGGCACCATGGTTTGTGCCCGTAGTCCCAGCTACTTGGAAGGCTGAGACAGGAGGATCGTAGTTTTTTGTTGTTTTTTTTTTTTTTGTAAAGACAGGGTCTTGCTTTGTTGCCCAGGCTTGTCTTGAACTCTTGGCTTCAAGTCCAGCCTTATTTGTCATTCCAGGCACTTCGATATCCTTACTTCCAAGTTGGACACCCACTAGGCAGCACCACACAGAACCTTCAGGATTCAGAAAAACCACAGAAAGGCATACTGGAAAAGGCAGGCCCACCTCCTCATATTAAGCCAATCCCTCCTGCCCAGCTGCCAACCAAGTCACACACACGAATGAATGAAGTGAGCGATAGGAATAGGAGTTACGAGGCTGGGCAATGGGGAGTCAACCAATACTTTTATGAGGGCAAGTCAGTACCAGAGCTGTTCTTAAGGAGGTTGAATCTGGCCACAGACTGGACAAGAAGCCAGAGTGAAAATACTTGAAGGCAGAAAGATGGGGAAGATGCCATTAGACACAGGTAGGTGACTGCGGTCCAGTCTGTGATGTCAGCAGTGGACTTGAAGGAACAAGAGCCACGTGAGACATGTAATGTGGCAATACTCAACAGGATTTACCCACCAGCCACTTGGATGAAGGGAACAGGGAGTAGGAGAAAGATAGAAGGTAAAGCTGAAATTCAGCTTCAAGGTGGGGGCTCTGGGATTATGATCAGACCACAAATGAACATGGAGAATGAAAGAAGGAAGCTAGTAGGGTGGCAAACAAAAGGCAATGATGAGTTTGAGGTGATGGTGAGGGAGTCAGGAGAAAATCCCGTACAGAGTTATAAACATGTGAGTGGAGTAATAATGGAGGGAGGCAGGGGCTAAGGATTACATTCAGGAGACTTCTGAATAGGCATAAGAGTTGTAGCAATGAGAACTGAGAAGTTCTGCAAGGGAGACGAGATGATATAGAGAGGAGGGCAGAAGGAGCCATGACAGATGTCATACTTAAGAACAGGAGGAAGAAGAGAAGTCGGCCGTGTCTGAGAATGTGGGCAGTGGAGAATGACTAAGGTCAAGAGGAAGAGTCTAGAATGGGCAGGTGCTCAATCGTGCCAGTGCTGAACAGGGCTGAGAGGAGGGAGCATGGCAGGCTGTTGGCTTTGGCCCACCGGCCTTTGTTCTGTATCATTACCTTTTTTGGTGTCCCCAGCACTTGGCAAATTTTGAATATCGTGTCAATTTCACTGGCTCCAGGGAAGAGCGGCCTGAGGGTGTAAACTTCTGCCATGATGCAGCCCACGGCCCAGACGTCAATAGGGGAGCTGTAGTTGGTAGACCTCAGGAGTACTTCTGGAGCCCTGTACCTGGAGGAACAAAGGTTAACTGCTAGCTATTGCTTCCACTGCTCAGACATTAAATTAAATAACAATCAGTTCTCAGTGAGGGGGTGTATATGTTCCTATTTTCTCTCTAGTTCATTGTGGTGTAATGGAATTGTGAGAACTTGGCAATTGCCGTGGGTTGCTGTTGACAAGTAGTGCCTCTCTAGTTCACAATATTTTCTATTGAGCATTTCTCTACAGGAGACTTCTCTATGGCATCTTTGAGAAACACTGAAAAAGTAAGAATTAGGAAAAAAGAGAGAAAAGAGAAAGAGGAAGGTAAAACTAAGAGAAAGGGAGAGGAAGGAAAAAACCTACAACTTGTGTGTAGGCTACTTGGTCACGGCAAACTGCTTAAATCAAATTCCCAGTGTCTTGAAGTTTTCACAATAGCAATTAGATGGTTCTCAGACAGGTCTTTGCAAAATATTTTCAACAATTCTTTTGGGAAGTTGTCCTCAGGAAGGCCTATATATAAAATTTGATTTACATTATAGAAAAGCATAATAGGTTTTCTTTTAACATGATTTAGAACACAAGATTTTTAACCTTATACACTACCAACACATCTATAAATATGTGTTTCAGACTGCACTGTTTCTCTTAGTGAAAAGTTAACGTTTGTGACTTTAACATTATCCTTAGCATAATGATATCTTTTTAAAGAAGTGCAATTAAATAATTTTGAGAAAAATAGTATTCACCATCTGGTAGATACATAATCTGTATATGGAGGTTTTGATCGGATTTCTCGGGCCAAACCAAAGTCTGCGATTTTCACAAGTTCTGGTCCCATGCAGAGGAGGTTCTCAGGCTTTAAGTCTCGATGAAAGAAGCCTATAGAGACAGTAGAGGAGAAGAAATCCAAATGCAGGTTTGCTTCCATATTATTCTTTGCAATTGTATTGCTCTCTGCAAAATACTTATAATTTAAAAAGTAGTCTAGCATGGCACCAAAGGCTTTATGCGTTCTTCCCACAGATAATGTACAGTCCTTTGAACTTCTCATAGGATTACATTCATTTCCCTTTGCAAATCATTCAAAGGTGATCTTCATAATTTTATTTACAAGAGAGAAAATTTCTTTTAAAATATCAAACTGGATCATAGGCTGAGATAACTTTGCAAAAATAAACTGTCACTCAAGGGAAAAATATCACGGATGGCATCTCATTCTATTGCCTAGGTGGGAGTGCAGTGGCACAACCATAGTTCACTGCAGTGTGGGCTCAAGCGACCCACCTGTCTCAGCCTTCCAAGTAGCTGGGACTACAGGCACAAACCATGGTGCCCAGCTAGTTTTTTTTTTTTTTTGTAAACACAGGGTCTTGCTCTGTTGCCCAGGCTTGTCTTGAACTCGTGGCTTCAAGTTATCCTCCTGCCTCAGCCTCCCAAAGTGCTGGGATTATAAGTGTGAGCCACCATGCCCGGCCCAGATAACTGTCTGATGGGAATTGAGAGTTTATACCACAGCAGAAACACAATTATAATTTTTGTTTAAGAAAGAATTTATGAATACGACCTACTCATATCTGAGATTGTGGAGTATGTTGCAACATATGTTTAAATGTTAAGCACTTATTACTTTGCCTAATGAGGAAGTACAATGGTACATCTACAGCTCACATGAAAGGCAAAGATAACTCATCATGTGGGAAGCCCGTCTCAGCTATAGCAGAGCTCTGGAGGTACAGGCAGGAGATAGTCAACGTGGCAATCTTCCAAGCTCACTCAAACACCCAGTGAATTGCAATATATGTCACTGAAAACCCCAAACCTCCCACTTCCTGAGAGTATCACCAACCTAGACATCATTCAATGTGGCTCCAAATCTCAATGGGACACCAACACTGGAAATATAACTCACCTGCTGCTGCTGCTATTATTTGTTACACGTTATCATTGCTATCATTACAGGCTGAGTATTCCCTACTCTGAAAATCCAAAATCTGAGATGCTCCAAAACCTGAAACTTTTTGAGCACCAACCCGACACTTAAAGAAACTGCTTATTGCAGCATTTTGGATTTTGGATTTTTGGGTTAGGGATGTTCAACTTGTAAAATATAATGCAAATATTCCAAAATCTGAAAAAAACCCAAATTCAGAAACACTTCTGGACTCAAGCATTTCAAATAAGAGATACTCAATCTGTATCAATGTTGTGAAAGCTGGATTCTAACTAGCACATTATGGGAGAAATTAAAAGCGATCACTGAAGATCTACATGATTCCTTGACAACCTGTATGTTGACAATGCTCAAGTCTACATTTCTAATGTGCCTTCTCTACCCTTCTGAAGACCTAAATCTCTATTTGGATAGCAACTGGATGTCACCATCATCCCTATGTTAACTTATCCAAAACCACTTTTGTCCTCTCCCAAATCATCTCTCCTTCCTAAACTTTGGATAAGATTTCTAGGTACCTTGTAGTTATGTTGGATCCAACCTTACCCAGTTATGATATTGTGTTGTATTTTCTATCAAAACATCTCATATCAGCCAGGCGTGGTAGCTCACGCCTGTAATCCCAGCACTTTGGGAGGCTGAGGTGGGCGGATCATTTGACGGTCAGGAGTTTGAGACTAGCCTAGCCAATATGGTGAAACGCCGTCTCTACTAAAAATATTTTAAAAATTAGCTGGGCGTGGTAGCACATGCCTGTAATCCCAGGTACTCAGGAGGCTGAGGTGGGAGAATTGCTTGAACTTGCGAGGTGGAGGTTGCAGTGAGCTGAGATCACACCACTGCAATCCAGCCTGGGCAACAAAGCAAGACTTCATTTTGGAGCGGTGCAGGGGGTTTGGGGGAGTGGGAATCTCATATCTGTCTCTTTCTACTTTCTCACTGCCTATGCCTGCATTGCCACTACTTTCTTGCAGATCTTCCTTGCTCCAGTTTCTCTCCTATAATCCTGATCATTTAAACACTGTCTTTCCCTTGTCACTCTCTCATTCACCCACAAAAGCCATCCATGACTCCTTTTTATATTTAACAGGGCTGAACTCCTTTCACTCTACCTAAAGAGAGAAACTTATTTTCCAACACTTATTAATACATGTAAAGTGTGCTCCAATCAGGTACAACTCCTCATTCCTTTTAAGTTCACTGTACAGTCATGCACTACATAACGAAGTTTCAGTTAATGATGGACTGCATGTATAATGGTGGTCTTATAATATTATAATGAAGCTGAAAAATACTTATCTGGTATTTACTATACTATACTTTTAATCATTATTTTAGAATTGTACTCCTTCTACTTACTAAAAAAACAAAACAAAACAAAACAAAATGAAAAATAAAAGTTAACTGTAAAATGGCCTGAGGCAGGTCCTTCAGGAGGTACCTAGAAGGCATTGTTATCATGGGAGAGGACAGCTCCCTGTGTATTACTGCACCTCAAAACATTCCAGTGGGACAAGATGTGGAGGTGGAAGGCAATGATACTCATGATCCTAACCCTGTGTAAGCCTAGGCTAATGTGTGTATTTGTGTTTTAGTTTTTAGCAAAAAAGTTTAAAAAGTAATAATTTAAGAACAGAAAAAGCTTATAGAATAAGGATATAAAGAAAATATTTTTGTACAGCCATATAATGTGTATTAATGTGGCACATTAATGTGCCATATAATGTGTTCAGCCAAATGTTATTACAAAAGAGTCAAAAAGTTAAAAAATGTATGTTTATGAAATAAAAAGTTTCAGCAAGCTAAGATTAATTATTAAAGAAAGAAATTTTTAAAAATTAGTGTAGCCTCAGTGTACAATGTTTATAAAGTGTCCTAGGCCTTCATACTCACTCACTGATTCACCCAGAGCCATTTCCTACAAGCTGCATTCACGGTAAGTGCCCTATACAGGTGTACCATTTAAAAAAATATTTTATACTATATTTTTACTATACCTTTTCTATGTTTAGATACACAAATACTTACCATTGTGTTACAATTGCCTATAGTACTCAGTACAGTAACATGCTGTAGAGGCTTACAGTCTAGGAACAATAGGCTATACCATATAGTCTAGCTACATAGTAGACTATACCATCTAGCTGTGTCTAAGTAAGTATACACTCTATGATGTTTGCACAACAACGAAATCGTCTAACCACACATTTCTCAGAACATATCCAGTCATCAACTTATGCATACTGTATTTGTTTCCATTAATAATGTGCCCTTTGCTCCTTTTTGTCTATATCAAGCCCCACTTTTGCTATCCTCCAACACCTGTTTTGAGTTTTGCTTCTTCCAGGATGCCATTCTTTTTTTTCTTTTTTTTTGAGACGGAGTCTTCACCCAGGCTGGAGTGCAGTGGCGCCATCTCAGCTCACTGCAAGCCCCACGTTCATGCCATTCTCCTGCCTCACCATCCCAAGTAGCTGGGACTACAGCATGATGCCATTCTAATATGCTAGCCTTCATTCATTCATTCATTCTACCAACAAATTTTCACTGAGCATCTACTCCATGCCAGGCAACAGATTAGGTTCTAAGGATCCAGAAACAATGCAATGGACATGACTCTTGCCCTCATGGACATAATAGGCCCTCCCCTCTAACTCCAGTTGAGCTCTATCAACTTCAGGTATGTTAACTATTTTTTATGAATTAGATGGAGGCACTTTAAGGGCAGAGGCCACATTTATATTTCTTGTGAATGCCTGGCACAGTGGCAGGAACACAGTGGTCTCATAATATATTCTTGTTCATTGAACAAAGGACTTTCATCTGTAGGGAACACAAACAGCTTAATGTCAACACATCTACCTGAGCCAAATGCCAGGGTCAACCAGAGAGTAGACCAGAGCTGTGAGGAGGATAGGAGGGAGGAAATCCATGAGACAGCACTGAGAACTGAGAGAGAACAATAACCCAGTAGTGCGGGGGACAATGAGGGCCCAGAGCTTGTTGTCCTTGTGACAGAGGGAGTTGTATTAGTATTAGTTGAATGAATGAATGAAGGCAGGAACTCTAGTAGGACTAAATCTATTGGTCAAGGTTGTTTTCTGTCTCTGCCCTAGAGCAAAGGGAGGGTGATTGTGATGTGGTTATATGTGAAAATATACTAATTGCCATTATCATGGAAATGAACAATATTTTAGTAAAAGGACAATCCTCTCTGTTCATCATTCTAAAGATAACAGTACTTAATACTGGGTCAAGTTCCAAATGGATAGTATTATACTATGGCATAATGGCAGATCTGTAGGAGAAGTAGCTGGCTTAGATGGACAAAGTGAATGTAATTACAGAGCCTAGAACCCAGTAAACACAGAAGGGGATGAAGGTATAGAAGTGATCAGATACATTCAAGAGGGCATAAGTGAGAGGAGGAAGTACTTCCTTCCCATCACGGGGTTGCTTCTATTTTCCACAATCCAAGGCATTGACGAGTTCAAAAAAGTTAGACATGGGTTAAACCAGAGACAGGCACAGCAAGTTTGTTATTTTATAGCACATGCATACACAGGTTTGTATGTATATTGTGAAATATTTATGAATATATATTCCACTGCTCATTCTTTATCCTGCCATTGTACTGGTACATACCTAATGGCATTCCTCATACAATTCCTTGAAATATCCTAGTGAACTTAATAGTAAATTAAACCAAAATTACAATAAGAACCAAACTTGAGGTTGTCAACTCAATAAATGCAAAGAGCATTCAGTATCAGTCAAGAATGGCCTTTAAAATGAAAGAAAAGATTTCTGATATGGAGACATTTGGATGCTTATGATCAGCCTAATTAAATGAAGATTTATTCATGCCTACCACAGTGGGTGACATCTCTAAGACTTAGTATAACTGAGTCATTGTGTTTGGACCCTCCGTTCTTCAGAGCACCCTCCAGCTTGCAGAAGGCCTGATTGTGTGTTTCCATTTTGGAATTGGCTTAAGAATGTGTAAGGATACAAGCAGTGATTACAGTGATCTTTTGTCAATGCACCTGCGACCTCTGAAAATAGATGAATTGTGAGACCATGGTTTGTCTTCCTAAAAACTCAGAGTGTTCAAAACGTTCCAGTGAAAAAAAGGAATGGCAGGCATCATTTTCTTACTGAACAGATGGGAAAACTGAGTCATGGTGGCAGGGGGCGGTAGATGAATTACTCCCAATTCCACCAAGAAATGTGTCATAGCTGTTATAGTGTCCAGCTCTACTCTCCCTTTCAATGCATGTAGCTAAATCTTTTTTTTTTTTTTTTTCCTTTGTAAGACAGAGTCTTGCTCTGTCACCCAGGCTGGAGTGAAGTGGCACCATCTCAGCTCAATGCAACCTCCACCTCCCAGGTTCAAGCAATTCTCGTGCCTCAGACTCCCAAGTAGCTGGGATTACAGGCCTGCACCACCACGCCCGGCTAATTTTTGTATTTTTAGTAGAGACAGGATTTCGCCATGTTGGTCAGGCTGGTCTCCAACTCCTGGCCTCAAGTAATCCACCCGCCTTAGCCTCCCAAAGTGCTAGGATTACAGGCGTTAGCCACTGTGCCTGGCCCATATAGCTAAATCTTGATTTGTTGTTTTGACCCTCTCAAGCCTAGATTAATGCTGTTTCTCCTCATAGACTCCCTTTTTCTCATTTACTTGGGGTAATTATTATTTCCAAACTTATGTGGCAGTTCCCTTATAATGAGTCCTCTGTTCTGCAGTCCCTACCCACTACAGCAACTTCCTCTGGCATCATCTGGAACACCCACCACAACAAACTTGTGTCTTCTCTCTGCTCAGTTCATCTTATCATCAATTCGTACTCAGATGCAAGTATCGTGCTCATACTCCAGACCTCGTTCTTTGTTTCCACCATAGTCATGCTCCTGTAAACACTGGCCACCCCTCCCATCAGCCAAGCTTTATCCTCTCCCTCACTGCTAACTCTTCTTTAATCCTACTTCCACAGAGGACATGCACACTAATGAAATGAGGGGAAGGAAGATTCCAATTCCTCACATATCTCTTTAAGCAGCTTCTCTTTTTATGGGCCGTACTTCAGGCTCAAAACGAGCGAGGGAAAATGGCTGGGAAAGAAAATTAATTGCTAACAGATTATAAAAATGACTGATGAAAGACTATATCTGTAGGTTGACATATGCTGTATTTGTTATACTGTCTTCAAGTAGAAGCCTTTATAACAAATTTGTGAATATATCTGTAGACTATCTAGCCCTCTGTTAAGTACTGAATAATATAGCAATGGGCTATTATCAGCCTTATACACACAAGATCGATTCCTGGTAATTAAAAGTATAAGATCCTTATGTTATATACAGCATATACAGGTACTTTTCATGTCTATTTTAACATGACATTAGTATTTCCTTGTAAGTAGCAATGTCACATAGTGGGTTGGTGTGCAGACCAGCCAAGTTGCCTGATTTCAAATCATAATTCCGTTACTCACTGGCTGGAAAGTACTTATCCTTCCTGTGCCTTAGTTTTCTTATCTGTAAAATGGGGATAATAGCACCTAATGGGGTTTTTTTGCGGAATTTAAAATGTTTTTTTTTTGAAAAGCTTTTTTTTTTTTTTTTTTTTTTGAGACAGAGTCTCGCTCTGTCACCCAGGCTGGAGTACAGTGGTGCCATTTCAGGTCACTGCAACCTTTGCCTCCTGGGTTCAAGCTATTCTCCTGCCTCAGCCTCCAGAGTAGCTGGGATTATGACCAGCTAATTTTTGTATTTTTAGTAGAGGCGGGGTTTTGCCATGTTGGTCAGGCTGGTCTTGAACTCCTGACCTCAGATGATCCGTCCACCTTGGCTTCCCAAAGTGCTGGGATTACAAGCATGAGTCACCGTGCCCAGCATGTAAAGCTTTTTGACAGTGTTGCACATTAATATCTTGCAAGAGCTGGTCATTAACAGTACTACTATTAACACATTCTCTCATTTTACCCTCCCACAACCTGTTAAAGTACGGAGGCAGACATGGCTCCATTTTTTGCCAATAAGAATTACATCTGACATGCCCCATCAGTGAGGAGGTGGTACTTAAACTGATTTGTAGCAGGGTTCCAGTTCTGCTGATGTGTGCAATGTGACCTATAACAATAAGCCTACTTCCTCCCCTGGGCTTCTGATTCACAATGGAAACCCTTTTAGTTGAGGTCATTCAGAGATCATGCAACAGCAAAGTGCTGTTATGATAAGAACTTCCCTGTTCAAAACTGTTTGACTTCCAGAAGACAGGAACAGACCTTCAATTTAATTTCAGAGTCCTATATGCCAGTTGAATAACACAGGGATTTTCTTTCATCCTGGCAGAAAATGTGTGTGCTTACTTTTTCATTAATAACCCTTGGGCAAGGAAAACATCAAGCTACAAAGAAGGCTTTCTCCCCTCTACCACATTTTGTTATTGATGAATCGGATATGAATATATGGAAATAACCAGAGAATCTTCAAACACTATGAATTTATATAGGATACTTTCCTGCTGTGGAAACTTTAATTTCCCAGATATTATTAAATTCAAACCTATAATGTTTTTATCAAGAAGGCTACAAGGACAGCAATGCATAGAAAGGCAACGGGTTGTCTCAAGGTCATGCACAGCAAGACAGTGAGGAAACACAGAGGCAGAGAACCATCTCTTGGTGCAAAACATTGTCCTTCAGACTGCCCAATGCATTTCTATTTCTGGCACGGATAAGTGTGACCTGGATATCTGTAAGGTCAAGTCAGAGTTGAAACAGACTATTTGCATTAATTATTTAATTCCTGCAAAGGACATATGCTTTGGCATTGCTCAATCAGTACCAAGTAGAGCTGCATTTTCATTCCCTGTGGGAGGAAAACACTCAGTGACACGAAGTATGGCCATAGCAACTAACGGCAGCACTGTTCTCCCCTCAGAGGAGTCTACCCCCCAGGGGCAGAGTGCACCTCCTCATAGTGAGAATGGGCTACCAGAGACAAGCCGGAAATTCATGTGACTTTGAAGTGCTTTAAGTGCTTTTTTTCCATTGCTGAAGGAAAGGAATATAGAGGTACATGTGCACTTAACCAAAGTCAATACCACACAAAAACCATTAAACAGTTTCTAAAAATCATTATCAGTGAAAATAGGATAGGGGCTGGGTGCAGTGGCTCAATCCTGTAATCCTGGCACTTTGGGAGGCCAAGATGGGTGGATCACTTGACAGCAGGAGTTCGAGACCGGGTTGGCCAACATGGTGGAAACCCCATTTCTACTAAAAACACAAAAATTAGCTGGGCGTGGTGGCACGCACCTGTAGTCCTGGCTACTCCAGTGGCTGAGGCATTAGAATCACTAGAAGCTGGGAGGCGGAGGCTGCAGTGAGCCGAGACTGCATGACTGCACTCCAGCATGGGTGACAGAGTGAGACTGAAATTAGTATCTATACCACTTATAATGATTATTATTTTCTTCACCTCTTATTCTCTTGTTCTCTCTGAGCACAGACAGTTTTTCTAATCAAGCGTGGCAAACAGGCATAGGCTTTCTGAATCTCCACTCAACCACTTTATTGCAATGGGAACTTTCACAGGTTTTTGAACCTCTCTGAACCTAAGTTTCCTCTTTTTTGTAAAGACTAGATATCACCTATTCGTTCTACCTGATAAATTGGCAATGAAATAAGGTAACAGATAAAATGTTAAGCTCAAACTGGAACTGGGCACTTAATTGCTGAGGAAAAGTGTCAACAAGAATCTCTGATAATGGCAATGGTGTTGAGGTTATAAAAGCCGAGGTCCAACCTTCTCCATAAACTGAGGCTTCCCTGGTACCTTGTGGTCTGAGTGTCTAGTGCATAGAGGGAAACACAGTGCAGTTCCAACAGACTGTTTTGACACAGTAATATATGGATGCTAAATTATGTACTACAGATGGGTGTGTGTGTGTGTGTGTGTGTGTGTGTGTAAGATGAACGTATATGTAGGTATATATGCATGTGTACATGTAGATGTTTGCATGTGTATGCACATGTCTTGGGGCTTGGGGTGCTTATGTGTGGTCTATGTGTTTGTGTGGGTGTGTGTGTGTGTGTGTGTGTGTGTATATATATATATATGCATACATTTGATTAGGTAGAAGCCTGGACAAAAGGCTACTTTCTGGCAACAAGTATCTGGGTCTAAAGAATAGCAACAAAAACGAGAAAGAAAAGAAAACCAAAGAATATTAACTTTTGTTTAAGTCTACCATTCAGTTCCCAGTACTGAGAAAATAGCCTGAATAACTGAGACACAATGACTGATCTCTATCTGAAAATATGCTGTCTCTTTTGAGAATCCCACTGAGTTCTCGTTAATTTTTATTCCTGAGCTCTTAATCTAATAAGTGACCTTTCTCCTATTTGTCCCTAAGATACCATGCCAGAAGTTTTTAATGTTTTGCAAATTCACACTATCTCTTGTGAATTCTTGTGAATAAAGGCCCAAGTGCTAGTTCTACAAATGTCAGTGGAATCAGAGAAAACTTGTACTAGAAACTTTTGACTAGAACTGGTTCACAATTTGACTCAGTCTTGCGCATGACATGCTGATTACTCAGTATGTGCCTGAGGCAGACTAGGACTTGTAGATAGCCTAAGTTTGTCTATGTTTCATTTAGTCTCTAATTGTAAGGGGCTACCTCGGAAGTAAAGGACAGGCTGGTAATGATCCCAAATGTACTATGCCACCTTCTTCAGCACAAGGTCTTTTCTACTCACTGTCAATTTACATCAAATCTAAACTAGCTACTCAGGAGGCTGAGGCAGGAGGATCGCTACAGCCCAGGAGTCCAAGGCCAGCCTGGGCAGCATAAAGAGACCATCTCTTAAAAAAGTTTAAAAATCTGAACTGACTATATTATCAAAGGGCTTCAACCCAGTCTCCTTATTGAGTAATAAAACTCATTTGTTGGGACAATATTGACAATGGCAACAACATCCTTGGACTGAGAGTAAATGGATTTCTACCTATGCAAAATCAGCTTGGCCCATCTGTCTGTATACTACAATGACCTCAAATGACCTCCTGCGAAGACTTCTGACCCACCTGTGGATACATCCATCTGGTGGCTCTGTGCTCACAAGTATTGATCCAACCCCAGCTGGGTCTGTGTCTAATTAGTAACGACAAGCAGCAATACTCCAGGTAGTTGCTGGAAAATAGAACCTCAAACTCATTGCTTCTTAATACCTTTCAAAAGCTCAGCTAAGAACAACAGTGATGGGGGATTTCCAGAATAGTATGTGGTCATCGTTCGTTCGGATATTCTAAATTTCTCCCCAGCCTAACCAGACCATCTGTAGAACAACTCAGACTGGCCCCTGTAGAGATGTTTTCTCTGATTAGGTGATGTAATTCTGGCCCCTGTAGAAATGTTTTCTCTGATTAGGTGATGTAATTGGCCTCCATTGAGGGATATGACTGACATCAAACTGCCCTCTAAAACCCGTCACTGTGTTTATGATAAAGTCATGTTACATACCATGCTTTCTAAAGGGTCCATGAAAAAAGCTTCTCCCTGGTCTTGGCATCAAGAATAGTTCTGCTTTTCTTGGGCAACTGGTCTGTTTTTACCTACGTGTATTGTAACTGGTACTATTTCACATTTTGCATGGTCTGACAACGAGCTCACAATCAAATCTTAGCCTGCTTCTTCTACTGAAATAAAACTGGCTGGCATGTATTTTGAGGACTAACCTCACCTCTGGCTATATCCACACCTTGTTTTGCCTTTGTCTCTTTTTATAGTTTGCTAATTTTAAATTTATTCTATTTTCCTGTGTCACATACATTTTGTTAGACTACTTTGAAACCCGTTTGAAACAAGTTGAAATATAAATACATTAGAAAAATGAGAAATAACAGTGAAGCACTGTTAGTGGACCAAACATAATACATGAAACTTCTCAGAATTCTAATTGTAAGTTTTTCATTTAACATACTAGTCAACGGTCAGTAATAATATTTAGATCTATAACCAACAAGCTTAATGTTAAAGCCTACAGAATAAAAACATAAAGACACAATAAGTAATGAGGGAAATTCAGAGATCAAGTTATAAAAGTTAATATATTTTAAAATCCATTGTCAGCCTCTTAACTCTTTAACCTTTTCTGGCAGTCAGCTACAAAAAATATTAATGTTTCCTACAACTTCTACTTGATAACAACATTTCACTGCTCTTCAAAAGCACAACACTCCGAATCACCTACCGTGTTTGTGAATAAATGCAAGTCCTTGTAATATCTGATACATGATATTCCTTATAGCAGACTCAGGAAACAACTTATTTCTGTATGAGGCAGAGGAAAACAAAGTTATAAATCAAAGGCCAGATCCTTTGATAATAAATACTAAAGAATACCATTTGTCTATACAGGGGGGCTACCTTATAAACACCAAATATATTCACATGTTACAAAAATGAAAAGATTAAACATTTGATAGTAAGCCAAAAAAAAAGGTTTTCCTCCAACATAGCATATAAAAATCAAAAAATCTCCTCTCTCCATGATATAAACTAAAACTTTAAAATAATTTGATGGGGAAAATTTGAGGTCTTCCAGATGAAGCCCTTATGTAATGCAATGGCTAATATTTTCCTCCTGGATGAGCAAAACACACAGCACACTGCTGTCACTGTCAATAAAGATGATATTTGTTCACTCAGATCACTCAGAGGGGTGCTGAGAATGGCATTCATTTTGCCACAAAAAATGTGCCCAAGAGGCTCCACATGGTTCACCTTTAAAGTTCAAAATTACTGTCACAGGTAAATTTCTTATTAGCCTCCTTTCGCCAGCATGCAAGCACCTGAGTACCGCAGCAAGAGAGGAACTGAAATAAACCTAGGACTTTTCAACAGAGGTCTCAAAATCCAGGAAGCTGTGTCTACCCTTGACTTCTAGTTGCTCTGACTATATGTCCTAGTGGGAATGGAAAACTGCAATGTCTATTAAACCTGAGCTTCTTTGGATGAATAACTCTTATTATTATTATTATTTTTTGAGATGGTGTTTCGCCCTTGTTGACCAGGCTGGAGTGCAATGGTGCAATCTCGGCTCACACCAACCTCCACCTCCCATGTTCAAGCGATTATCCTGCCTCAGTCTCCCTAGTAGCTGGGATTACAGGCATACCCCACCATCCCGGCTAATTTTGTATTTTTAGTAGAGACGGGGTTTCTCCATGTTGGTCAGGCTGGTCTTGACCTCCCGACCTCAGGTGATCCGCCCACCTTGGCCTCCCAAAGTGCTGGGATTACAGGCGCCAGCCACTGCGCCCAGCCTGGATGAATAACTCTTTAAAACAAGAAAATGACTGCATTGAGAACAGTTTCCCTGAATCTAACAGAGGGCCTCTAAAGTAGAAATATGGGTGGGCCCCAAACCTAACTGGCAGCTTTCAACATTAAAGCCCAGTAGCATGAAAGTTAAAGGATTGGAGAAAGAATCAGAATAATGCAGTAAGAAAAGAAGAGACAGAGAAAGAAAACACATCTGCTTTGCCTATTTATTTCTATAATAAGATAATGATGACCAAACTGTACCTTTCTTTAATGAGCTGGTAAAGATTTTCCTTCATGTACTCGAAGATAAAATAAAGATGATCATTTTCCCTGATAACTTCTTTTAATTTGACTACATTGGCATGGTTGAGCTTCTTTAAAGACTAAAGGCAAGGAAGAAAAACAAAACAAAACAAATATTAGAGAAAATCTGTTGTTGAAATAGAAAAGTAATCCTATGTATACTTGGAAAGAAACATCTAATTTTAGAACCACAGCAATGTCCTAAATTATATTTTATTGACAATTTAATAAACAGTATATCTCTGAAATTGATAGTAACCTTATATAGAAAAACTACTTCAATGAACTGACAAAAGGTACATATTCGACCAGTAACTGGTATTTCTAGCTGCCCCTAGCACCAGGCAATGTATCAGGGCTATTTTGGGCCCACCCCCTCCAGATGATGGAATTCAGGCTGTGGAAGTAGCCAGAGAGGAATCAATAAAAGAAGCTTAGATTTTTCTAGCACTGGAGAATGCAGCTGTGTTGGGCTGAGATCACCAGATAACAGGCTGCAGACACTTTGAATAGGAAATTGTTCAAAATGATGAAGGGTTGATGGCCTGCTTCTCTTGACTTTTGTCGGACTCGTGTGTGTCCACGAGGCATAGAGCACTTCTTCTTACAATGTGAGTTTGAGTTACAGAGGACCAGAAGGAGACAGGAGGACCCTGAAGTAAGACAACAGAAATCCTTCTGCTTCCAAGAACAAAGGCAAAAAGTCAGCCAGTGGATGAGGAATTAGAGGGTGGCTCAGAAAATGGTGCATGGCCTTCCGATTACTCATCTTCACACATATATACCTTTCGTCTTCCTGAACACATGCGTACATGTGAGTATAGCCATGTGCACACTGTTTTCTGTTTGTATCCTTAGTTCCGTTGATAGTGAACAAATCACTTCTGTATTAGTGAGCAGCATCCCTGTTCTTGTACAGCAGACATACCTAAAAACTATTGCTTTGGATAGTCAGAATCTGATCGACTGTCTCCTTCATGAAAGCCTCCAAGTGTCACTTTGGCCAGTGAGATGAGTCCTTTAATTAAAATAGCCCTTTCCTCATACATAGAGAAGGGAGTCCAATATTAAGTTGATATCTTTGAATTTCACTAAAAAGAACATCCTTTTTTATAAAACAAAGAAAACATATGAA
Source organism: Theropithecus gelada (assembly GCF_003255815.1). Lineage (NCBI taxonomy): Eukaryota > Metazoa > Chordata > Mammalia > Primates > Cercopithecidae > Theropithecus > Theropithecus gelada. Next base: position 55,162,116 of record NC_037671.1, read on the forward strand.
GAGGAAAGTGTTAAAACGAATATCCTCATCTAGAAGAACACTCAGTGATAAAGTACCCAGGGTTCAAAGCTTGGGAATGTGTAATATGATCAGTTACTTCAAGCAGCTGGCAAGGGAGACGAAATATGGTCGGTAAAAGAGAACAAAATAAGACTCTCTGGAGCTTCCTCCCCAGAAGAATAGTTCCTGCCAAGATACTTCTCTGGCAGGGAATCCTCAGCTGTTTTGGTCAATTGTTTTGCTAGATCCTTCTAGTATGGGCCAAAGGGGCTGATTACTTCTTTTAGTTGAGTTGGATTCCTGGTTCTCCATGAGTAACAAATATAAACATTGCTTAACTTGTAAGTATTCACTAAACTCTCAGTGATCGCAGCTATCTTTTATGCCTGTTTGCTTAAAACGCATCACAAGCATGCCTGAGGAAGCTAGTGGATGAGCAGCCTTGGGGAAAATTCATTCAGTGGAAAACGAAGTGGTTTTAAAGCTTTTCTGGGAGAGAATTCTAGGCAAGGAGTGGGGTGCCTCCAGCTCCTGGCCTGAAGTGTGTTTGGAGCCATGAATTACTGGCCCAACTCTATAGCAGCTCACAGCTCTTGTTTCTAGGTGAGGCTCATGAACAAGAAAGTCCATAGTAGATTAAAATAAGAAGAATTAATTTTGTGTGGGGGATGTCATGTGACTGGCTTTATGAAGATGTATTTCCAAAGAAGCATCTTATTTTGGCTCAGGAAAGGATTCCAAAGCAGAGATAGAGGCAGGTCAGTTGTGTCAGAGTGGAGAAGCAAAAGTAGGAAATTAAGCCTGATCAACAGTCCAAATGGAGACTGTTTATCCTCATGGATGAAGCTTTCAGTTGGATATTACCAGTGTTGTCCACATCAGGGACTGATCAACAGTTTCTAACTATTAAAACAACAATGTACTGGGCCCCCAGGGTATACTGAGGCTTAAGATGCAGTGCTTGCTCTTAAGAGGCAAACAACCTAATTGGAAAGTCACGACATGGATACAAAATACATCTAATAAAATAAGAAAGATCATATTAAGTGCCAAGGGAATGACAGAAACAAGGACCATCAGAGATGTGTCAAGGAGTAATCAGCAAACCCTGAGTGGTCAGTGGGAGCATAACCGAGACGTGACTTGAAGGAAGAGTGACACCCGGATGAGCTTGCTGGGAGGGAGCGGGCATGTCAGGAGGGAAGCCCACTGCAGCTGAGGCCTGGAAACTGAGTGCAGGACTCTGTCTGGGGGATGAAGGATGAGAATCAACCTAATTTGATTCTGAGGGAGCCTCATCTGTAAGACTTTGGCTGGAGAAGAGGGCAGGGGGCAAACCATTTGGATGCCGGGTATATACCTGCTGAGTTCTTCTGGTGAATCTGCTGCCTTAAATAGAGTTGCAGAGGGAGATGCCTGACTCGATGAGGTTGAAAAGTAACTGGGGTGTGGGAAAGCTGCACTGAAGAAAGAAGTTTGGAAGGTAATGTAAGAAAAGGAAAGAGGTAGAAACTCAAGGGGAGAGAAGTTTGGGACTTTTTTGGGTTAGAGAGAATGGTGGGCACATTTATAGACTAAAGAGAATGAGCGGGTGGAAAAAAAAGAGTTTAAAGATACGGGAAGGAGGGGGAAATTGTTGGAGCAAGAACCTACCGACATAAAAAATTAAGATGGTTAAAAAAAAAACCCGAAACAGCAAAGGAACACAGTAGGCAGAATATAGGCAGCCTATGGTTTCAAGATGGTGTCTAGAATAGCATAGTGCCATGTAAGGCTATGCTTCTAAGAAAAATAGCACCAGGTGCCATTCCCGCAGGACATCACAGGAGCAGGGATTCCCCTCCCTGCCGTGGCCGTCAGGTGCAGAATCTCCCTGAAGTCCACAGGGTCTTCACAAGCGGACACGGAAATGTACAGACAGGTGGCAACAAGGAGAAAGGAAATGAAGAAGGAACAGTGATGTGGTGAGTACCAAAATTTCCCTTCAGTTCCCTCTGCTGCTGGAATGAAGCAGCTGGCAGGACATGAGAAATGATAGTGACAAGAGGCCTTCAGTGATCTTCCTTTCCCTTCCCCTTCTGAGTCAGCAGGCACAAAAGAAGGACCTCAGCAGGGAGGAAGGGATGAGGAATCTTGTAAGGTGCCTCCTTTCTACCCGCTTTTCCGCCTTCCCTCCCCTGTGTTCAGGGTTAGGCTGTGGCCCAGCGCTGGTAAGTCTGTGTGAGGCTCAACAAGCGTGGGGATGTGGGGTGGGGAGGATCCCAGTTGGCAGCCGATGTGGCATCTGTGCAGGCAAGGAAAAAGAGTAGGAGTTGTCTGGTGGTCATCAGCTAGAGGAGCAGTTTCTTCAACTACCTTGCTGAGGCAGTCACTTGCTTCCTAAGACGCTATGTGCCCGGTTTTTCTAAACTGTTTATATGAGTAATCTCTTTTGCATTAGAACTAATACACAATTAGCTATATGGAAAAATAAAGGTTTAACATCCAAGCCATGGATACCTCTCAGAACTTCATGTCACAGAGAAAATGTCCTTGGATTATCTTTGTTTTTTTATCTCTGATGTTTGTTTTTTTATATCTGATGTTTTTGGATCATCTCGAACTTTTATTCTCTAGAACAGAGGTTGGCAAACCATGTCCCATGGGTGAAATCCAGCCCACCACATGTTTTTGTATGGTCCACAAGCTAAAATTATTTTTGCTTTTTTTTGTTTTTGGTTTTTTTTTTGACTGAGTCTTGCTCTGTCACCCAGGCTGGAGCAGTAGCACAATCTCAGCTCACTGCAACCTCCACCACCCGGGTTCAAGCCTCAGCTTCCTGAGTAGCTGGAATTACAGGTGCCCACCATAACACCTGGCTAATTTTTGTGTTTTTAGTAGAGATGGGGTTTCACCGTGTTGGCCAGGCTGGTCTCGAACTCCTGACCTCAAGTGATCCACCTGCTTCAGCCTCCCAAAGTGCTGGGATTACAGGTGTGAGCCACCACACCCAGCCCAAAAAAGATAAAAAAGAATACTTTTATAAATGAACGGTTGCCGTCAGTTTGATGATAGGGAACACTAACTTTGAACTCCAATTAAGTTAAATATTATGTCCCCTCAAAAAGAATATCATTCTTCTCATTGGAAGACCTCTAATACAGAAAATTATACTAAATTATTATTAAATTTTATATTTTATGCATAAAAATTTTATGGAAATTTGTTTTTGCTCTTGTTACACACGTATCTATACAACATCTTCAATGTGACCTTTTGGTCCTAGAAGCATAAGAGACTGACTATCTGGCCCTTTACAGAAAACGTTTGCCGATCCCTGCTTTAGACTTGTAACCGCACTTCCATGTACAGGACTCCTTTGGAGAAAAAGAAAGGGTGTTCTTCAATATTCTATTAGGTGTTTCAAACAGGGCTGGGTGAGAGGACTAAAACGAGATGAAGCGCCACTCCACTGCACAAGGAAGAGAGTTATGCATGTAAAACTCAATGTGGTCAATCTACTCTGACAGAGAGAAAAATTGGAACAAAATCAATAGAAGAAGGTACAGGGGGAAAGGAGGAGAATAGTGAATCCAGTCAGAAGGCTGAATAAAAGTAAAGATCTGTGCTCCACAGTGCTTGACATGGGTGTACCTTGATCAATGAATTTCCTCACAGAGAGTGGAGTGCAAATTATTAGAGCAAGAAACTGAAGTAAGTACTGCTATTATGTCTAGGGAAAAACATTCAAAATCAAATAGATTTTCCCTTATGTTAATAATTAAGAAAATAATTAGGCAATAATAATTCACTAAATCAACACATTCAACTTCTTTATATTGAAATATACTGATATAAGAGATCCATTAAAGATGAAAGCTTTCTAGTAACAGTATATACAATTACATCATAATCTTCTGCTTCAGCTGTAATGTTATCATTTGCCTCCCTTTCCAGCATTAGTGAAAACATTCAAACGAAATGACTATATCAACTATAAATCTAAGCATGTACGAAGCTATTTTAATCATCCATAAATTATTCCTTGGTATATTAATAAATACCTTAACCTCCCGAAGGTTCATGCATTCCTCCCAGGAATAAAACTTTCTTTTCATTCTAGAAGAGAAGAAAGGAACAAACAACACACTTATTCTCAGTAATAGATTAAACTTTGCTTTTAGAAAAATGCTTTCCTTCTGAACCTAATTAACAGGACTTAAAGTGGGTTTAAATTTCTACCCAGTATTATACTATCCCAAACTAGCATTTATTTTCAAATGGCAGTGCAATAATCAATCCTAAGTCACAACCTTTGCCAGTAGCAGTGGTGTGGTGCAGTCCAGAGAGGCCTGGACTACTGTCTTGCTCTATACTAACCAGCTAACCTTGCCCTGGAAGGAACTTGCTCAGGCTTATTCTATCTAGACCAGAGCTGTCCAGTAGAACTTTCTATATTGATGAAACTGTTCTGTGCTGTCCAGGATGGTAGCCACCAGACAAATGTGGCTACCGAGCACTTGGCATGTGGCTAGCACAATGTGGGAACTCAATTTTAATTTTAATTAAATTGAAATTTAAATACCACATATGGCTACTTACTATCATACTAGACAGCAGAGCTCTAGACCCTCTAGTGCAGGAGTCAGCAAACTATGACCCATGGGCCAAAACCTCCCCACCATCAGTTTCTGTATGGCCCATGAGCTAAGAACGACATTTACCTTTTTAAACTGGGGGACAAGTCAAAAGAGGAATAATATTTCATGATATGAAAATTTTGTGAAATTCAAATTCCAGTTTCTATAAGTGAAATTTTATTGGAACACAACCGTACTCATTCATTTATATACTGCCTGTGGCTGCTTTTGAACTACAACAGCAGAACTGAGTAGTTGCAAGAGACCATATGGCCTGTGAAGCTTAAAATATTTACAGCCTGGCCCTTCATAGAGAAAGTTTGCCAACCCCTGGTCTAGAGCCTGAGTGGAGAAAAGAAAACTCCATGAGTTAATCAGAAATCCAGGTTTCAACGTTATATTTTTCAGTGCATTTCAATCACATTGTCTCATTTGTCTTATAGCAGCCCTGTGAAACAGATAGGACAGCTGAGGAAACTAAGAAACAGAGAAGGTACACGACTTTCCCGAGGTCTCACTGCTGGCCAGTAACAAACTTCCCATCTCTCCAGCTCACTCTGTCCTTGCCACACTGTCTCCTGGTAGAGTGATCAAATCCTTTATTCATGCCCCAAATATTATTTAGCCCCTGCTATGTGGTACAGTAGGTGCTTTGTCAGGCAAGACATCCCTCATGAAACTGACATCATGGCAGGAAGGTAGACAATAATTTTCTGTACCGAGTGCTGTGAAGAAAGGAAAAGAGCCTATAAAAGTGAACCTGAAGGGAGCAGTGGCTCAGCCAAATGATGCAGCAATTTGTAGGTCACATTAAACATTTGGGGCTTCATCCTAAAACAGACAGGAAGACATTGGAAGCTGTCTTAGTTTGGATTCCTCCAAAAGCAGGGCCTGGGCGAGAACTTGGGTGCAGGTAGTTTATTTGGCAGGTGATTCCAGGAAGCAAGGCAAGGAGCAGGAGACTGAGAAAAGAGAGGTAGGGAACCCAATAACGGGTGTATGAGTAAGTCAATAACAGGGTTGGCAACTGGCTCAGGCCTGCTGGGGACCTTTTAAGGAGCTGGACAGAATGCACCTTGGTCTCCCACATGCACTTGGGGAGGGGTGCTGGCATGGGCATAGAGCTGTGCACTACAACAGCACTGACATCAGGTGGGAGCAAGGGATATGTTCATGGAACACAAAGAACATTTGGTCAAGTAGTTTTAGATGATTGAAGTTGTATGTTTAAAATAATCCCTTTGGTCTGATACGAATAGGGGGAAAAAAAGCCAGGAGCCCTAGTGGCGGAGGACCTCATGGTGGAGGTGGCAAATGGTAATGGGTTGAATGGAGGTTAGCAGTGGGAATATACAGAAGTAGGTGGATCACATAAATATTATGTAGAATTGACAGGACTAGATGACTAAAGGTGAGGCATAATGGGGAGGGAAGGCAGGAGGACTCCCAGGTTTTGAGGGTATAGTGCCAATTATTGAAATAGGGAACACTGAAGAAGAAACAAATTTGGGGTAAGAGTGAGAAAATATGCTAAATATGAGTGTAGTTTTGGGCGTGGTGAGTTTGAAATGTCTGCCGGGCATCCAAATACAGATGCTGATAAGGCAACTGGATAGAGATGGTTGTGGCAGTCTCCAATGTGGTTCCCAGAGACTCCCACCTCCTGCTACCCAGAGCCTTTTAGAACCCCTCTCCTTCAACAACTTGCTTCTAACCAACAGAATATAGCAATTTGACAAGGATGTCACTTCCGTGATTAATTTACAAAAGCAAGATATGACTTCCATCTTAGTACAAGTCTCTTATTGCCTTCTTGACTCCCATGTCTTGATGCAGCAAATTGCCATGTTGTAAGCTGCTCTTTAGAGGCCCACATGGCAAGGAACTGAGGGCAGCCTCCCGCCAACAGCCAGCAGGGAACTGAGGCCCTCAGGCCAACAACCCATAGATCAACCCACAATCACAAAATGAGCTCAGAAGCGGATTCTTCCCCAGTCCAACCTTTGGATGAGACCCCAGCCTTGGCCAACACCTTGACTACAGCCTCATGAGAGATACTGAGGCAAAGAACTTAGCTCAGCTGTGTTCAGACTCCTGACCCAGAGAAACTGAGATAATAAATGTTTGTTGTTTTAAACAACCAAGTCTTGGAGTAAATTGTTAAGTAAATTGTTACACAACAACAGATAACTAATACAGTGTGTCTAGACTCAGGTTGTGAAGGGCAAAGGGGGCAGAGGGAACAAGACAGCAGTCACCAGACCACCACATGCATGTAGATGGCCCAAACGAAGTCACTTAATTTCTTGGAGTTTCAGTTTCCTCTCATGTAAAATCATGTTTATTAACCTGCTTGTTACTACCTCACAATATGAGAAAACACTTTGATAACAAGTACTTTACTATGTGCAAAGTAGTAAATCTAAAGTGGAAATGTTTTGAATACCTCTAACATGAGTGTTACAGAATCAATAATCATCTAACCCACAGCAATCATTATCTAAGGTTCTTCTCCAGGCATCCCACCCACTCCCCTTTAGAACTGTTTCAAAGACGGGAAATGGTGAGGGTAGAGATAAAATTATCACAGGAGTGAAGGATCAAACTTACTTTTTAATAGCAATCAGCTCCCCAGACTCAATGCTTCTTCCCAGCAGCACAGAACCATAGGTTCCATCCCCGAGCTGCCTGATTGTTGTGTATCTATTCATGGTGTGCCTGCTCAGGCCAGACACTCATCTCACGGCCAAAGCGGTTCAGTCCTGCAGTGGTAGCAGTCCTCCCCAGAATGTAACCAGATTTTTCGATGGCAGCACCAGCACAAGGTATTCAATAGGACGTGACTATCTCCCAAATTCATATTTTCAAAAATCAGTCTTCTGCCTGCAGAGACAAATGAGAGACAAGGATAAATGCTAATATATACATTTTGAGTATATGTATTTTTGTAAGTCTAAATCTGTTTTATTGAACAGTCATACCCACATACTTGCATACCATTCATGACTACAACAGCAGAGCTGAATAGTTGTGTGATGCTGTATAGCCTGCAAAGCCCAAAGTACAGCAGGTTTTGGAACAATGTTGTTTCGTTATAATGTTGATGAGGGAAAAAAACTTGATTCCCAGCTGGGGCTGCTGTCCATGTGGAGCTTCCACATTCTCCCTGTGTCTGTGTGGGTTTTCTCCAGGTGCTCCAGTTTCCTTCCACATTCCAAAGAGGTGCACACTAGGTGAACTGGTATGTCTATACTGTCCCAGGCCTGAGTGAGTGTAGGGGGTGTGTGTGAATGTGCCCTGCAATTGGTGTCTGTCTAGGGTTGGTTCCCACTCTGGGCCCTAAGCTGCTGGGATAGGCTTAGGTTTACCACCCACAACTGTAAACTGGAATAAGCAGGTAATAATTACCTTACCTTTTTTTAAAAAATCTTTCTTAAATGTATTTATAACTTATATTTATTCCAATGTTTAATATTCAAAGTGTTTTAGTCTTTATTTAGAAGTTTGGTGATGTTTTTATGACCAGAAATATGCTGTAGGAACTTAACTCTTGTTTTTATCAATTAGCCTATGGCAAAATTGGTTTTATTATATGTTGTTTGGCATAAAGTTGCAGTTTCCAAAGAACCTACTGATAGGTTAAATGAGGACTTAGTGTATTGACTATGTTGCCCTTTACACAGTTCACCAACCCTTGGTCTAAATAATGCTCTTTTATAATTTCTTATACAACTAGAGATATTATGCTTGGAAAGTAAATTTGTCACTGACTCAGAAATGAATCAGCTCCAATTCAATGCTTTTCTGCTGACTAACCATTCTGGGCAAACACTGAGAGATAACTGTGGTCGATGAAAATTGTCAAGCTATGAAAATTTCTGCTAAATATACTGTGTTCTGTACACTTGAGCTACAATTAACAATGTAAACATACAAAAGCTAAGAAATGCTAAACTAAAGTTCTCCTGATAGAGAACTTATGTGTGCTCCATGAACTATGTGTGGCTAAGCATCAATGGTATTATTATCACTACTAGACATTCAGAAGCCAAACAAAGAACTAGGAATTCAAGGCCTATGTGCAGGGTGTGCTCCTTTTAAAGTCATTCAGTTTGTGTCTTAAAAATAACGTCACTGATTTTTCATTTATATAATTCAGTCTGCCTATAATAAAGAAACTGTAGTAATAATGTAAAGTGTCCTACAAAGTGTCCACATCACAAAAGACAAGGACAGACTAAGGATTTGTCAGAGATTGGAGGCAATTAAGCAGACATGCCAACTAAATGCAATGTGGCATCCTTGACAGGACCCTGGAATAGAAAAGGACACTAGTGAAAAAGTTGGTAAGATCTGTTGTTAGTAGTATTGTGCCAATGCTAATTTCCTGGTTTTGATCAATGTTCTATGGTTATGTAAGCTATTAATATTAGGGAAAGTGGAGTGAAGGGTTTCTAGGAACTCTGTACTATTTTTGCAAGTTTTCTGTAAGTCTAAAATTAGTTCAAGATTAAAAATTTAAAAATAGGCTGGGCGCGGTGGCTCACGACTGTAATCCCAGCACTTTGGGAGGCTGAGGTCAGGAATTTGAGACCAGCCTGGCCAACATGGTGAAACTCCGTCTCTGCTAAAAACACAAAAATTAGCCGGGCGTGGTGGCATGTGCCTGCAGTCCCAACTACTCGGGAGGCTGGGGCAGGAGAATCGCTTGAACACAAGGAGGCACAGACTGCAGTAAGCCAAGATCACGCCACTGCACACCAGCCTGGGTAACAGAGTGAGACTCGCTCTCAAAAACAATTTTCTTAAATAAAATAAATAAATAAATAAATCCAGACTACGTTCTCCTGAAAGCTGTGTGTGAGCTTGAAAAATCTTAAGAAATATAAAGGTCCTGCCTGATTTCACCATGCTTTATCACAGAATCAAACAAGCTTACAGATCAAGCCCCACTCTACCCACCCTGCGCTCGTTCCCTTTCCCCTAGAACCACTGGTTGGAGGGGCATTTTCCTTCTTGAAACTCTTCAGGATCAGACTCCCTACAACCTCCTTCAGCAGCTCTTTAGGGTGATGTATTCCATTGATGACTAATAAATATTTATAAAGTACATTCTGTGTGACAGATCCTATCTTTAAGCTCTGAGGATACAAAGACCAATAAAATATGGTCCCTTCTTTTAAAGAGCTTAGAGTCTCTTGGCAGGGGATGGGGTGTGGATGGGAAGGGGGAAGCAGATATGTACCAATCATGAATACAAACTAAGATATGTCCAGTATGCTTAGGGCACAAGATGTGGAGGGGAATTAAGGAGAAAGCCCTCTTGGTTTCCAGCTGGGTCAATTCCATCTGGGCTTAGGGGAGGGCAGAAAAAATCTTCATAAAAGATTGTCTTAAAAAAGAGAAAAGCAGGTGTTTTGTAGGGCAAATGGGATTCTAGTACTCCAAGAAGCAGAAACTAAGAGACAGGGGCTTGAAATTGGGGGGTGGGAAAGGGGGAGCTTGTAGAAAGAGCTGGCAGAGTTTTGTTTATGGAGGAACCCAGATGCCATTTTTTAAAATACAGGTTTTGACTGGAATCTGCACTGGAGAAGAAAATGCTATAAAGCAGGGGTCCCCAAATCCAGGGCTGTGAACCAGTCTGTGGCCTGTTAGGAGCTAGGTCACACAGCAGGAGGAGAGCAGTGGGTGAGGGAGCATTATTGCCTGAGCTCCGCCTCCTGTCAGATCAGCAGCGGCGGCATTAGATTCTCACAGAAGCACGAACCCTATTGTGAACTGCCCATGGAAGGGATCTAGGTTGCATGCTCCTTAGGACACTAATGCCTGATGATGTGAGGTGGAACAGTGTCATCCTGAAACCATGGACAGTATATTAGATAAAAATATTTATCTGTGTTAAAGTACTGTAGCTGGCTGGGCGCGGTGGATCATGCCTGTAATCCCAGCACTTTGGGAGGCCAAGGTGGGCGGATCACGAGGTTAGGAGTTCGAGACCAGCCTGACCAACATGGTGAAACCCCATCTCTACTAAAAATACAAAAAGTAGCCAGGTGTGGTGGCGCATGCCTATAATCCCAGCTACTTGGGAGGCTGACACAGGAGAATTGCTTGAACCTGGGAGGCAGAGGTTGCAGTGAGTTGAGATCACACCACTACACTCCAGCTAGGCAACAGAGCCAGACTAGAGAACAACAACAAAAAAAAAGTAAAGTACTGTAGCTGTAGTTACTGTCCTGTGATTCAGTAAGAACGTAGTTTCATTCTTGGGAAATACACTCTGAGGGGTTTACAGTTAAAGGACCATGATGTATGCAATTTATTCTCAAGTGGGTAGAACAAAATTTTTATGTGCATTGCGGGGAGAACAAATGGGGTAAAATGTTAACAACAGGTAAATCTGGGTAAAGGGTATGCTATGGACTGAATGATATCCCTCCTCCAAATTCACATGTTAAAGCCCTAACCTCCAATGTGATTGTATTTGGAGACAGATCTACGAAAAGGTAATTAGGCTACAGAGGTCATAGGATAGGGGTCTGATACAATAGGGCTAGTGTCTTGTACCTCTCCCCCACACCCCCTACCACGAGGACACAGGAAAAAGGCAGCCATCTAAAAGCCAGGAAGACAGCTCTCACCAGAAACCAAACCATTTGATCTTGGACTCTCCAGCCTCCAGAACCGTGAAAAAAATAAATTTCTGTTAAGATACTCAGTCTTTGATATTATGTTATATATGGTAGCCCAAGCAGACTAAGATAGGATGTATGGGTATTCTTTTAGTATTCTTGCAATTTATGTAAATTTAAAATTACTATAGATTAAAAATTTCAATTATCCCTAAAATGGTAGAAGGGAAATTTTTAAAAGATACAGGCATCTTAAATGTTTTATTTTAGATCAAAATATACAAATGCAAACTTATTTAATACAACTTGTTGAGAGGATAGAACACTATCGTATACCATGGTTCCTTCACTTCATGATTACTGTATTATGGAATAGATTGGATTCAGGCTGTGCTTTAACCCAAAAAGTACATTTGGACCACAGCACAAGCAGTTTTGGCTCTGCATTTGTTTTCCCCTTTTTCTTCTTAATATTTATCTTCAACTGTTTTTTTTCATATAGCATACACACAGTCCTAAACTTATGATGGTTTGACTTATGATATTTTGACTTTACAATGGCACCAAAGCTACATGCATTTAGTAGAAATCATATTTCGAGTGCCTATACAACTATTCTGTTTTTCACTTTCAGTGAAGTATTCAATATATCCATGAGCTATTCAATGCATTATTATAAAATGGGCTTTGTGTTAGATAATTTTGCCCAACTATAGGCCAATGTAAGTGTTCTGAACATGTTTAAGACAGGGGAGGCTTACAATGATGCTCAGTAGATTAGGTGAATTAAATGTATTTTTTTCCAATGATTTTTTAACTTACAATGTAACCCCACTCTCAGTTGAGATACATCTATGTATGAATTCTCTATCATTCATTATTTCACTTTCTAACAAATTAAGACTCCCAAACCCTTGTTGTATGTCATCTTCCTAAAAAAAAAAAAAATCACTGGAAGCTTGATTTGTCAAAAAAATCAGCCAACTGATAAACAATGTTTTGTTTAAAGGAGGCTTTGCCCTAGAGACAATGGGAAGTCAACTCAAGTTTTGTAACTAGGGGCTAACATGATCAGATCTGCATTTTGTAATCCAGTTAGAATATTTTTCTTCATGTCCAATCAAAACTTGCATATTCTAATTTAAGCAAATTTCTTCATGCCTAGTTTTCTGTGGATATAAAGAAGCCATGTGATAAAAATGTCTATGCACATGAAATTAGTAATCAAGCATGTGTCTCTCAGCCTTCTCCTGCCTTAATTACACGACCTTTTCTCAGAGGAAGCATTTTCCACTCCTTTAATTACCTTTGGCATTCATCTCTGAATCCTCACACATTTCTCATTTCTCCATCTCCTTGATGAACTATAGTGACCAAAACTTAATAGTAACCTATATTACAGTAGCATGGGGGTTTCCCTCATGCTTTTTGCAATGGCATTATACTACTGATTTATGTCAGTCATTAATAATAAAGTCTTTTTTGGATAGTTAATGTCCCTTCATCATCCACTTAAATTGTACAATGGGAACAATGGTTTCCTAGATTATCACTGAGAAAGCTATTTATGAAAGAATTAAGAGCTTCATGGAAATCCAGATAGATTGGATTCATTCAATGCATAGTCACCCCAACAATTCCTCCTTGTTATAGTCTGTCATATTATCAAGGAACAAAATCTACGTACTCTGGCAAGATATGACTCTCACCATACCATGCTGGTTACTTTCTAATTTCTTATGCTACTTCAGGTAATTACCTAACAACTATACAATGGATCAGACTAGTGTCTCTTCAAGCATTGATGGCAGATGGTATAATTTTATTTAAATTTTAATGAGATGCTAAGCATTATGCAAGGTTCTTGGGCACACTATGGATAAGGCTAGGTCTCTCCTTTAAATCACTCACAACTGACAAATACACAAAAAATGTAGAAACTGCTATGAGGATGCAGTAGACAGCAACCAACTTTTGGGAGGAGGAGAGAGATCTGATAATCCTTCAGAGAAGAGGTAGTATCAAGATATTAAAAAATGAAAAAGGTTTTCTTACGCAGAAAAGGAGAGAAAGAAATTATAAGTGGAGGAAACTGTAAAAATGTTGGTGAATACAAGAGCTTGGTGTGTTCACAAGAGTGCAGGCACAGCCTAGTGGTTCTCACCCTGGTTGAATACAGAATCACCTAGAGAACCTTTAACATTTACTCATGCCTAGCCCCAGCCCCAAGAAGCAGGTCGGGATGGGGGCTGAGCTTTGAGAGTTCTGAAAGTTTTCCAGGTCTAATGTGCAACCAGGGATAAGTACAAGGCTAGGGTATAAAATCAATCCAATGGAGGGCAGTGGGGGAAATTGCAGGAAATAGCTAGAAAGTTAGGATGGGCCCAATTATGAACGTGTATGTGTGTCATGCAGGAGTTTTTTGTTTTTGCTTTTGTTTTGTTATTTTTTTTGAGACAGGGTCTCACTCTGTCACCCAGGCTGAAGTACAGTGGTGCAAAATCACAGCTCACTGCAGCCTCAACCTCCTAAGCCCAAGTAATCCTCCCACCTCAGCCTCCCAAGTAGCTGGGGGTACTTAGTGTACAATACGAGGCTTTTTTTTTTTTTTTTAAGAGATGAGGTCTCTTTTTTTTTTTTTGCCCAGGTTGGTCTCGAAATTTTGGGCTCAAGCAATCCTCCCACTTTGGCTTCCCAAAGTGCTAGGATTATAGGCGTGAGTGCACCTGGCCTCACACAGGAGTCTGATTTTTGTCCTACAGAAGCGAGTTCCTCAGAGTTTTTAAAGCAGAGAAACAGCATGAATAAAATTCCTCTGGAGACGACATAGATGTTAGCATACAGAGATCAGAGGCAGAGACTAATTAGGTTACTCCAGTAGCCCAGGTGAAATATGATGAAGGCCCGAACAAAGGCACTGGACTGGGTGAGTCTTAGATACAACAGGAGACTATGGGTTTGAGATAGCGAATGTGTGTGCTTGTGTTATTTGGACAATGTACAGAGATATGGGTTCTGTTTTCTGGGGGCTGAATTTGAGGTATGTACCAAACCTCTCACTGGAGATGCTCAATAAGCAAATAGCTCTAAGGTTGTTTTATTTTTCCCCAAAGACAGAGTATTATTGGAGCTCTTATTGGGAACACAGCATTCAGACAAGGCTGATACACCGTATCACTCCAGGGTACTCCATTCACATAGAACACAATGTGAAAGGTGCCCACTGGAGTTGTTCAATAAGGCAGCCTGTGTTCAGAATAAGGAATGCAATAGTCCCATCACACCCTTGGTTTACTGCTCCAGATGCTTCAAGATAAATATTGAAGAACATAGTGTGGCATCTAAATGAAAGTACAAGAAGGGTAGATGAAGAAACACCGGATGCTGGAAGCAAAGGAGACTTGGAAAGCCATGATAACTGTCCCAAGTGTACAAAGGGACATCAGAGAGAAGGGTTAGTTACACTAGATATGGATCCAGAGGACAGAACCATGACCACTCTTTGAGCTTTCTATTATTCACATTAGTGAATTTTCCCATACTGAAAAAAAGTGAATGGTATTAGCCAAACTAGCATTAGACAAGAAGCACCAGTCAGCTCATAGTCAAATCTGAGCATACCCTAGCAGGATGTGGTTAAATACACTTGAGAATGGTGTTGTTCATTTATTCATCCTTTTTGTGGTTGCCCAAATATGATGACTCATGTCATAATCTGAAAGTAAAGAACAAAAACCTACTGTTGCTCTGGGAAAACAGGGCGATGGACAATGCACTAGAAAAAAGAAGGGAGCCATGGCAGGCACCTTCGCTGCTCTACTCCACAGCAATGCTCCCCTTCTTGCTTAGTTTACAGGACCCTGATTTTACTCAGGATTCGACATACTCAGGCACGGCAGCCACCCCAGGGCATGAACTACGATAGATCTAAACCAAGCAAAGGAATTCTACTTCCTTACTAAAATCTGTTTAGGAGTGGTGCCATGGCTCGGACTTATGAGAATGAAAGTGAAGTGAGCTGGTGAGGAAGGAGAAGAGCTTCTGAGAAGGAATCTACTCCCTAATAAAGACAGTTGACAAAGAAGCTGCATTGAACATGGCTGTGTAAAGTTGTGACATTAAGGGCTGAAGCAGAGACGACTACAAGACATCAACCCTAAAGATGAGAATCCCATCTGTGAAGGATGTATTCATAGAAAGAGGCTGAGTCCTTGATGACATCAGTGGGCTGCTGCTTGAACCCTGAAAATATATGCCTTTGGGTTTATTGTTTTGCAACCTAACTGAAGGTCTCTGTTGAAGAAGTCACTGTTAATCTATCCAGTACAGCTGAAGGCATTCCTGATACAGTGGGTTATGCTAACTTAGGTGACAAAATACAAAATTCTCTACAGGAGGTGACAGATAGACCTTTATGGTTAGCATAGTTTTGAAGACTGAAAGAGGTGTACAGCTGGAGACAAATTAGAAGTAACTGTCAGCCTGATGTTCATTTCCTTTCCATTATCTGCTTCCATTTTGAAAGAAAATATGACGCAAATAAGATACAAACCTATTGTGGTAAAAGAATGTCCAAAAACAGCACTCGGTATCACTCCAGGTTGCTTGGACAACTAGCTAGCTGAAGCTGTGTGACCTTGTGGAAACCAGTCATGTGCCTGTAACATGGCAGGTGGGAAACATGAAAGGATTCCACTTTGCATGACAAGTGGGGCACAGCGTGGGGACCACTCTGCATGTCATCGATAGTGACATTTACTATAGACAGCCACAGAGCTTCAGTCAAAGACAACCAAGGCAAGCACAGAACTCTCAAGCTGAGTTCTTTTTTCTTTTTATGAGACAGGGTCTTGCTCTGTCTCCCAGATGAGTGCAGTGGTGTGATCATGGCTCACTGCAGCCTCATGGGCTCAGATAATCCTCCCACCTCAGCCTCCTAATTGGCTGGGACTACAGGCACACACCACCATGCCTGGTTAACTTTTGTATTTTTTGTAGAGACGGGGACTTGCTATGTTGCCCAGGTCGGTCTTGAACTCCTGAGTTCAAGCACTCTGCCCACCTCAGCCTCCCAAAGTGTTGGGGTTATAGGTGGGAGCCACTGTGCCCAGCCTCAGTCGGAGTTCTAACAGGAAAAAAGGTTTCAGCACTCTAATGACTATTTTTAGTGTATTAATATTAATACATCCTTCTTTGATACTTAATGGGAGACATCTACATCTACAGAGTCAGTGCTTCAATGAAGCAGGCAAATATCAAAAATTTGATACTTGACAAGACATCACAATTCCAGCCTGAAATCTCTGAGTATATGACATTAGCATACAAAGATTTCACACTGTGTAGACCAGACACCACATACTGGCAGCATAATATTTTACCCATAAGTCACTCCATTGAGACCTCAGTCCATAAGTAGAAGGCTGTTTCTACTGTTGGATTCTTTACAATTTGTTAAAAAAGCCAACTATTGTCTTTTCTATGGTTGTGAGGTTTACTCGCATTTGTGTGTGTGTATCTATACACATATTCACATACATATAAATATAATATTCATATAAGTATATTATATATAAATATATATGTAAATATGTGATATTTATTTTATAAAATTATATAGGCTGGGTGTGGTAGCTCACACCTGTAATCCTAGCACTTTGGGAGGCCCAGGTGAGCATACTGCTTATCCAGGAGTTCAAGACCAGCCTGGGCAACATGGCAAAACCCCATCTCTACAAAATACAAAAATTAGTTGGGCGTGATGGTGCATTCCTTAGTCCTAGCTACTTATGGGGCTGAGGTGGGAGGATTGCTGGAGCCTGGGAGGTGGTGGTTGCAGTGGGCCTAGGTCACACCACTGTACTCCAGCCTGGGCAACAGAGCAAGACCGTCCCCCCCAAAAAAAAGGTTTTTTTTAATTTAAAAAAGCATATAAATAAACGTTTTTGATATACAGCAATATGTGAAATATGCTCAAGACACTAAAGTATCAACAAAGCATCACTCAAGTGAAAAATTAAGTATAAGGCCCTATGTTCAGTATTGAGATAGAAGATCCACAGAGCTGTGGGTGGCAGATCTGGCCTCTGGGGACTTCTCATGCAGTTGGAGAGGTGGGAAATACACAAATGACCAGGAGACATGGACACTGGGTTAAGTTCCTACGTGGAGTGGAGATGAGAGTGCTACTGGTGCACAAGGAAGGAGTCACTTTGTGGATCACTGGCTAGGAATCTCAAGGAAGGCTCTGGGCCACCAATTTCTAAACTACAGCTAATTTTTCTTGTTAAGGACATGTCACTTATCCATATTCCGATCCAGGTATAGATAACAAAAATTAATTTTTTTAAACTATACAAAGTTTTCCTTGTCAGTTATATTAATTTCCCACAGCTGCTCCAACAAATGTTCACAAAGTTGGTGGCTGAAAAGAGCAGAAACTTATTCTCTCAGGTTTCTAGAGGTCCGAAGTCCGAAACTAACATTCCTGCATTGAAGTAAAGGTGCTGGCACTTCCTTCAGAGGCTCTAGAGGGAATCCATTCTTTGTCTCTTCCAGCTTCTGGTGGTTGCAAGCACTCCTTGGCTTGTGACCACATCACTCCAATCTCTGCCTCTATGATCACATTTTCTTGTCTTCTGTTTTTAAATCTTCCTCTGTCTCTCGCTTATAAGGACTTGTGTTTTTCATTTAAGGCCACCAAGATACTGCAGGATAATCTCTCCATTTCCGATTCTTTGATTCAATCACATCTGCAAAGTCCATTGTGTCATATAAAGTAACACTCACAGGTTCCAAGGATTAGAACCTGGTATATTTACAGGTTATTATTTAGCCTATCGCTCCCCAGCAAAACATCCCAAAGACTTTTACACAGTCATCTAAATTGCACAGCAGCGATTTTCATTCATTCAAAGCTGGGTGTTTGAGAAATGAAATCAGAAATCTGTGCTTACTTACCCAGTGAACAAGGACATTCCATTTTAAAATATAGAATGTACTCATCTCTTTGATTTTACTTTAAGTTCCAGAATTCATGTGCAGAATGTGCAGGTTTGTTACATAGCTATACGTGTGCCATGGAGGTTTGCTGCACCTATTAACCCGTCCTCTAAGTTCCCTCCCCTTGCTCCCCTACCCCACAACAGGCCCTGGTGTGTGCTGTTCCCCTACCTGTGTCCATGTATTCTCATTGTTCAGCTCCTGCTTACAAGTGAGAACATGCGGTGTTTGGCTTTCTGTTCCTGTGTTAGTTTGCTGAGGATGATGGCTTCCAGCTTCATCCATGTCCCTGCAGAGGACATGATCTCATATCTTTTTATGGCAGCGAAGTATTCCATGGTGTGTATGTACCACATTTTCTTTATCGAAGTGTACTACTCTTTAACTTTGCACAGTGAACAAGACTTGACAATTCTAGCGTGAAATCTCTAAGTATACGACATTAGCATATGGAGATTCCATGCTGTGTGGACCAGAGATGGCACACTGGCACTCGGGGGGCTGAATCCCAGATTTAAAAATAAGGAATTTCGGCCTGGCGCAGTGGCTCACACCTGTAATCCCAACACTCTGGGAGGCCAAGGGTGGCAGATCACTAGGTCAGGAGTTCGAGACCAGCCTGGCCAAAATGGTGAAACCCTGTCTCTACTAAAAACACAAAAATTAGCCGAGCATGGTGGTGTGCACCTGTAATCCTAGCTACTCGCAAGGCTGAGGCAGGAGAATTGCTTGAACCAGGGAGGCAGAGGTTGCAGTGAGCCAAGATCACGCCACTGCACTCCAGCCTGGGACAGAGTGAGACTCCGTCTCAAAAGAAAAAATGGAATGTCCTATATAAATCCCGATTTGGAGCCACCTGGGGTCCTTAGCCCTTCATGGTAATAAGAAATGGAAGAAATGTCCCCACCTCTTCAGGCTGGGTGTGTGCTCTGCAGCTCACCACAGTCCCCATTTTTTCCTTGTTGTCACTTGCCATTTTTTTTTTTAAAGCTGTCCTTTTTTGTGTGTCCCTTCGTAGCCACTTGTTTTACTGGATGAAAAATATTTCTCTGTTCCTATGCCTATATCAAAAGTGACAAAGTAAAAGCCTGAAGAACAAAAAAAAACCTTATGCTTAAAGAAAAATTGGAAGGGAACAAAAATTGTTCTTTTTGAGAAGAGAAGAGCAATTTCTTACTGTTTGACAAGCACACACCCAGCTTCCTTGAGTCTTTTATTTTCCTCCTCTGCCCTGACAGCATTTAAATTCAGCTTCTGGTACAGACAGTTAACACTGCTTGAGAAATGAATGGAATGTAGCAGCCTGTCCATTACCTTGAGAATTAGCATGTATTTCTAACTTGCAGTATTTCTAAATTCTACTTTGACTCTAAGAATTCACTTGGATAAATCATTAACTATAACGAATCTACACTTAGCACCCTAATATATGAAATATGCCCAAAACATAGTAATTTTAGTAGTATGTACACAGTACTATTATAAGTGCTTATGCATATATTATTAGTATATTTAACCCTCGTAACTCTACCAGGTAGGTACTATTACTATTATCCCTATTTTACAGAGAAGGAAACTGAGACACAAGTTACATGTCTAGGTTATACGACTAATATGGCAGAAATGAGACAGGAACCCAGGCTGACTGTACCAAACTTAAGGAAAAGGTTTCAAAAGATCATGAAATCTTTGGAGGATCTGAAAATGAGAGGAACAAAAGTAGTACTTTGTATCTCAAAGCCCAAATATGGAAACCAGTGATATGGCTATGCTCTTGTTGGCTTCATTCCGCAATTAAACATCAGCGAATCCACTGGAGCCATCAGCAGCACCAACAGGCCCACGGTGGAGGCAAAGTGAGGGACTGGTCCCAGTTTCCACTCAGCACTGACCTGCTGTGCCTCGGGGCATCTCTTGGTCCTTGGGTTTACTTTCGGTGGAATCAGGGCATTGGACTTGCTCTAAGGTGGTTTCTTCCTCTAAAGCTGCATGATTCTGTGACTCTGTATCAGGAATCGAGCTAGTATTTGTCTAAGAAAAAAACGGATAAATATTTCTGCTTTTTGCATCACATGAACAAAGGTTAGTGGAGAAGACAGTACCACTGAAGGATCCCGTATGCTATACACCTTTCTTTCAAGAGACGCACAAGCACCCCAGTGCCTCAGCCAGGCCCCAGTGAACATTAAACATCAATTCCTTCCTTCCGAGATCACACATCACATCTTCTAAGCCTCCTGCCCCAACCCACACATATAGACCCAGAGAATGGCCCCTCTCCCTTGATGCCATAGTGCCTTGTCCTCACCTCACTGCCGGCCCCTTCCCCGTGGCAGTGACCTGCAGGTGCACCCTCTGCTTCATCCTCGACACTCTCCAAGATTCCTTTATCTTCGTGTTCTCACTCCACTGGCAGTAGCAAGTCCTCAAAGATTGTTTGAAGGGCCCAAATCTGAGTTTTAGTCTTTGCTATTTATTTTCTGTACCACCTTGGCTAAGTACCTCAAAATTCTCAGTGCTTCTATTTTGTCATACGCAAAATAAAGATAAACTGTTGGGTCCAACTAAAAGTTTAGAAGTTCTGAAGTGGAAGAACAGTGAATACCATAGAATAGCTGGGGCAGGGAGGCAGCCTGGGCCCTCCCACAACAATGCCCGGACGACTGAGTCTCAGAGAGTCACAGAAAGGCCCCTCCATGCAGTCAGATCAGGCCTCTGGCCTTTGGGTAAGGCTGTACCCAACTAACAAAGAAAGACAGCTTTATCTCTCTTTCAAAGAGTTCCAGCAAACCTCTGAAGTCAATGTTAGGATGTTCCTGGCTAGGTGACATTGGGAAAAACCTTCCTGTGATTTGCCCCAATTCCCTCCCCTCAGCTTCAATCCTCGGTGCAGGCAAAGAACATCTGCTTATGGCCAGCAGCTCACATCAGGTGCCTTGCTCATTCACAGCCTAAAAAACGGAGGCGAGGGGCAGGGAAAATTGTAGTTCATTCTTTATTTTGAAATCTTAATCAATGAATTAATGCCATCATTACACATTTTCTAAGACAGAAGACAAAAAATTACAACAAACTTGGCGTTCTCTGGGAGTTGTGGTTTACCAGGCCCATTGACACCATTCAGTTCCTTAGAAGAAGCTTGTCTCCCTTTGCATTAATTATCTTACATGGAAAAGATTCTGTTACTTTCATTTATCCTCCTGGGAAAAGTGGATTATATGCGAAATCATTAGATGACCCTTCTCATGGTACTTCTGGGTTCCATTTTACCTTTACAGGTTTATAATTACACTTTGTATTCTAGGTTTGAATGTGTCCTAACTTTACAAAAGTCAGTGAACACTGTTAATCTCTTTTAAAAAGGTACTAGAAATAGTACATCTGGGTTTTCATTTTTCTCCTGGACCTAATTCTTCTGCCTCTGTACATTGTAGCAAGCAAAACTTTAAAGCATTTTGCCTCTTGGACTACTGCTTTTTTTCTGCATAAGGAATAGTAGCTACAAAGCCAAAGGGACCTTCTTTACATGGATCTTGCTTTGTCTTTACCCTGACAGAGGAGTGAATTAAAGATGCATTCAGCTATTGCATCAACTGGATGCTAACAAGAGAAGATAATCCGTTACGTGATGTGTCCTCTTCTGTGCCCCAGAAACTGCTTCATACCTTTACCATCCCTCTCCTCTTTCAATCCCAGCTTCTGAAAAAAGAACTCATCCTGCACTAGGTCCTTAATCCCACGAGAAGCTTCCACAACTCCCTGTCACTTCTCTTACAATATCAAAGGTGCTCATGCCTTGAACCTTAAAAAAATTCTTCAATCGCTTGCAGATGATTTTTAAACTAGGACACACAGTTGGCTTTAGTGGACTGTAAAGAACTGATGTAAAGGTGAAATGTTAAAAAAATAAAAAATAAAACAGCCAGAAAAACAAACCTTTACCCTGCCATGTGTGAAACTGTAGATGAGCTAGAATGAGAGTCCCCAGCTTAATGAAAACTGCCGAGGGTGGCAACAGTCCTGCTTGCCTGTGTTTCAGGGGTGGGCAAGATAAGGGATAGTGAAGATAGGGGAGTGACTAAGGGCATATCACATACAAGTTCATGTAGATAATAACTTTCATGATATTGGCAAATAAGTAGCTGGACATTACACAATAATACTTTACCTTTCTGGTTCTAAAGCATTATCTTTTATGGTAGTTACAAGGTCAGCCACATATTATCAGTATCTATATACATATTACAACACATTTGACAGAGGAGCTGATCTCAGGGTAAGATGCTTTCCTAGCATGTATAAAAAAAATCAAAATGAATTAACGTAAAGGAAGTAAAGGCTAAATGTAAAAATAAAATAGGGCAGGGATCAGCACACTTTTTCTGTGAAGGGTCAGTAAACAGGTTAGGCTTTGCAGGCTCTCCATCTCCGTCACAACTTCACTCTGCCATTGTAGCATGAAAGCAGTCAAAGACAATATGTAAATACATGGGCATGGCTGTGTTCCAGTACAAATTTATTTACAAAAACAGGCAGCAGGAAGGATTGGCACACAAGCCATAGTTTGTCAAGCCCTGAAAATGAGGAAACCTCCCAAATAAGCAGAAGCACTTTAGTACTCTCCATAGAACCCTCATTTACCCGTAGGTTACAGGGCTACATACAAGCTGTGTTTAACCTTAGAATATAAGCTCTGTGAGGGCAGACACACTGCTGTGTTCACAACTGTATTCCTAGTACTCAGTTCCCAGAGAATTGGCATAGTTGGCACAAGTACGGACTCACAATAAAGACAGGTTGAATGAATTAACTAATGAATGAACAACTTATGGAGCTTCAAAAGGCAATCCTGACCATAGGTGATTTTTCTGTACTACCATGTCCACCCTCACTGCCATCCTGTCACGCCCCACTTCTTTGCAAACTGGACAACTGTATTGGGACTACGGTACCAAAATTATGACTCCTTCTAAAAACTTTTACACTTATTTAGGAAAAAATTTGCTTTTCAACAGCTAAGATAACATGAAGGCATGTATATCTTACATTTTTCTCCCTCACCTTTGTCTTAGTTAAATCATTCTCTAGTAAATTCTCCTTTAAAGCAAAGGCAATGTCCAAGAGAGCAAAACCATTAATAACTATCTTCGGGGAACCACAAGTTCAAGCAGCTAGTAACTTTCATGATATTGCCAAACATGTAGCTGGGCATTACACAGCAGTACTTTACCTTTCTGGTTCTCAGGCATCATCTTTTATGGTAGTCACAAGGGCAGTTACATGTTATCAATACTTTATCACAGGTCATGCTTCACCTATAGAAAGGTAAAAAAATAACTCACACTGATCTCTCCTAAAAAAAATGTGTGGTTCTCATAAGCTCTGGGCCATTGTTGTACATTTATCAAGTGGCTACTAAGGGTTCTTGACATGGTGGGAAAAGCACCAAATGAAAAGTCAGGCACCATTTTGGCCCTTTCATTTCAAAAAAAGTGAGTGAGGATGACAATCATTTGCTAGGAACTACAAGTTCACACAGATAGTTACTTTCATGATATTGTCAAATACAGTTGGACATCACACTACAATACTTTATCATTTGGTTCGGAGGCATTATTTTTTATACAGCCATGATTAGCTTATTTAAAGATAAAATATAACTGAATGCTAATTAATATAGATTTGAATGCTAAATTCATTAGGACCTATGTTCAAAGCCTAATGTTGAAGAAACTTCAGACAATAGAGTTATAATTTTTTTTCTGTAAAGGACCTTAATGATTATTCAACATCCTCACTTTACAGATGAGATCCAGAGACCCAACTAAGAAGAACAGAATCCTTGTTATCTTCTGAGTAGCTTTTTTTTTTCCTTTTTTTTTTTAATTTGAGACGGAGTCTCGCTCTGTCGCCCAGACTGGAGTGCAGGGGCACGATCTTGGCTCACTGCAAGCTCCGCCTCCCAGGTTCACGCCATTCTCCTGCCTCTGCCTCCCGAGTAGCTGGGACTACAGGCGCCCGTCACCACACCTGGCTAATTTTTTGTATTTTTAGTAGAGACAGGGTTTCACAGTGTTAGCCAGGATGGTCTTGATCTCCTGACCTTGTGATCTGCCCACCTCAGCCTCCCAACGTGCTGGGATTACAGGCATGAGCCACCTCGCCCCGCCCCAAGTAGCATATTTTTTAAATGTGTGAATATAATACGTTTTCTAGCCAACTAAAGATGTATCAAATGTTCCCCACGTTCCCCTTAGTAAAAAGCATATGAATATTTTGCTAATTCTGAGCCCACATAGTTTTAAAAAAAAGGGGGAGCAGATCTTTGAAGATGTGCTATCCTCAGACTCAAAGATGACTTCACATGTCAATATATGCTGGATTTGATTTCAGCCTGCTCAAGTGAGTGCCACGACAAGACACTCTTCCTACCCAGGAAGACTTTCAAAGCACAGTGAGTCAGGTACTTAATGTGCAAGGATAGTTGTTTCCTTGGAAGAAAATCAGGAATAGAAGCCTACTGTTTGGGTTGAGCGTTTCCCTAAAACCTGTTGAGTAGTAGTTTTTCCTAATATTGGACAGCACTTCACTAGGAGCAGACAGATTGAATGAGGATGCCCACATCAACCTTGGTACCATCTTGACATAGACCTGAACTGCTGCTTTTACTTCTTTGGTTGCAATCAAAGGCATCTCTGATTTTCTTTCTGCCACAACATTTCTCTTACTGCCACAACATTTCCTTAGCATTTTAATGCAATTCACCCCAGAAAATGATCTGTTTCACTAAATTCTTTTTACTAGGTAATTTTCTAGAACACATGTGTTTTTATGAGGAAGTTAAAACTGTATTTCAAAGGTAAGCACAACCACAAACTAAGATACAATTATACTATAATCCCAAAACATGTGTATAAGTCATCTGGCACACACCTCTGTTTGCACATTCTCCCTGTCAACCACGTCAGCCATAAACACTGAGGTCCACAGATAGGAGATTTCTAATACTCTAAACATAGGCCCTTCTCAGAAAGTGACAGTTATCAAAGACCACAGGTGAAAGACTCAACAGTTAAGTGAGATACTATTCACAGGCTTTCAGATCAACATACAGAGGGGTCATTAGACCCAGAATTCTCCCAAGGAACCACCAGGCAAATATACACACTCACACAGATCCCACAAGCAGAAAAACGCATTTTATCAGGGCAAACATCAATAGACGGGTTAGGGACCACTCCAGCTCTGCAAGGTCCCACAAAATGAAACCGAGGAGACTGCTGCAAGAGCAGCAGTACAAAAAAAAAAAAAAAAAAAAAATTTAAGCAGTAGTGTTCCTGGCAAGGTTCAGATGGAAAAACAGCAACAGATCCCAGAAGCAGAGCTGCAGCCAGGAATAACCTAAGCTCAAGCCATTTTAAGTAAGGGCAGGATAATACTTACTAAGGATTCACTGCATGGTTACCCTGGTTCTCTAGGCCTCCAGGCTGAGTGTTCAGGAATTGGACTCTGTTAAGTTACTGTCAAGGGACAAGCAGATCTTTATCAGGTATATGCTAGTTATGGGTAGGCACTATAGACCATCTTCACACCACAACTCAGGGGTGAAACTGCGGGGAAGCATTTTCCCTATTTTGCATGTGAGATTAATACTAGGAGATTTACAGAAGGCCACACAACTAATAAGTGGAGTCAGGCCCTTGTCCCAATTCTGCCGTACTTCAAAGCCCATGATACCACATTACCATGCATAAAATATGGCTCCGGCCCTAAAGAGGCTTAAACTAACCTAAACCAATCAGAGATCAATACAGCCAGTATAATGAAGGGCTAACAAGCAAGTATCCTGAGAAACAGAAAGAGAAAATATTGTAAGAGAAGTAGACAGGTAGGAGTCACACAGGAGAGTGAAGAGAAGGGAGGGGGTTTCTAGGGAAAGCACTATGAGCAGTGGCACTGCGGTGGGAAGGAGCCTGGCACCACTAGCAGGACAGCAAGAAAACCAGACTGCTTAGAGTGCAAAGATGCATGCTGAACTGAAAAGAGAATTTTAGACAGGAAGGGTGAGGCTGATTACGATAGGCCTTGAGAAGTCAGGCATAATATTTTAGACTTGAGATAGTACATAATGGAGAGAAACTGAAGGTTGCACATCCAGAATAGACATGATGAAGTGGTCATTTTAAAGATTAGACAGGCAAGAGAACACTGAAAAGACCAGAGGGAAGCTTCTCATTCATTTATTCAGCAAACATTTAATGAGAGCTTACTAAGAGTCAGGCTTGGGAGGCTGTTGCAGTACTGCAGGAGAGGAAGAGTGAGGACTAGATTAGAATATAGAAGGAGGGATCTATATAAAACATATTTCAAAGGTCTTGATGACTCATTGATACAGAGGATGAAGGAAACGAAGGAAAACATGGTTAAAGATAATTCCAACGTTTCAAGATTAACGTAATTTCCACTGTACTAGGAATCTCAAAAAGCAATGAGAGTAACAAACAATAAAGTATAAAAAGGGCTCTGATGATATTGAACAGTCAATAAATAAAACTCCTAAATGGCTTGTTTGACATCCTAGTAGTTCATTTACACTTAGTCTGTGGAGAAGAAACTTCAGTGAAAAGACCTTTTTTTTTGTGATTAAATGCTGAGTTCCCTTGGCAAGGACAGCAGAGGTCTGCCTAATCAGACAGGCTCCATCAACCCTCCAGCAACCCCCTCCACCATCTGAATCTAGATTGGTTTCATTAGGAAATGTGGCGGCCTCGCCGCTGCCTGGCCGCCAGTTTTGACTTTGGAGAAGGGGACAAGGCAAAGTGGAAAGGGAGAAATAAAAAGTGGGCAGGGTCACTCAGAGAATGGGGAATGGTACCGGATGTCATTTTAAATAAAGGATCCCAGGACTGCTTTCCTTTCTATACTTACTTCCTAGTGTTTTACAAGTCCTGATCTCAAGTAGATAGGAAAGCCTTAAAGAGTCTTTACCAAATTGTAGCGCATTGTTCAGAAACTATTTTAAATGTGCATATTTATGCATATATTAACTCCCAGCACAGTTCAGCATATGATTGAGACACAAATTCTTCTTAATAATTTATATGTTGACTACAGAAATTTAAAGCTCATTTAAACTTTATATTCGGCAATGGTGCCATTCACTATTGAAGCACACCCTGAAACCCCACTCACTGGGAAATGTGAGAAATGAAAACTGTAACTATCAAACTTCTGTTACTACAAAGAGTTCTCCCGGTTTAAAAAAAAAAAAAAAAAAAAAAAACCACAAGCGCCAATACCTTAGAGAAATCCAGTCCCGCTTGTAAAATTCAGTATGGAAATCCCTCAGCCTAGCCCAGCTCCAGCAAAAGCAGGTCTTATTTAGTTATAAGTGGAAAGGAATACTCTTCTCTGCAGAATGATGCATTAGCTACCTTACATATAAGTCCTTAATGTTAGTGTCAAAGTCAAACTTTAAAAGGTTAACATTACAAAAGAATCAGTTGTTCTGAAAAATCCTTCAATATCCTTCTCATAACAGCTACTCAGATTAATAAGAAAGAAATCAGAGCAGAAAGAAATCCAGCAAAAAAAATGGTTGCAAAATAAGTACGCGAGGATTTTTGCTCAGACCCCTTGTGGGACAGCCAAGGGCCTAGTCAGGGAAATTCCAAGAGCAAGTCCTCAACGTGCCCCGCAACGAGGCTTCAGATGGGCTAGGGTCTTCCCTCTCTTTAAGACTAAAAGATAAACACCCATCAAAATCCTCTAGGCTCCGAGTTTTCATACCAGGAAGGAGAGACCCATATGATCGCGGAAAGAAACTATAACCTATTAGCCTCCTCCTGCGCCTCCGATCCGTCACGGGGCCACCGGCCAGGGGTCTCCCCGCCGCCCCAGCCCAGCAGCCACTAAAGTGACAGGTCGCCCGGCATAAGCCCCCAAATCCCGGAGCCCCACTTACTGGCGCCGCGAACTCAGGCGGGGGCCCGCCCCTGCGGTGAGCGCAGCTCCTCGACGAGCGGGGCACAGCCGCCAGCTCCGGAGCTGGAAATGGGGACAATCCCTGCTAAGACCGGCCGAGGGCTGCGTGCAGGGACGCCCGCGAGGTCCGCCGAGTCGCACGGGCCGCACGGCGCATGGTAGTGCAGCAGGAACCCGGCCGTTTTCCAGCCTCCGGCAGGAAAACAAACAAAAGGCTGGGTGGCTTCTACTGGGGACGACCGGCTGCTTTCCCTGGGAAAAGTTACCCTGCAGCTCCCCTCGCTGGCCCTGCGCGTCCCTGCACCGCGTCCCGTTCGCCCCGGCTCGCCCGGCCGAGCCGCGCGGCGCAGCTGTGGGCCAAGGGTGGCACAGAGCCCAGGGACCCCTAACGCCTGCTGACCACAAGGCCATCTCCGACTCCAAACGAACGCCTCGTTGCAGATCGGCTCGATCAACCATCAAGACTTAGAAATATGGAGGCTGTCGATGGACGTTCTGAGCACATTTAATGAAAGGTAATCGTTGTGAAAACATTTTTCTTATTTGAAAAAACGTAGCTGAGGTGGCACGACATTAATGCCACCTAATTAAGTAATCATTGCCACTGAATTGGATTCAAAGTGGTTAAACAGCACATTTCATGTTACCTTTATAGAAAAATAAAATGAAAACCCAATTGATTGTTAGCATTCCTTTGAACGCTTAACAGTTTTACGTTGTTAGCAAGGAGTTGTAAAGACTAGACTCTTATCCAGATGGGAAACTGACTCTAGTCAGATATCCTCTACACAACATGTAATTTTATAACAAATTCATTTATGTCATAAGTGATATGGTAGACATTACCTAAAATCATCTTTATGAGGCTACAGGGCTTTGAATAAAGAAGTTGCTTCCAGGTCCCTGATTTTTAAATTTACATAATTGTTCCAAGCCAACAGTTGTTCAACATTAGCGGGAAGCATCAGAACCACCTGGAGGACTTGTTAAAACAAGTATCTGGGCTGCACTCTCAGATTCTGGTGCTAATGTTGCTGGGTCACACTGCCATAAGCAACACAAATTTAACCAATAAAGCAGTAACTCTTTAACACTTCGTGGACTGTTCTCTGAGTTTACAATTCCCAGCTGATCATCATATCAGTTTTTTCTCACTATTTTTATTTTTTAATTCTACAGACTGAAGATTGTTTTTTACTGAAAAAATCTATACCAAGGCCTGAATCCCTCTCTCCTCTTGATCTTGTGGAAGAAGCATGCAAGATACAAGATAGTCAAGCTTCTTTAGATTTCCTCTCCCAAATGGAAAAAGGTCATCTGGTCACTTGACGTATGTATAACATTGATATCTACCTTTGTGCTTACCTATTTAACAGCCAGCCCATATGGCAAATGAAAACTGAAAATCATTATCAGTGAAAAGATAGAGAGACATGACAAGGAATCTAACAAGTCATATACTACGGCCATGAAAAGCAATTTCTAAAGTAAAATGATCAGTTTTAGTCAAATTGTCCAAGCAGGTCTACCTGGCAAACAGAGGTCTACCTTTTAGCAAGAGTCCGCTAGGCTAGTAAGTAGCTTAGATCAGTAGTTTTGGCCTCAGGAAATTATAATCCTGTAAATATAATATGAGAATATAACCTTGTAATGAGGTCTAGTGTATACTGTGGAATTGACTGAAAATAGAAAATTAGTAGCTATGAAGCATAATAGTGTTTTAATGCTCAATTTATCTTTACAAATATTATTTTATTAAGCTTTAACTACTTGCTAGAATAAAAGAAACCATCTGTGTAATTGACCAGGCTATTTTAAACTAGCACTCGACATTTTAAATGAAACAGATTTGTTCTGAAACTATTTCAATACTTCATTCTCAGTTTGTAAAAGAATCACATTTATCATTTTATTCTATTGTAAATCTTTAGATTTAACCTTTCCCCCCAATTTAAATTTCAAAGTCTAAATTTAAGGAGTTCTTTGGGAGGAAATTTATCCCTAAAAAGATTTAAGCCCTAGAGTCTCCTTTAAAACTAAAAACTTAAATTTTTGGCTTCTTTTAAACACTAAGGCATCTTTTATAGGTACCTGACTTACCGTGCAAATAAAAACACACGTATCCGAAGGGTGGATTCCAATATTAAAACATGGCAGGCCGGGCGCGGTGGCTCACGCCTGTAATCCCAGCACTTTGGGAGGCCGAGGCTGGTGGATCACGAGACCAGGAGTTCGAGACCAGCCTCACCAACATGGTGAAACCCCGTCTCTACTAAAAATACAAAAATTAGCTGGGCTTGGTGGCGTGCGCTGTAATCCCAGTTACTAAGGAGGCTGAAGCAAGAGAATCCCTTGAACCCGGGAGGCGGAGGTTACAGTGAGCCGAGATGGCGCCACTGCAATCCAGCCTGGGCGACAGCGACACTCCGTTCCAAACAAAACAAAACATGGCATTTGGACTACCTTATTGTAGCTCGTTCTCCCCTTCACTCTCTCTCTCTCTCTCCCCTCTTCCCCAGCACTTTCACCTCCATTTCTGTGCCAAAGATGTACTACAATTTTTTTTTTTAGACGGAGTCTCACTCTGTCGCCCACGCTGTAGTGCAGTGGCGCGAACACTGCCACCTCCGCCTCCCGGGTTCAAGCGATTCTCCTGCCTCAGCCTCCTGAGTAACTGGGATTACAGGCGCGTGCCACCACGACCGGCTAAGTTTTGTATTTTTAGTAGAGACGGGGGTTTCACCATGTTGGTGAGGCTGATCTCGAACTCTTGATCTCGTGATCTACCCGCCTCGGCCTCCCAAAGTACGGGGATTACAGGCGTGAGCCTCCGCGCCCAGCCGATGTACCGCATTTTTAATCTCTCCAGAATAGAATGGATTAGAAATTTAAACTCTGTAAACTCGTTGAATGTTTGGAAGCCTATTAGTTCCTGGCACCAGTAAAAACTTTAAAAACTCAGTATATGTTTGCTAAATGAAGGTAATATGAAGACTGTCAGTTTTCACAGGCAAACCCGTAGTTAAAAAATTTAAATTGTGTAAAAACAAAGTATCACCTGATAAACAAGTACATTCACTTGAGAAGAAATAAGGTAGTTTGGGCTTTAAGAGGTGGGGCGGAGGACCAAGTGTAAGTTCCGGTGCTCAAACCTGAGAGGCCGACTACAAATCCCAGAGTGCCTCGCGGGCGCCGTCTCCACGGCACTTGGGTTTCAGGGCCATGGAGTCGCAAGCCCTTCTCTCACTGCATTATGGGATCTGTAGTGAGACGTGCCTTGCGTTGGCTCTTTCCTCCTGCTGGGCACCAAAGAGCGTCTTTTCCTCAACCTCCAGTCTGTCTGTGCTCTCAAAAACTTTAGTCGTTATAACAACTGTGACTGTTGAGAAGTTTGTTTTCCCGCATTCCTGGCGCGGGACTCTAGCCAGAGGCTCTGAGGACTTTGTTGCGACTGTCCCAAGCGTCCAGTTCGATGCTTCTCAGGGCGGCTTGCCTTAGGGGCCCACCCCTAAATTTGAGTTGTAAACATTTTTGAGGTAGTGCTTGTTCAAGTTCGCTTAAGTGTTCACTTAGCCCAACACGCGGGTTGAGCTTGAGGTTCGGCACCCGGGCAGCCTCACCCAGCGTCAGGCGCGCGCCTACAGTAGGTCCGCGACCCCTAGCCTACCACGAGGCAGCCCGCGGGGCTGGGTGGCCGGGCAGCGCACACTGGCAGCACCGACACTGCGCATGCTCGGCGCGTCGGCGCAGGTTAGCGCAGCTGAGGGGGCAGCACCGCAGCGGCGTCCGGGGTCTCCAGTAGGGCTGACGCTCCGGTGTTCGCATAATCCCCTGCTTCGGCTGGCAACGGGCGTCCCTCCACTCCCCGAGTCCCCGGCCGCCGCCGCCACCCCAGCGCGCCCCGATCTGGCCCCCTGCCCCGCGAAGATGGCTGCCGTACGCCGGGCCCGCAGTTATTGCCGCTGCCTGGTGCGCTTCTCCGACCGAGAACTCTGCTAAGCTCTGCTGCAGAGACAGGCAGGAGTAGACACCCAGACACCCAGCACCCCTCCTCCGGGGGGCGGTGCAGTGGGGGCACGGAGAGCCCCTCGAGCGCAGCAGGCCGCCCCGCCAGCATGGTAACCTGGCCAGGGGGCTCGAGGGTGGACGCCGCGGGGCGGGAGCGCGGTGTGCAGGAGGGGCCGGGCCTAGGGCTGGGGGTCGGCGGGGACTCTGGGAGGAGTGGGAGCTTCACGGCCACCACCCGTTAGAGGGCCCTGGCCTGACAGGGAGTGCGTCGGGGGGCGGGGGTTGCCAACCCTGGCTTCTCCCCAGGGTTGCTTCCTGCTGAGCCTCCCCAACCCCCGCCGGGCTCGATGTGAGGAGGAGGGTTTGCAGGACAGCCGGGGAAAATGTCCCTTCTCGGCTCGCTGAGTATGTTGAACCAGTCTCGGTCCTCTCGAGGGATTTTATCAGAAGCATTGAGCATAGATTGAGGTGAGCTGTCACAGCGCCTGAATTCGGAAGGGAGCTCTGGTAAGCGGAGACACTTGTTGATTGTCCTGCCGAAAAGCCAGGCCCACCGACAGGCCCTGCCGGCACCTTGAAGAGCCCTGGGTGGAGGACGCATTTACCCCGCGAGGCGTCAGTTCCCTGGGTAGTATGTTGGCAGGTGGTCCTGGCGGAGTAGGGTTGGAGGGTTCGTCTCTGCGGCGTCGGTGCGGTGCAAATGGAGAGACTGAGCTAAGTTGCAGAGTTTGACAGCGCAGATTCCATGGGACTGTTCCCTACTGGAATACGTATTCTCTGCCCTATGCCTTCCTTTGGTTTAGAATAAATTGTTCATCTGAGAAACTAATCTCTGACTGGGGCTTAAAGAATCAGGGATGAAATAATTCCAAACGAATTAATTTATAGTAGACTCAAATATTTATTGCATAAATGAATGGCTGAATTTATTTTTATTAAATTAATCTGAAGGATAGAAAAGGCGTCAATTGCTCCTGCTCCTAAACTCTCAAAAGTAGTTCTCTGACCAGGATTAAGCACTTAGCCTTTATGGGTTTATTAATCCCACCTGTGAAACGGGGATAACATGATGAAGACATGGGCTACTAATACACATGAACTACTCAAGTGAAGGTGATATTTAGGTCAAACTCGATTATGAAAAATAAAAGGAAAACTTCCAAGTGGTAACTGAGGCCCTGCTTATTTCAAGTAGTAGTTGAATTGGCCAAATGTCAACTCAGCCAGATCCCAGATACAATAGTTTGTTTTTGTGATCATACTGTCAAAATCAAAGTAAGAGTGGTTTAGAGTTCCACTATAACATAGGGGAGAAGAAAGATGCTGTCTGTATTACACTTCTCCCATTTCCTTTCCTCATCCTTCAGATACACATTATCCACATGACATTTTGTCAATTCAACCAATATTTTTGAGTACCTATTATCAGCCTGGCATAGTGTGAGACTCTGGTACAATACTAGATCTTCAGTATAACCAAACCTGCAAGGTGATTTATGATAAACTTTTAATCAGAGAATGTCACATATGAAAAGGGACCTCAGTAGATCACCATATCTTTTTATTGATGTCCCACAGACATGACAGCTGAGGCCTAGACAGGCCTTTACTACAAATCAAGCAATGTGTTTGGCCTTATGGTTACAGAGGTAACTGAGATGTGTTCCTGTCCTCGATGCCTTAACTCTAGTAAATGAAACAGCCAACCTCAGTACAAATGTTGTCATAATAATAAGCACAAGTGTTATGGGAACACAAAAGAGGCCATTATAAAGGTTGAAAAATGCTTCTAAGATGAACCCTGAGCTGAATCTTGAAGCGTGAGAAGAAATAGCTAAGTGAGGAAGAAGGCATTCCAGATAGAGCAAGCAGCTTATGCAAGCCAACTGGACAGAGCAGGAGAAGCTCTTGAAGTCAGTTTAGAATGACTACTAGGCAAGAGTTAGAAAACTAAATTTCAAAAGATGCCTCACAGAACTCAGGTCCCCTCCCATTACCTCTACTTAGAGTTTACAATAATAAAGCAGACTCTTACTTGAGAAGAGAGAGAAATACACTTCTCAGTGGGATTTATACATTCAGTCTTTCATTACATACTTTCCTGCTGGTGGTGTTCTTCGTAGGAAAATCTCCCAACTTGAAGAGACTAAAAAGCAATGTATTTGACAATACATTAATCCTTAAATTTTCCATTTTTCTAGAAATGCATCTGAGTTCTTGATCTCATTTATTTCTTCACAGATATATGTTTTACAGTGTGCCTAGCATTTTACCATATACTAACTGGTTCAAGTATGAAAGGCACCTCTGCTTTGAGTCTGCTTGCCAGAGATAAGATAGGAGGCAAGGCTAATTTATGTTCTGTAATGTAGTGCAAGTATATCTGGTAGCTGTGTTAAAGACCTGTGTTAATATAAATACCGCCCCCCCCACCCTGTCCTGCCCCGAAATAACATATGACTAAAATTTGCAATTGTAAAACTTACCATCTTTGGAACTAGTAAAATTAAATGGGTTTTATTATTGTCTAGCTAACCTTTAAGGGCATTTCCCTGATTGCCACATTTCTTTACAGTAAGTGTGGAGCAAGTTTCATTTGCTAATAAGTCTATTAGCTAACAGACTGAGCTGAGGCAACATGCCATTTTCACTGAAAGGTAGGATTTAGTTTAATTTAGCAAACATTTATGGAGAACAAAAGGATAAAATGAAAGTCATCTGACTGAAACCTCTATTAAGTCCCAAGTCACACACAGTAATTCCAGTCTAGCTTTATTACACTGAAGCCAATCCAATATATAAAAATTTAATTTATAGACAGATAAAATAGAAGGGGTTTCTTTACAAAAGCATTTACTATTAAAAGTCTGAGAAGCTTTCCTAGTACATATAAAATACACAGAAGTTTTATTTGCATATAACACATTTAATAACATGCTAGCTGTATAAAAGAAGTGACATCATCTTATGGACTATATTCTTTTTTTTTTTTTTTTTTTTTTTTTGAGACAGGGTCTCACTCTGTTTCCCGGGTTGGAGAGCAGTGGTGCAATCTCGGCTCACTGCAACCTCCGTCTCCCAGGCTCAAGCGATCATCCTCTCACCTCAGCCTCCCAATTAGCTGAGACTACTGACATGCACCACCATGCCCTGGTAATTTTTGTAGAGACGGGGTCTTGCCATATTGCCCAGGCTTGTCTCAAACTCCTGGGCTCAACCAATCCTCCCACTGCAGCCTTCCAAGGTGTTGGGATTATAGGCATGAGCCACCATACCCTGCCTGAACTGTATTTTCTTAAGTGATCCATGAAACAAAAACTATCTGCTACAGCCAGGCATGACTGCACAAGCCTCTAGTCTCAGCTACTCAAGAGGTGGAGCAGAAGGATCTTTGGAGCCGGCTTGAGGCCATCCTTAGGAGACTGTCACAAGAAAACAAACTATTTGCTGAACTCCATAGGACAACTAAATGTTACTATTTTCTGAAACAAAGTTGTTATTTTTAGCCACCTAACAATACATTTTAAACTAGAGCCCAGTGAATTTGTTTATTCTACAGTATCAAAAAAATTCAAGTATCAAGTTATATCTGATTGGCATTGTTAAACTTACCTGTGAAGAAGATATCTACAAAGAAGCAATGTTGTATTTCATTAGCATGAAACATTATAGTATTTTCTGTTTTAGTACTTGTAGAAGTTTATGGACACTAAAATTATTTGGGCTTTTTGCCTTAGACTCAGTTATGCTTAGAACATCTGTCACAGCACCTTGTCAACTGCATTCCAGAACATTTCTCCTCCTGATGGAAAATACAACATGACCTATGAGGTAGTCTTGCAAAAGAAAAGAAAAAAAATCTTGGCAAAATCTAATCTAGCCTCTCAAGATCCAGCCACAATTTACAGAAAATAAGAGTAAGAGGTCAAAGGAACGTATTTATTGAAACTTCAGCAAAATCTAACTTCTACAGAAAAACGACCCAGTTTCATCCCAAATAAATTACAAGAAAAAAGAGGATTATAAAAGACTTGAGACATATCAGTCAATTACAATGTGGACTTTATTTGAATCTTGATTTCACAAACTGAAATACATGTATTTTATGTATGACATCTTGAGAAATATGAATACTGTGACTTGGTATTTGATATAAGGAATTACGTTGATAATTATTGAAGTTGGGTCATGAGTACTTAGGGATTAATTCTCTTTAAATATTTTTTTCATAAAAACTTTTAAAATCTTGTAGAACTAAAAGAATACCAAAGATGTTCCTGTTTTATTTCTTTTTTTTCTTTCTTTCGTTCTTTTTTTTTTTTTTTTTTTTTTTTTGAGATGGGGTCTCTGTCATCCAGGCTGGAGCGCAGTGGCTGTATCTCTGCTCACTGCAACCTCCATCTCCCAGGCTGAAGCAACCCTCCCTTCTCAGCCTTCCAATTAGCTGGGACCACAGGCATGCACCACCATGCCCTGCTGATTTTTTGTATTTTTAGTAGAGATGGGTTTTCACTATGTTGACCAGGCTGGCCTTGAACTCCTGACCTCAAGTGATGCTCCTGCCTCAGCCTCCCAAAGTGCTGGGATTACAGGTGTGAGCCACCACACCTGGCCAGAAGAAGAGAAAATAATTTTTATTATAGATTATCAGTAGTTATGTATATTAATGAAGGATTTGGCTTCATTTACCTAATTAGATTAATCATAAATCATTTATGAATAGTAATTAACTTGAATTGTTACTTTTTATAACACAGTTGGCCCTCTGTACCTGCAGGTTCTGCATCCTGGGATTCAACTGTGGATCAAAAATATTTGGGGGAAAAAAAAGGAATACAACAATAAAAAATAATACAAATTACGAAACAATATACTACAAGAACTATTTACATGGCATTTACATTGTATTAGATATTATTAGTAACCTAGAGATGACTTAAAGTATATGAGAAGATGTGCATAGGTCATATGCAAATATGCCATATGAGGGACTGGAACACCCAGGGATTTTGGTGTCCTGAGGGCTCCTAGAACTAATCACTTGTAGATACTGAGGGACAACTGTAATTAAATTGATTTTTGGATGGACGCAACTGATGTTAAATTTGGCAGGGGCAGCAAGAGGGGGAATGTTAGGATTCACGATAACGTGAGTGCTGTGGTTTGGAGTAGAGAATATGCTTTTCAGACTCATTTTCCTTTGGAAATTAATAGTCAGGTCTCAAGTGTACCCTACAGCCTTGCTACTCTAAGTGGGTTCCACAAAGTGTTGACAGTATGGTACTAAATAGCAAGTGGCTGAATGGGAAATGTAGGTTGCAGAGGGCAACTGGTGTGTATATATTTCTGATGTTATTTGGGTTTTTTTCCCCTCAGGCAGAAGCTGAGGAAGATTGTCATTCTGATACTGTCAGAGCAGAAGATGATGAAGAAAACGAAAGTCCTGCTGAAACAGATCTGCAGGCATGTTTCTTCAATTGTGTCTTTGATTTTTATTCCATTGTTCCCATACGTATGCAGAAATTGATCGTAATCGTGGGTATTTGTAGGTTGTTACTGTTTGCATTGAATTTAACTGTTTTCTTATTGGTTTGTAGAATACTTAAACTATGTTATGGCTTTGTGAAAAGAAGTATCAATAATGGCTGCTTGTAGTTTAACGTATGGGTTTAAAGTATTCAAACTAAGGCTTACATATGACTCAGAACCCATAATCTTAAAAAGATTGATGGGTTTGACCACCTAAAAGTTTAAAATCTGTGTATAAGAAAAGGCAAGGCATCATAAGTAAAGTTAAGAGAAATAGCCAACTGGAAAAACTGTTTACCATATATGGGCAGAGGGTTCATCTTCTCATTACATAGAGCACTCATATATTTGGAGGAACAGAGGATAAAAAGCTATGAATGGACTGTTAATGGCAAAATAATACAAATGGCCATTAAATATTTGAAGCGATAATTAGCCTCATTAATAATTTAATCAGATTGGTGAATAATGTGTGTTGTTGTCCAGGCTGTGAGAACACTCATGCAGTGTACATGAAAATGTAAATTGCTACAGCTTTCTGGAGGGCAGGCTGGTAATATGTATCAAAATGAAAAACATGCATTCCCTTGATACAGCATTTCTACTTCCAGGAAATTAATTTTAAGGAAATAGTGGGGAAAGTAAGTAAATATGCAAGTATAAAGATGTTTGGTATAACATTGTTTATCTGGAAAAACATCATACATACAACTTAAATATTCGTTACCTGTTATTAAGTAGTGATACATCCATACAGTGAAAACACTACAGCCATTTAAAAGGATGAAGTAAATATGCATTAAAAGAGAAAAAAAGTTGCTCTAACTAGTTAAGTGTGTCTCACTGCACTTGTAAGGTTAATAATTGGAATGGATCGTCTAGTAGACATTGAATGCTACTAAAGATTCTGCAGGTCAGAGATCTGTGTGTAACATGGTAAAAGCGTAGCAACAAAGCAGTGTACAGAATAGAGAAAAATTAATTTAAAACCTTCTAGATACGTCTTTAAAAAAAAAAAAAAAGAGGAAGCCAGGAATAACATATGCAATGGCTGCCTTTGCGCAGAGTATGTAACCCAGTTTGGGTTCCCCAGGAAGCAGACTAGGTGAAGACTGCTGTGCAGGAAGTTCATTAAGGAGTACTCTTGGGATCAACACCTGTGGAAGGGAGAGAGGGAAACAAATGGGCAGGGAGAAGACCAGCTGCAGTGCAGTCTTAATGGACGGCTTAGCCATCCTCGAGGGAGTTCTGAAGATGAAATACCCTTTCAGGGCTGACCTGAGTTGCAGAGAGCCAAGCCTTTATCAGCCATTGATCAGTCATTGGGTGGGGATTGAGAGGACAGTGTGATTTTGCAGAGGCAGTACCCAAAAAACTCAAGTGTTTTCAGATAAAACTCTCAGCAGTTTGGGTAACAAGTTCTTTATTTCTAAAAGGGAATTTGGGCAACACACCAGAGTCTACCTTATAGGGTTTACTTTTTATGTGCTTTAAATTTTTTTTTTTTTTTTTTAAATGGAGTCTCGCTCCATCACCCAGGCTGGAGTTCAGTGGTGCGATCTCAGCTCACTGCCAACCTCTGCTACCCAAGTTCAAGCAATTCTCATGCCTCAGCCTCCTGAGTAGCTGGGATTACAGGTGTCTGCCACCACACCTGGCTAATTTTTTTTGCATTTTTAGTAGAGACAGGATTTTGCCATGTTGGCCAGGCTGTTCTTGAACTCCTGACCTCAGGTGGTCCACCTGCCTTGGCCTCCCAAAGTGCTGGGATTATAGGCATGAGCCACTGTGCCTGGCCTTTAAATTTTTTAAATAATAAATATTTGAAAAAATATTTTCTTTTTGAAATACAGAATGTTAATTAAGAGAAAGACTTAAGGCTTACCTATAGAATTTTTGGCAGCATTCTTAATATCTACTAGATGATATAGTCATTAAAAATTTATTGGAAGCTTATAACTTCAGCCTGTAAGTGATGGCTTATATTTTCATCCTAATTAAAATTCGGTTCTTTAATATAATTTGACTTTTGCTGTATTGACATGTATTTTATGCTAATTTCTTGATTCTTTAAGTTTTGAGCAGAAAATTATTTTAAAAGATAACATGTATTTAATGGATATTTAATAATTTAGAAGACAGTGGACTTAGAGTAATAAGTATATACATGGAAGTAGGTATTGGACATATTGATACATTGTTCCAGAGTTGAGCTACCCTTCCTTGATGAGTCCTAAAATGCTGTTCTCCCGGTAGGCACAACTCCAAATGTTCCGAGCTCAGTGGATGTTTGAACTTGCTCCAGGTGTAAGCTCTAGCAATTTAGAAAATCGACCTTGCAGAGCAGCAAGAGCCTCTCTCCAGAAAACAGCAGCAGATACCAAAGGAAAACAAGAACAGGCAAAAGAAGAAAAGTTAAGTATTATAGATGTTATAACAAATTACCTTTTTTTTAAATTTTATTTTGGCACATGGACATTTTCTCTGACACAATAGTCATTAAAACCAGACTTTTGGGACATAAACACGTATCTTGCAAAATAAAAATTTTGACTAGTATACTATTTCTCACAATTTCTTCTAGGTACTTTGGATGGTACCACTACTCCTGCATGGCTTTTTTCTCTGTAGGTACACTATCTTCATTGAGCTGTCTTGTTAGTTTATAGACCTCTGGGATTCATGTGGTTTCTAAAAGATTGATGTCTTTGAATTTATTAACAGAACCAAAAAGAAAAAACAGAATTTTCTGAATTTATTAATAGAACTGAAAAGATTGCTCACATGTTAGTGTCTTTCCAGAGGTCTTAATTTCTTTTTTTTTTTTTTTTTTTGAGACAGAGTCTCGCTCTGTCGCCCAGGCTGGAGTGCAGTGGCGCGATCTCGGCTCACTGCAAGCTCCGCCTCCCGGGTTCACGCCATTCTCCTGCCTCAGCCTCCCGAGTAGCTGGGACTACAGGCGCCCACAACCGCGCCCGGCTAATTTTTTGTATTTTTTTAGTAGAGATGGGGTTTCACCGTGGTCTCGATCTCCTGACCTTGTGATCCGCCCGCCTCGGCCTCCCAAAGTGCTGGGATTACAGGCGTGAGCCACCGCGCCCGGCCAGAGGTCTTAATTTCATGCAGTATTTTGTTATATTTTGAGTTGATCAGCTTACAATAATGCATTAATCTTTTTCTTATTCTGGGAAATTTTGAAATATTTTCACACTGATAATATTTTGAATGCTGTCTGATATTCATATCTCTTCTGGTACTTACACAGAGCAGGCACAGCATACCATTTCATTTCTTATTCTTCTTCTTCCATAGAGGCTGCCATCTTTTTACCATCAGATCCAAGTTTGTGTTTACAATTAGTCATTAAATAATTGGCATTACTATAATGACTTACCTTCTATCTCCTCTTAATTTTTATTTTGAAATAATTACAAGTCCACAGGTATAGGGAAGTCTGGTGTACCCTTCAGCCTTCTCCGATAGTAAC
Organism: Theropithecus gelada; assembly: GCF_003255815.1. Classification (NCBI taxonomy): domain Eukaryota; kingdom Metazoa; phylum Chordata; class Mammalia; order Primates; family Cercopithecidae; genus Theropithecus; species Theropithecus gelada. The sequence goes on from NC_037671.1 coordinate 55,203,377, forward strand.
AACTTGCATAACTATAGTACAATATGAAAAATGAGGAAATAGACATTGGAATAATCCACAGTTTACTTAGATTTCCTGGGTTTATAAGCACTTGTCTGTGTGTATGTGTATAAATAGTTGTTTGCAGTTTTATTACAAGGTAGCCTCATGTAACCGCCACCACAATCAAGATACAGAACTGTTTTATAGTTATATACTCCTTTCCCTAGTCATTCATAACCACTGACAACTGCTGGTCTGTTCTCCATTTTATAATTTTGATATTCCAAGAATGTTGTATAAGTGGAATCATCCAGTATGTAACCTTTTGAGATTGGCTTTTTTCACTAAGTATAATTCCCTCAAGATCAGTCCAAGTTATTATGTATCAGTAGTTTGTTCCTTTTTATTGCAGAATAGTATTGCATGGTATGGATGTACCCCCAGTTTAACCATTTATTGGTTGAAGGACATTCGAGTTGTTTCCAATATTTGGCTATTATGAATGGAGCTATGGAAATATATGTGTAGGTTTTTGCACGAACATAATTTTCATTTCTCTGGGATGAAACCCCAAGAGTGCAGTTGCTAAGTTCTATAGTAAGTGCATGTTTGATTTTAAAAGAAACTGCCAAAGTGTTTTCTAGAGTATCTTATATTAAGTTCCCACCAGCAATGTGTGAGTGATCCAGTTCATCCTCATCAGCATTTAGTGTTGCTCTACTTTTTATTTTTATTATTTATTTTTATTTTTTGAGACGGAGTCTTGCTCTGTGCCCCAGGCTGGAGTGCAGTGGCGCGATCTCGGCTCACTGCAAGCTCCGCCCCCCCGGGTTCACGCCATTCTCCTGCCTCAGCCTCCCGAGTAGCTGGGACTACAGGCGCCCGCCACCTCGCCCAGCTAATTTTCTTGTATTTTTAGTAGAGACGGGGTTTCACCGTGTTAGCCAGGATGGTCTCGATCTCCTGACCTCGTGATCCGCCCGTCTCGGCCTCCCAAAGTGCTGGTATTTATTTATTTATTTTAAGGCAGAGTCTCGCTTTGTCGTCGAGGCTGGAGTACAGTGGCATGATCTCAGCTCACTGCAACCTCTGCCTCGCAGGTGCAAGTGATTCTCGTGCCTTAGCCTCCTGAGTAGCTGGGATTACAGGCCCCGCCAGTAATGCTGGCCTACTTTTTGTATTTTTAGTAGAGACGGGGTTTCACCATGTTGATCAGGCTTGTCTCGAACTCTTGACCTCAAGCAATCCACCTGCTTCAGCCTCCAAAAGTGCTGGGATTACGGGCGTAAGCCATCATGCCCAGCCAGATTGCTAATATTTTCAATGTTGTGTTTTGGAAGTTCTTTGTATTCTAGATACAAGTCTTTTATAGAATATGTGGCTTGTAAATATTTTCATCCTCTTAACAGGGCATTTCACAGAGCAAAAATTTTTAATTTTGATGAGGTCCAGTTTATCAATTTTTCCTTTTATGAATGGTGCTTTTGGTGTCAAATATAAGAACTCTTTGCTGAGTCCTAGGTCTCCAAGATTTTCTTTGTTTTCTTTTCTTCTAAAAGTTTTATGGGTTTTACATTTAAGTCCATGATCCATTCAAGTTAATTTTTATGTAAAGTATGAGGTTTAGGTCAAGGTTCATTATTTTGCCTATGAATGTCCAGTTATTTGACACAATTTATTAAAAAGGCCCTTCTTCTGCCATCCGTACTAATTTTTAATGCAGGTTTTCAAAAATTTTTACTTTATATTTTTATAGGCTCGAGAACTCTTCCTAAAAGCAGTAGAAGAAGAACAAAATGGAGCTCTCTATGAAGGTAAAAATTCAGAGCCCAGGTTCATATCATCATAACATTTCTGAATAATGACTCTGTTATTAACCATATTTTTTTTTACTATAACATATTTGGTATAGAACATCAGTTTTCTTAATACATTCTTCCTTCAGTACTCATTGGAAATTGGTTCCAGGAGCCTTTGTAGCTACCAAAATGCTCAAGTCCCTTATATGAATGGTCTAATATTTACATATAACTTACTTATTATGTAAATAGTTGTTATACTGTATTTTTTTGTTTTATTTTAAATATTTTTGATCTGCAGTTGGTTGAATCAGAGAATGTGAAACCCATGAATACAGAGGGCCAACTATATTTGAAATTGTTTTTTAAGAAATGAAAAATAGAAATTGTTTTTCTATATAACCTGTCTTTTTGCAAAAAAATATTGCTGGGAAACATCATCATATTGGTAGGATAAGCAAAATAACTTTTTTTTTTACATTTAACTTTAGTTATTCTTCATTAATATAGTATTTAATATTGTTCATTTTACAATATGCTCTTTTTATAGGTGAAAATTACTTCAGAGGATGGGAATATAAAGGATAAAAACATGTTTTTCTTTCTAAGTTCCAATTTACATATTACTAACAGAAATATGTGGTAATATGTGTCAGCTTTGTGTCTTTTATTAACCCAATAGAAATGTGTAAATAAAGTGATAGGACTATTTACCATATTAAGTTTGTAACTATGCTTTCATTTTGTGATAGCAAAGATACTTGAGGCATAGGAAAAATTCTTGTGCTTGAATCATTTGAAAATGCCCCAAAAGTTACATCATTCAGAGTTACTGCATTTATGTGCAAGTTTCTTCTAGTGATAATTTTCTTTAGATTTTTAGAAAGGCCCAATTGGTCAAGTCCCTGTGCAGCCTTCATTGGTTTGTGAAATTCGCATCTCCACTTAGTGTATGGTAATTCATCCAGAATAATAGAACATGGCAGAATATATTGAATTATAAACTTCTTTGTAGGAAAAAGAACTAGTCAGCCTCTACAGCTCCAAGTTCTACTGGTGTATCTCTGTGGGGAGAGTTAGTGAATATTACAGCTCTAAACTACTTGTCTAGATTTGTAAAAAATAAGTTTTGAAGATTGCTTATGTAAATAAGAGGCAGCTGGGCTAAAGGAAGTTAAATTTAAAGGATAATTAAACAAACAAAAAAACTATTATTTATTCCACCCAGTAGGAAGCATTTAATTTTCCTCAACTTTGTGTCTTAGAAAAGTTTGCTTAGAAGTGTTTTTGGCCAAGCATGGTAGCTGATGCCTCTAATCTCAGCACTTTGGCAGGCTGAGGCAGGAGGATCGCTTGAATCCAGGAGTTCAAGACTAGCCTGGACAACATGGCAAGACATTGTCTCTACAAAAAATTTAAAAATTAGCTGAGAGTGCTGACTGATGCATGCCTGTAGCCCTAGCTACTCAAGAGACAAGTGGGAGAATCACTTGAGCCTGGGAGGTGGAGTCTGCAGTGAGCCGAGATCATGCCAACTGCACTCCAGCCTGGACAACAGAGTGAGACCCTGTCTTAAAAAAAAAAAGAAGTATTTTTGTTGGCTATAGCAATTGCATCTTCAGAGCCCAAAGAAAGACAACTATTTAAAAATCATGATACATAAGAGGGTGAGGAAAAAGATGGGAAGGGCTAATATATAAGAGTAAAATACAACATCTAAAGTTTAGGGAAAAGTTTGTTTCTGAGCAGTAAGGTTTGGAAATAGTTTTGTGTCACTGAACTACTGTTGCATGTAGAAAAACAGAATTTGGCTGATTGTAGAGAAAGTTACCAAATTAAACCACAGTTAAGGGTAATCAAAGGAAATGACAAAAATATGTGGTCATAGCTAATTTAGCTTTATTTCTTCTTTTAGCCATCAAGTTTTATCGTAGGGCTATGCAACTTGTACCTGATATAGAGTTCAAGATTACTTACACCCGGTCTCCAGATGGTGATGGCGTTGGAAACAGCTAGTGCGTATATAATTTGATAGACAGTAATGCATAGAGTTTGTTAAAGTTAAGCATCTTTGTCCTGTTGACTCTTAACATAAGATGGTGCTAATTCTGTTAAGCTCTATACTCTTTAGTATATCTTTGTTTATAAAGTTGTAGAAATTTTTTAATTAGGGAAATTGAAAGATTAAGACATGGAAATGCACCTTTTAAACAGATACAAAAATAATAAAATGAAAACGGTTTAAAAAAATAAAAGCAGTAGTTACTGAAAGGAGTAAATTAAAGGACACATTTCAACTTTCTGAAACCTATTTTAAGTAGAAAGTTTTAAAATGTAATTAGGCTAAATTTGGCAAAATGTTAATAATGGTTAAAATTGAGTGATGGGTTCATGGGATTTTATTACACTAGTTTCCTTTTGTATATATTTGAAATTTTACATTTTAAAAAAGGCTTCTAATTTTATTAGGAAAATGCTGAACTATAAAAGTCGTTATTATTCTCTTAATGTTTTTTAGTAGAACATTAAAACTCTAACATTTATTTAAAAACACAGGTGCTAATATATTCCTAAAAGAAATCATATTTCAATTATATAGTTGCCACTTGCATCAAAGCCATGAAGTAGCGTTGGTTTTGTGTGGATAAAGATGAAGAAAACATATTTTTAAGGCAATACTTTTGAAGCTATTTGCAAGACAATTATAAAATTGTTTTGGTTTAATTCCACTGTCTCCCAAAACTCAATTTGCTGATATTAGAAGGGAAGGGGGTCTGTACCAATGAGAGAATGTCAGGTTAAAAATAGTACAGAGAAAAAAGTTTTGGTAATGAAATATTAGCTATTAATATATTCCCTCTGTCATGAAATAATTGTCACCTTTATTGATAACATATGCTTATTGCCAATGTTTTTTAACTGCATATGGTATTAACACTTAAGCTTTGAATAAGTCATATTAAAAACATCCCAACGAGGTCAATATTAATAGAAGTGTTTAAATTTTCAGCTAATAATATTGTTCACCAAATCAGAGTTAACAGTGTGAGATAGTTCATACTTAAAATGAATCACTTGGGTTTTTTCTAAACCTTCTTTATATTTGGGTAGAGTTGTTTAGATTCAGCTCTTCGCCAGTTTTGTAAATATGTGCCAGATGCTGTTAAGAAAGATTGTATTAAAATATTAAAGAGGCATTTCTTTTCTTTCCCATTTTTTATACAAACCCAGAGGCTACGAAAGTTCTTTAAGGATTCATCTTTTTTTTTTTAAATAAGATCTGATAAGCCCTAAAAGTTTGCCTTTTTTTTTTTTCCTGTAACATGTTTGTAGAATAGCCATTGAGTCCATCTAGCCTCAACCACACTTATATTTTGTTGTATTATAAAATGCCCTTCGTGTTTTTTTTTTTTTTAAGTCTGCATCACTTGAAACTTCCTGGTTTTCTAACTTCGCCTTCATCCAATCCTCTTTGTAAGTCTGATCATCTTTAAGGTTTACCTTCAGTAAAAATAGAAAGCTCAGACTTTTTTCTAGCACCCTTCACTACACATTTGCATATATTGATAGATGATTTGTGAACCCTAAGATGTTTTGAAAGTAGGTATTTTCCTCTCTGAAGGTAGGCTGATAAGGCAAATCTGTTAGAAAACCCTTGGCAAGTAAATACCTCAGATGACATCTGTAGATTTGGTTTTTATCCAGTTAGAATAAATTAAGGTTAAAGAACATATTACGTTAAGATTTTTGAAATCATTTGAAAGTTTTCACTAACTCATAAAATCTCTACTTTACAATAAAATTAGTTAAATCTCAACACCTGTATCCAAAAATTCTAATTCTTTCTGGATGATAATTACTGAAGCTTTTTTCTTTGAAAAACTGGTATGGTATTCCTTTGTAAGGCAGGAGAAATTCATCACATTTAAAAATGTATCACATGTTGAATAAGCTTTAGGTGACTTTTTGTAAAGCAAATTTGAAAATGCTATGAAAAATCAGTTCTAAACTATACGCTTATAGACTGAGGCACTTAATTTATTCACCTTCCTTTTTTCAGCATTGAAGATAATGATGATGATAGCAAAATGGCAGATCTCTTGTCCTACTTCCAGCAGCAACTCACATTTCAGGAGTCTGTGCTCAAACTGTGTCAGCCTGAGCTTGAGAGCAGTCAGACTCATATATCAGGTGTGAATACTTGTTTTTTATAACTTAGTTAGAAATATCTTAACCTTAGATTAAAGATTTCCAAATTTATAAGGTCAGATAATTTGCCAGATAACTGCTGCTTTAGTTCAGAATATGATGGAAGATCTAGTTATAATTATCATTTGCATATACTATTAAGCTGTTTTGTGGTTTTGTTTTGTATTTTTTTGGGACAGAGTCTCACCCTGTCACCCACGCTGGAGTGCAATGGTGCAATCTTGGCTCACTGCAACCTCTGCCTTCCGGGTTCAAGCGATTCTCCTGCCTCAGCCTCCCAAGTAGCTGGGATTACAGGCGTGTGCCACCACGCCCTGCTAATTTTTTGTATCTTTAGTAAAGACAGGGTTTCACTATGTTGGCCAGGCTGGTCTCGAACTCCTGACTTCATGATCCGCCGGCCACGGCCTCTGAAAGTGCTGGGATTACAGGCATGAGGCACCACACCCAACCCACTAGTAAGCTGTTTTAAAATCTAAAGCAGAACAGTTTGTAATGCTGTTGTTTAAGGATGCCATACCTTTTTCAGTAAAGATCTAACAGGGTAAGTCTGAGTTGTTGAGGTAGCCCTAAGAAAACTGGAGGAATACTGGTATCATGAAGCATTTCAACCATGTTGGACAATTGTCCTAAGACAGGCTGAATGTTTAATAATTAATGTATTTTTGGCTGGGCATGGTGGCTCATGCCTCACCTGTAATCTCAGCACTTTGGGAGGCTGAGGTGGGAGGATCACTTGAGGCCAGGAGTTCAAGACAAGCCTGGCCAACATGGTGAAACCCCACCTTTACTAAAAATACAAAAATCAGCTGGGCGTGGTGGCGCATACTGGTAGTCCCAGCTACTTGGGAGGCTGAGGCCGAGAATTACTTGAACCCAGGAGGCAGAGGCTGCAGTGACCTGAGATTGCGCCACTGTACTCCAGCCTGGGCAACACAGCAAGACTCTGTCTCAAAACAAAAAGAAAGAAATTAATGTATTTTTAATATGTTAAATATTGTTTGGCTCGGGGCTTTTTCAGAGGAGGACAATTGAAAGTTTTCAAGGAGATGAAAATAACTAGTGTTAATAGATGCAATGTGGATCACACACAGTAGATTATTTTTGTAAAACATTTAATATATCTGGTATGAGGGAAAATAGTGTTTTATAAAAAGTAGCTTTAGATCTATACTGAAAAAACAAAGATATTTATGTCTTGATGTTAAGAACCATTCATTATTATTATTGAGTAGCTAAATACACTCATGCTTCAGCTCTGAGCAATACAGAGGGTGTCATTTATAAATTTCTAGGAAGGTATAAATGTACTGGGAATGTGGTTGTGCCAACAGAATGACATACAGAAGAGTCGCTGAAGGCTGATTTTCTTTTGCAGTGCTGCCAATGGAGGTCTTGATGTACATCTTCCGATGGGTGGTGTCTAGTGACTTGGACCTCAGATCATTGGAGCAGTTGTCGCTGGTATGCAGAGGATTCTACATCTGTGCCAGGTACTAAGTTTTGTTTTTGTTTTTTAAACAACTCAGGCAATGGTGAAAACAAAGATGCTCCTTTGCCAATTTTGATAAAATTACTTGATTGGTATTCTGAGTTAAAGCTTAGAATAAACAAGTTTTGCTAAGCTGTACTTAATTTTCTCAAATAACTTAGAATTTAAAGGCTAGAATATGCTGGGTTTCTAGGGTATAGAATAATATATAGGACAGATGTAGTAACCCATACTGCTTCCATAGGGTTTGCATGCCAGCCTAACTGATTTGGGTAAAAGAATTATATTAGAAAAATATATTCAAGTCATCTTTATAGTAACTGTAAATCCATTGTGGTAATGGTTTAGAATAAAACAGCACTCGAATTTTCTTGTGGCTCATTAAAAGTTATTCTATATTTTGAAAATTTTTCTATGTGTGGGAAAGGACTTTATTCAATAAATGGTGCTGAGATAACTGGCTAGCCATGTGCAGAAGGTAGAAACTGGATCCTTTCCTTACACAATACACAGAAATAAATCAAGATGGATTAAAGACTTAAATGTAAAACCTAAAACTATATAAAAACCCTTAGGCCAAGGCGGACAGATCACCTGAGGTCAGGAGTTTGAGATCAGCCTGGCCATCATGGTGAAACCCCATCTCTACTAAAAATACAAAAATTAGCCGGGCGTGGTGGCATGAGTCTGTAGTTCCTGCTACTTGGGAGGCTAAGGTAGGAGAGTTGCTTGAACCCAGGAGACGGAGATTGCAGTTGTGCCAGCAACTGGGTGTGTCCAGCCTGGGGGACAGAGCAAGACTCTGTCTCAAAAAAAAAAAAAAAAAAAGAATAAATAAAATTTATAAGGAAGTTAAATTCACAAGCAAAAAATAACCCCATTAAAAAGTGGGCAGGCCGGGCGCGGTGGCTCAAGCCTGTAATCCCAGCACTTTGGGAGGCCGAGACGGGCGGATCACGAGGTCAGGAGATCGAGACCATCCTTGCTAACACAGTGAAACCCCGTCTCTACTAAAAAATACAAAAAATTAGCCAGGTGAGATGGCGGGCGCCTGTAGTCCCAGCTGCTCGGGAGGCTGAAGCAGGAGAATGGCGTGAACCTGGGAGGCAGAGCTTGCAGTGAGCCCAGATGGCGCCACTGCACTCCAGCCTGGGCAACAGACGGAGACTCCATCTCAAAAAAAAAAAAAAAAAAAAGTGAGCAAAGGACGTGAACACTTTTCAAAAGATATATATGTGACAAACAAGTGTGTGAAAGAATTCTCAGCATCACTAATTAGAGAAATGCAAATCAAAATCACAATGAGATATCTCGCACCAGTCAGAATGGCTATTAAAAATAAACAGATGCTGGTGAGGCTGCTGAGAGAAGGGAACGCTTCTGTGCTGTTGGTGGGAATGTAAACTAGTTCAGTCACTGTAAAAGCAAGTTTGGCGATTCCTCAAAGAACTTAAAAGAGAAACTACCGGCCAGCCGCGGTGGCTAACACCTGTAATCCCAGCACTTTGGGAGGCCAAGGTGGGGAGGATCATGAGGTCACGAGATCGGGACCATCCTGGCTAACACGGTGAAACTCCGTCTCTACTAAAAATACAAAAAAATAGCCAGGCCTGGCGGCATATGCCTGGTAGTCCCAGCGGCTGATGAAGCGGAGGCATGAACCCGGGAGGCGGAGCTTGCAGTGAGCCGAGATAGCGCCACTGCACTCCAGCCTGGGCGACTGAATGACACTCCGTCTCAAAAAAAAAAAAAAAAAAAAGAGAAACTACCATTTGACCCCAGCGATCCCATTATTGGGCATATACCCAAAGAAATATAAATCATTCTGCCATAAAGACACATGCACACGTATGTTCGTTGCAGCACTATTCACAATAGGCTGACCTGGACTCAGCCTAAACGCCCATCAGCAGTAGACAGGATAAAGAAAATGTGGTACATACATGCCAGGGAATACTACAAACCCATAAAAAAGAATGAGATAATAACTTTTGCATGCTGGATGTGGTGGCTCATATGTGTGATCCCAGCACTTTGGGAAGCCAAGGTGGGAGGATTAGTTGAGCTCAGGAGTTTGAGACCAGCCTGGGCAACATGGTGAAACCCCATCTGTACAAAAAATATGAAAGTTAGCTGGGCATGGGGGCGTGCGCCTATAGTCCCAGTTACTTGGGGGACTGAGGTGGGAGGATTGCTTGAGCCAGGAGGTCGAGGCTGCAGTGAGTTGAGCCATGTTCATGCCACTGCATTCCAACCTGACAAAGTGAGACCTTGTCTCAAAAAAAGAGATAATATTCTTTGCAGCAACATAGATGAAGCTAGGGGCCATTATCCTAAGTGAATTAACATAGGGATAGAAAACCAAACACCGCATGTTCTCACTTATAAATGGGAGCTAAATGTCTAGGCGCACATTGACACAAACAAGGGAACAATAGATACTGGGGCCTACTTGAGGGTGGAGGGTGAGAGGAGTGTGAGGATCAGAAATACCTATGGGGTACTATGCTTATTGCCTGGATGACAAAATAACATATACACTAAACCCCCATGGCACACAATTGATCCATAGAACCAACCTGCACATGTACTCCTGAAACTAAAAAGTTAAAAAAAAATTTTTTTGCTATGCAAAGAATAATTCTAGTTTAATATAAGGTCATTTGAGACTAGTCTGTCATGGGCACCTTATATAAAAATATATACTTAGTCCTTATATAGAATTTTAAAAAATAACTTTTGTTCTTAAAATTCAGATGCATTATTTTTAAATTAATTCCATTTGGAATCTTGTAGTTTTCATAAAATGTTTGAATTTCTTGAAGACTCTTTTTCACAATTCTGTGTGCTGTCTATTTAACAAGTACCTATTAAACACCTAGTGGATTGCCGCTAGGGTCTCCAGCACTGTTGTGTCAACGTAAATAACAAGCAGAGAGACTCTCTAAAAGAAATTTATTTGAGAATAATACATTGCAATGGGAATACACATGCCATATTAAACTATTCAGGGAAACAAAGGTTTTTAAAGGAAAAAATGAGGATTACATAATTGTTTTGAAGTAATCCTTGACTACAAAGATCAGTAACAAGGGTGACGCCAGTCTGAGATTGGACAGGCAGTTTCTTGGGCAGATGTCCTTGCAGCAAAAATATTTTTTGTGTAAGGTTGTGATGGCCTTTGTGCAAAGTTGTGTTTTTTATAGTCTTTTTTGTTAACCATACTTATTATAGAAGCCTGAGAACCTTCTCTTCATGGCCTTCCGCAGCTCTCTTTGTAAGGGTTTTCTTAACATTGGTGACTCCATTTTTATTTTAACAACTTTCACATTTTCCCCTTTTGATCAGTATCTTTCTCTGATCAGTCATCCTGTAGTTAGGTTTTGACATCCCATAGTACCAGGATAGACGGATCCTGGTTGCTAATCTCATCCCATGTTGGGGAGAAAGATTAACGACTAGGAGTCCGTGTCAAAACCCTTTTAAGCTGCATTTGGGCAAGAAGGGACGTTTGAAGGGAATGACTCTCAGGCTGTGTCTACCTGGATTCCATTATTAAGTTTGATTTTTGTCTGTTCCATAGTCTTTTGTTACTCAAAATGCTGGGCCAGCATTATTGTTAGGTGTGATACTTCTGCAGAAATTTAACAAGTTAATAGTAATATATAATTCCAATTTGCATAATGGTTTTGAGCCATGAACCTAGGCTTAAAAACGACTAATTGAGTAGATCAGTGACCACAGGGGATTAGGTGAGACCATGTAACCATGCGATCTGTTTTCTTATTTTGTGTACATGGGTCTCAGCTTTATCAGAGGGATTTATCTAGGTACAGCATGTAGTACTAGTGATAGCACAGATATTTTCTTTTTTAACCAATGAATACTAAAGGATTTCTTGGGTTAGGTTCTGTTAAGTTACCAGCGGAAGCTATTGATTATGAAATTTCAATTACACCATTATCCTGTCAAGTGAAAAAAGTAGCATTAAATGAAGGTAAAAGTCTTATTATGAAATGGTTCTGGTGTCATGGGAAAAGCTGTCTACAGCTTTCACAAAAACATCAGCTTCTCCTAGTTTATGTTTGAATGTCTCTGGTCATGATATTGTTGTGTGGCTCATAGATCAGGCATGAGACTTGTTTCTTAAACTTTGAATAGTTTCAGCTTATAGGGCTTTAGGAGCAGAAGTTTTTGTTTTTAGTTGGAGTGTTGCGGTCCAATCCTGAAGGAAACTGGGAGAATTCATGAAACAGTCCAGTGTACGTGTGGATAACAACAGGTATATTGTAGTTTTTTTTTTAAGAATTTTTTTTCCTACATTGATCATATAGGAATTTCAGATTTAAAAATCTCTTGAGGTTAGGAAGTCAAAGACAGGTAGACTTTAGACTTCACTTAGGGTCTTAAGGTTCTTGGGCCTGCTGGGAAGTGACAGGTTTTACTCAGGATAAGGCTGAGAACTCTTGAAGCCAGATGTTTTATGCACATTCTTAAATATGGCATTTTCAGTCAAAGCCTTGGTAATATAACTAATGTTTCTAATTGTATCCTCATATAAAGAGAGTAGATTTTTATTGAACTTATATAAATAAAAATAATATGAGTAGTTTCTGAATTTTGGAGAAATCAAGTAGGGAGAAAAAGCAAATGGTTCCACCTTTGTTCACCAAAGTCTACTAACATCATAAAGACATTCTCTTCATAATTTACATCAATTTTATGTAATTTTTTGTTTTGCTGCTTGATCTTTATTAGTTCTATGAACTCATGAATTTATTAGAGTTCTGGAAATTTTTTTTTAGTCCATTGATCTTAAAGTTACCAGAAATCTTTGTTGAAGAGTACTGCTAGAGTCTTTTCCATGAACAGCAGCTTTGGACTGTAGCTGATTGCAAATGTTTTTAGGGAATTCAGAATAATAATTGTGATGACAAAAACTTAGAATAGCCATGTAAAATTTGGTGAAAGTTCTCAGTTGACAAGGAAATGTAGTTATTTTTAGTACATGTAGCATTTTAAGATAACCAGAATCATGACTGACAGTGTCACATCAGGACTATCAGACTTTTATATAAATTTCATCAAATCTTTAGAATACTCACATTAATAACATCTATACAAATACAACTTTAGAAAATTTTTGATATAATAGAAATTTATAACTAATAGCATACTAGATTTTTATGAGTTTACATAGTTTTTGAAACATTTATATCAATAACATACCCATAAATGTAACTGAAAGAAGATCTAATACTTACTATTTAGCAGTGCCTCCTATACAATTTACCAAGTGAGGTTAATCATTTGCTATATCTACAGGATGAGAGATACATTCTTTGAGGCTTTCCAGGAGCCCAACTAGAAAATCCCAAAGTTGGCTGGGTGTGGTGGCTCACACCTGTCATCCCAGCACTTTGGGAGGACAAGGCAGACGGATTACCTGAGGTCAGGAGTTTGAGACGAGCCTGACGAACATGGAGAAACCCCTTCTTTACTAAAAACACAAAATTAGCTGGGCGTAGTGGTGCATGCCTGTAATCCCAGCTACTCGGGAGGCTGAGGCAGGAGAATTGCTTGAACCCAGCGGAGGTTGCAGTGAGCTGAGACCGCACCATTGCACTCCAGCCTAAGCAACAAGAGCGAAAATCCATCTCAAAAAAAAAAAAAAGAAAATCTCAAAGTTATTTTTAGATTGGAAGGCCTTAATTTAGGATCTTGATTCTGGGGAAACCTGCCAGAGATGTCAAAGGTTCAAAACATTTGATCAAAACAAAATTGCTGGCTACTGTGAAGTTACTCATTTAACCATACTGATAATCAAAAGATCTTAAAAGCAATGCAGAAAGTTACATGGATGTAAAAGCGTTAATCCTTTTAAAGCTCAGTTTTCCTAAGTAACCAAAAACCTAATAAAACACAGGTGTTATATTGATAAAACATTAAATTTTTTTTTAGGCCAGTTGCCAAGAAGATAAAGAAATACCTTTTGTAGGGTATTTGCTTCTCCTTGTGGGAAACCTATTTGGGTAACTTGGAAGTTAAACCTGATAAAAAGGGTACTTGAATTTAATTAGGGACAGGAAGTGTCCAGGGTTACGTATCTACATTAGAGAGGAATATAAACGAGAAAACTAGTAACTTGCTCTTAAATAGCATAGGAAGTTTCCTGGTTACATGGAATAATTCAGATACTATGTAAAGCCAAAAGTACAGAATCAAGTTATGTTGGAGGAAAACATTGCTCTTCTAGACCTTAAACTAAACATTTCAGGCCGGACATGGTCACTCATGCCTGTAATCCCAGCACTTTGGGAGGCCAAGGTGGGAGGATTGCTTCAGCTCAGGAGTTCAAGACCAACCTAGACAACATCTCTACTAAAACAAAAAAATTACCCAGGTGTGATGGTGCACGCCTAGCTACTTGGGAGGCTGAGGCAGGAAGATGGCTGGAGCCTGGCTGCAGTGAGCTATGATCACGCCACAACAGCCTGAGTGATGGAGTGAGACCCTGTCTCAAAAAAAAAAAAAAAAAAAAAAAGGTGCAGTGGCTCACACCTATAATCGTAGCAATTTGGGAGGCTGATGTGGATTCAGGAGTTCGAGACCAGCCTGAGCAACATGGTGAAACCCCATGTCTACGATAAAATAAAAAATTAGCTGGACATGGTTTGTGTACCTGCGGTCCCAGCTGCTCAGGAGGCTGAAGCAGGAGGATCACCCAAGCCCAGGAGTTCAAGACTGCAATAAACCATGATCATGCCACTACACTCCAGCCAAGATGACAGAGTGAAAGCGTATCTCAAAAAAAAAAAAAAAAAAAAGATAAACATTTCAGTGTCAGGCTATTAACAGCAGAGTGAGAACTGGAGGGAAAAAATTAAGTGGAGCTGACAAAAAGGTTGAAGGAGAGCGTTATCACCCTAGCCAAGCAAAAAGATACACTTTTTCAAGGGTAGAAAGAACGGAAGGCAATGGTGTATGACCTGCAAATCATGTGCAGGAGGGGTACAGCAAAAGTTGAACTTCTGATATAAATCTGAGAAGTTTCAGAAAGAACAATTTTACCTTGAGAAGTGAAATTACCATTCTGAGTGAAAAAGACAGCATTTCCAACCTGGAACTAGGGAAATTAATTAGATCCCAGGAAGAAATAGAAACTGTAGTTTTGCAGATGGCTGTTCAACAGATTTTAGAATTTAAAATCAAAACCTCTTTCAGTTTTATTAATACTAAGAGCAAATTAATACTTTAAGAAAACCTTATTGTTCTAACAGAGGACCAAGCTTTTTAGTTTTGTATTAGTGTATTTATAATAGCAAAGCTCAATCTTTAGAAAGACTTGTAAACAATTCTCTTCAATTATAGCCAACTTGACCACACACAAAATATTTTATGAACCTTATCACAGCTTACATTGATGACATGCTTGGACTTTCTGCTCTGTTGTATACCTTCCTCTTTCTTAACCAGTCATTTTACTTTAGGACAAAAATCTACCATACAAGATTCTTTTGTGTACAAAATTATTCTTTTTCACCTTTTTTTTAACCAAAAATATATCTTTGTAACTTTCTTCACATCTCTCTCTCCTACTGACTGATTTGTTTCTTATTCCATATTTTGAAATAGGCTTTAAATAACCTTCAAATTACACAAAATTCTTCTTTATTTAATCTTGGCTAACATGTCATAAGCAGTGAGTTTTATCTCAACATGAATGGAAAAGTCAGCAGATTTCAAAGTATAAAGAAAAAAAGAACTTAGATCAAATACATTCTATAGTTGCAGGTTTTTGAATGATGATAATTTGAGCTGTAAATTTTTCTTGATGTAATTTTGCTCATCAGTTTAAAAATGTGCACAAGAATAGGCTGTAAGATGTAGTCTGCTGGAATCCCAGAAAACCTGGCATGTTTTAACATTTGAGAATCCCATTCTGTTCTTATTACTCTCTTGAGAGGAAAGAAAATTCTGCAAATCCTGTCAGGGAAAGTCAGGAGTTTAGACCTGTGTTTTAGGTGGTGGTGACTGCCCTAGCGGTTTGTCTTTTTTTTTTTTTCTTTTTTCTTTTGAGACAATCTTACTCTGTCACCCAGGCTGCAGTACAGTGGCATGATCTTGGCTAATTGCAACTTGCACCTCCCGGGTTCAGGCGATTCTCCTGCCTCAGTCTCCCGAGAAGCTGAGATTACAGGCATGCACCACCACGCCTGGCTAATTTATGTATTTCTAGTAGAGACAGGATTTCACCATTTTGGCCAGGCTCGTCTCCAACTCCCAACCCCATGTGATCCGCCCACCTCAGTCTCCCAAAGTGCAGGAATTACAGGTGTGAGCCACTGTGCCTGGCCCTAGTGGTTTTTAGTTAGCCATCTTGTGCCCACCATTCAGAATCTTTATTTTTGCTCGTGGAAGATTTTCAGAAGCAGCAAGGGAAAAGAGTCAAACCAAATCAAAAGCCAAAATAAGGATGTTCACAAATATTTTAGCCCAGGCATTGCAGATCAAACAAAATATTAAACTGAGTACACAGACAAAATCAAAAGTAAATTCACCAGAAGACGTGAACAGAATGTTAATTCTGTAGAAACCAAGAATACCCAATCTAAAAAGACATTTTTCTTTACACCAGAAAGGACTTACCAGGAAATACATAAAGTTTATCATCTCAAAAAGGGATGTATGGTCCTTTATTAAGGTGACCTTATCCAAACCAGATCCCAAATGATATCAAGAAGCCTCTACCAAAAGGAAGGAGGCTCAGCCTGAGAGAAAGTTCACCAGGGCAGAAAAGGCAAGCCATGGAAGTAGAGTGCTCAGAGCACTCAAGTCAGTACTGCACACTGGTTCTAAGAATCTCTGATTCCTTCAGGTAATACTCTTTTCAGATCCCACTTCTGACACTTTGATATGTCAACCTAAATAACAAACCACCTCAATAACAAATTCCCAAAAATTATTTGGGATTAGAGCATCACAATGGGAATACACATGCCATAGTAAACCATGTGCTTATTCAGGGAGGTAAAGGCAGGCAGGTTTTTAAAGGAAAAAATGAGAAGGATTACATGATTGTTTTGGAAATAATTATCCTTGGCTACAAAGATCATTAACAAGGGTAATGCCAGTTCAAGTTTGCACAGGCAGTTTGCTGGGCAGATGTCCTTGTAGAAGCATTTTTTGTATAAGGTTTAATGGCCTTTGTGCAGGGTTGTATTTTTTGTAGTCTTTTTTGTTATCAGGCATACAAGCATGAGAACCTTATTTTCATGGCCTTTCCCAGCTCTGTCAGGATTTTCTTCACATTAGTGATTTCATTTTGATTTTGACAACTTTCATAGTTATTCCATTAACTTGTATTTGTATGTGAGAAAATACTATAAAGAAGGAATTGGGTTGGTCTGAGTGCAGTGGTCCTTTACATCTAATTGATCACAACCAGTTACAGATTTGTTTGTTCCTTCCCCCACTCCCGCTGCTTAACTTGCCTAGCCTAAAAACAAAAAAAGAATTGGTTAAGCAAATATTCAGGAATAAAACTTCATGTGTCATCATAAAAGTAATTGTTTAAAAGCAAACGTTTTAAATACACATTTTAACATAAATTTGAGAGGACTTATCGTTTTCAATCTGACACTGATAAGTAGTTTTTGCTTCATTTACTTATTTATGAATGAATGAACAAGACAAGGTCTTGTTCTGTCGCCCAGGCTGGAGTGCAGTGGCGCCATCACGGCTCACCGCAGCCTCAAACTCCTGGCCTCAAGCCACCCTCCTGCCTCAGCCTCCTGAGTAACTGGAATTACAGCCATGTGTCACCATGCCTGTTTAATTTTTTTTTTTTTTTCATTTTGTATTTTTCCCTGGTTAATTTAAAAAAAAAATTTTAAGAGACAGGGTCTTGCTATATTGCCCAGGCTAGTTTTTGCATCTTTAAAACCGAATACTTAGCTGGGTGTGGTGGTGCACGTGCCTGTAGTCCTAGCTGTTCAAAAAGTTAAGGCAGGAGGATTATTTGAGCCTAGGAATTCTGAGCTCTAGTGCACTATGCTGACTGGGTGTCCACATTAAGTTCAGCATCAGTGTAGTAAACTCCCAGGAGCTGGGAACCCCCAGGTTACCTAAGGAGGGGTGAACTAGCCCAGGTTAGAAATGCAGCAGGTCAGAACTCCCATGCTGATCAGTAGTGGGATCATACCTGTGAATAGTCTCTGCACTCCAGCATGGACAACATAGTGAGACCTCATCACTTTAAAAAAGCAAAATGAACAAACCCTGAATATTTTAAGTTAGAGATGGAGTTAAAAATATTTTTAGTTAAGCAGAATCATGTCAGTTTTTGCGGGGGGGGGGGTGTTTGTTTTGAGACAGAGTCTCACCCTGTCGCCTAGGCTGGAGTGCAGTGGTGCAGTCGTGGCTCACTGCAACCTCCGTCTCCCAGGTTCAAGCAATTCTCCTGCCTCGGCCTCCTGAGTAGCTGGGACTATAGGCACCTGCCACCATGCCCGGCTAATTTTTGTATTTTTGGTAGAGAAGGGGTTTCACTATGCTGGCCAGGTTGGTCTCGACCTCCTGACCTCGTGATCCACCTGCCTCGGCCTCCTAAAGTGCTGGGATTACAGGCATGAGCCACCGTGCCCAGTCCCTGCACTAATTTTTTAAACAAAGTCCTGTTGGTGCTCCTTTCAAAATTTATCTTCTGTCTGACCATTTTACCGCTTCTGCAACAACCCTTCCGACTCAGCCACTGTTCTGTTTGGTTTGGGTTACATAGTGGCATCCTACCTGGTCTTCCTGTTTCCACTCTTATATCCCTAGAGCATATTCTCCATAAACCACCAGAGTGATCTTCTAAAATAAAAGCGTAAATTATGTTCAGAACCCTCCAGTGGCATCCATCTCATGTAAATAACCACTCCTGCCTACATGATGCCACCTCACTTGCCCCAGCTGCCTCATTGTATAGTTCCCTCTGCACAATGCCCTCTTTGCCACAGCTGTGTGCTCCTGCTGACCCTTGGGCGAGCCCACCAGTCACACTTCTGCCTGAGGGCCTTGCACGTGCTGACTGCTGCCTGAGATACTTATCCCCATCACTATGATCACCTTCCCAGAGAGGCATTTCCTGGCTTCCCTATCTGAGATAGCCTCTATTTCCTCATCAGCATCATTTCTGTCTGCTGACTCTACTTTGTCTGTTGGTTGATTTTTGCACTAAGCATACTACCAGAAGCTTTTCTCTCAATTTGCTTTCCCACAGTAAAAGAGCAGGGCCTTTGTCTTGTCCATTAGTTTCTCCTCAGAACAGTGCCTCCCAGGTGTTCAACAAATACTTGCTAAATAGAAGATGGCTGATAGCAAAAAGATTTATGTCTATGTGTAGGGACTTGGTCTTTATTGACATTGTGCTTTTATTCCCTAGAGACCCTGAAATATGGCGTCTGGCCTGCTTGAAAGTTTGGGGCAGAAGCTGTATTAAACTTGTTCCATACACATCCTGGAGAGAGATGTTTTTAGAACGGCCTCGTGTTCGGTTTGATGGTAGGTTGGATTCTGTAGAACTCAGCAGAAATAGTGATCTGTAATGCTGATTTTGATAAATATGCCATTTCAATTTTCCATGATGAATGTGAGTACTGTAAGCATGTTTAAAGGAAACCACAGTAAAATAATGCTGGAAATGTCTTAATAATTTTTAACTTTTAAAAATTATTTTCATAGGAGTGTATATCAGTAAAACCACATATATTCGTCAAGGGGAACAGTCTCTTGATGGTTTCTATAGAGCCTGGCACCAAGTGGAATATTACAGGTACCACTGTAGTACACTGAGTGAGTGGAAAATTCTCTCTCTCCATGTATTAGTTAAATGGACATCTGTTGTTTGTTGCTTTTAATTGACCCACAAAATGGCCCTCAGTATTTTTATCTAGTACTACAATATAAGAATTGCACTCAAAAAACCAATAGGCTAATATAAATTACAGAATTTCTTCTGGCCTCTTTTAGATTTCTCCTTGTCTTTTGCCCTGGGTATATTTGCCTTTTCAAATAGCTTGTGCTTTTATTCCATTTTATTGCTTGCCAAATATTACTGGCATTTAGAAAAAACATAGACTTGTTAACCATTGTGTGTGGATCTCACTTTGTTTGAAATTGTGCTTTCAAAAAAGCACAGAACTTTGATAAGACAATATTTGACTTTTATTCAATGAGTAAAACTTAAAAGTTCAACAGTTTTCCCTGAGGAAGATGATAAAGTATCTTTGGTTCTTTGTTGCTGGACTAACAGGTAGTCAGTCATATTTGTTTTAATGTTTTAGCAGTTCTTTAGCCCATGGTATTTCAGTGTTGGTTTCATAGCTATAAATAGGTGTAGGTACTGATAGGTAAGGACATATTTTATACTTCGTGTGTGGGTTGTGTTTTGGTCTTCTTTTTCTTATTACATAGGTACATAAGATTCTTTCCTGACGGCCATGTGATGATGTTGACAACCCCTGAAGAGCCTCAGTCCATTGTTCCCCGTTTAAGAACTAGGAATACCAGGTAATATATATATTTTTTAATGGCTTTCCATCCAGTCTACGTTTTATATGGTTGCTTGCAGATTAAAGTAACCCAGTGCTTCCTTCACTTAATACTGGATGATTTTAAAAGCAGTCATTCGGGGGCTTAGGAAAAATACCAATTTCTGGGCTTTACCTTAGAAAATCTACTTCAGTAGGTCTTTGGAGCCTTGGAATTGAGGTTTACTCAATCTTAACTGATTCTTTTCAAGCAAGAATAAACACTGTTGTAATTTGTTACTTCTTAGATTACTTAAATCCACTTAATAACTGATTTAGATTCAATTTGTGGTTTTTTTAAGGACTGATGCAATTCTACTGGGTCACTATCGCTTGTCACAAGACACAGACAATCAGACCAAAGTATTTGCTGTAATAACTAAGAAAAAAGAAGAAGTGAGTATACGAGGTGGAATTAATAGTTTTCTTACCTTAATAGCCTATTCATCCAAGCATTCTCGATTAGAACGACAAAGAAACCCTGTCTGATTATTATAAAATGTATATTAACTTCTAGCAATCACTGAAGAAAGCTGGAGAGTTTTCTAAAATGTGGTTTTTTTTATTGGATCAGCTTGTTTTTTACCAGATAGTTTGTTTTTTATATATGAAAATGTAAAGCTGAAATCTCTTGTGAAATAACTGGTAAAATTATACCTGAATATGTTTTTGGCTCTGCTCATTTCAAATCACAGGGATTTTTTCTTCCTAAATTAGCTCATACAGTTAATTCTTTCCATAAGGATACTGTTAGAACTTTAGTTTCTACTGGAAATAACGTAACTTCAGATAATTTTCTTCCTGCTCTTATAAAAGGAAAAAAATGCCAAGCAAATATGATTACTGACATTCTAGAGTGCTTTAAATTCTCTTAACAGATTGGTAGCCTAATTTTTTCACAACCTTTCTCAATATGCATGTTTTCAATCCTGGTTAAAAATTGTTATATGTACCCAAGAAGCCAGTTGTATGGTATTTGAAATAAATATTAATATTTACTTGTTGCCTTTATAATTAATACAGCTTTTGAAGGATATTTCTCTTGTATGAAATCCCCCCTTCTCTAACATCATATATCAAGACAGGACAGAATTTCATCTGCAAGTCCTATAACCTTGTGGCTGCCTATTGCTGGCATCCCCAGTTCCCTCTGATGGGTTCCTGGAGCCTGGGCAGACAGAGAGAGTTGCTTTGACTGTGACTGCAGGTTTCCTGAAGTCAAAATTGGGAATTTGGAAGGCCTTAGTTGCTTAGGTTTTATCTAATAAAAGAGTTTAGGAACTCCCATGTAGAATGTCAATTTTCTCTTCAGAATATGATGAAACATTCATAGTGAGTTTTTTTGTTTGTTTTAGCAGCAGCATTTGCAGAAGTGTAATTCTAATGAAACTTGTCACAGCTGTTTGCTCACTTATTTTACTGTTATTGCAAAAGATAAGTTATACTCTGTGCTTTTTCTACATCTTCTACCAATTTATCACTTTCCCTCTTAAAAAATGTCCAAGTGTTTTCCAGTAGAAGGAAATACTAGGCTTAAAGGTAGGAGATAATAATTTTACATCCCATCTATGTAACGTTGGTTACATAGTAGTTTTACCTCCCTGGATCTTCATTTTTTTTAGCTAGTAAATAGCAATAATGCAATCATATTTAACACATGAGGTTATTGTGATGATTAACTGAGATGATGATGATGATGGGGAAAACCTGATATTTTTAGAGTATTTAACAAGTTTAAAGCACTCATATGTTCTGGTAATATTCAAAACAACTCTTTACTGCATGCAAATATTATGTTACTTTTAGTGTCACTGTTGCATAATATTCCTATAAACGTAGAAGTGAGGTAAGGTTTCATTATAGGTTTATGCATCTTTTCTTTTGCAGAAACCACTTGACTATAAATACAGATATTTTCGTCGTGTGCCTGTACAAGAAGCAGATCAGAGTTTTCATGTGGGGCTACAGCTATGTTCCAGTGGCCACCAGAGGTTCAACAAACTCATCTGGATACATCATTCTTGTCACATTACTTACAAGTAGGTGAATGCAATAAAAATAACAAGGTTGCACTATAAATGTATACTTCATATCCAGCTTAAGAATTTCAGATGTTTCTAATTTCTCTGAGTTACATTACAAACTAAAACCAATACTACTACAAACTACTACAAACCAAGAAAATGGCCCAAATGAAAAAGACTAAGCATGCTTGAGGAAGCAGAGCATCTGGAACACTCATATAGTGCCCATTGGAATGTGAATTGGTACCACCACTTTGGAAATAAAAGTAGCATTCCATGGGGAGAATGGTACTTAGTCAGCTGTGAGCTGTCCATGCATGACTTAAAGCCATTTTAAAATACCACATCATTTTTCTTTTCCCACAGTTCAGTTACCATTTTTTGCTTTATTTCCTTTGTTTTATCCTCAGGGCTTCTACACTGATTTAATAAAATTGTAGTTGGGAAAGTAAGTCTACTAAAAAAATAAGATCGCAGGTATTCCAAAGCCAAATCTGTTAGGTAATTCCTATTTAAAACTCTTTGTTCTATGCAGTAGCATTTACCTGTACATCATAATCAGTGAACTGAAGAGGGGAGGTGTGAGAAAGGAGCCACCATACAGAAATACATAAAACTTAAAAAGGAAGTGAAATATCAAGTCCTGTGGCTATTAAGGTTAATTAGCTCTTGTTCGATTTGAAAGAATATTGGTACGTGACTGAAGGTTCTTCGTTCTGCTTGAATCCAAAATTCTGAGAGAGAAGTTTTGAGGTCAGCTTTCATTAGCCTCTTTGCAACCTTAACCACATTGTTGAAAACTGTGTCACATTTCCACTTTACAAATAACTTTTCCCCGCTCATTTGGAAGGTCCTGACAACAGAACATTTTTCTTTCTCACTTTTGCCTACCAATTCTACTATATCTCCTTTTTGCTTCTCTCTGTAATGCTGTGGAATTTTTTTCTACTTTTCAAAGAAGGAAATCTGGGCAGGTGTGAAGGCTTATGCCTGTAATTCCAGGACTTTTAGAGGCCAAGGCAAGAGGATCACTTGAGGCCAGGAGTTTGAGACCAGCCTGGGCAAAACTGGGTGACCCTATCTCTACAAAAAATAAAAATATTTGCCAGGCATGGTGGTATGCACCTTGAAGTCCCGGCTAATTTGGAGGTTGAGGTGGGAAGATCATTTGAGCCCAGGAGTTCAAGGCTGCAGTGAGCTATGATCATACCACTGCACTCCAGCCTGGGTGATAGAGCAAGACCCTGTCTCAAAAAAGAAAAAAAGAAACCAAACCCTGAAGTAGAACCAAGCAAATGAACAATGGATGGTTATAATTTATATTGACCCATTAGAAAAACATTATTTATTTAGGAGAAAAAAGGACATTACAATAGGCATTATTTGTAGCTGCTAATTATCACATTGACTTCCTGTAATATTTATAAAATCACTTGAATTCTCTGCTTTTGTTTCTCTTTCTGTCAGAAGGAAAAGAATAAAAGGCAGTGGTAGCATAACTTACCACCTACTTTCCCTCCCCCATGCCTATAATTATGCTGTTGATCATGCAATTGTTAAATAATCAAATTATATTCTAGGAATATAGTTCTTTCTGAAATATTTTAACAAGAACCTAATGTCTATAGCTTCTGACTTAAAAATTCTACTCTTAGGAGTCTCTGAAGGACATCAAAATAACATAATTTTAAATTGAGAAATAGTAGACACAATCTAAATCTCCAATTAAGTAAACTGTGGTACAAGGAGACAGTGAAATATCATCCTCACTAAAAATGTTTTCTGAAAAATAATGGTGTGGGAAAATGCAAATAATTAAATGAAATAAAAAGCAAAATTACTAACTTTGATCTCAAGAAACACTAGAAAATATCCCTCATATGGCTCTATCTGGGTGTTGGAATTATGAGTGATGTTTCTGTATACATTTCTAAATTTTTTGAGTTTTCTACAGTATGCCTATATTATATAGAATTTCCTAAGATGAATTAAAATAAAAAAGGCTAAAGCATAGAATAACCTTCCCCAACCACACAGGATTTTAAATGACTTGAAATTTCCTCGTACTAGTAATTTTGTGCTTTGTTTTTACAGATCAACTGGTGAGACTGCAGTGAGTGCTTTTGAGATTGACAAAATGTACACCCCCTTGTTCTTCGCCAGAGTAAGGAGCTACACAGCTTTCTCAGAAAGGCCTCTGTAGAGCCTCAAGTCCAGTCCTGTATCACTTTTGCATGAATCAAAGTATATAGTGCAAAAGAGCACCTAAGTTATAAATGTGTATATATATATATATGGAATTGGAACTTATTTTAAATTGTTGGAGTTCTTTTAAGAAGAGTATAAATTGATTATTTTTTTTATTTAAAGGGATAGTCGATTCTTGGGGTGTTTTGAAATTAAGTTGGAGTTAATTTGCTTAAGCATATTTATGTTGTGAGAAACCTTCATATGAAGTTTATCATGCCCTTTTTCAAGCAGATTTATGAGCAGATTTCTGTCACATAAGTCGTCTTCTACTTGAGCATCCTAATATTTAAATGCATCAGGGGAGAGCTCCACTGGATAAGCATTTTATTTCCCGCATGGCATAATGTTTTTGCACTAAAGGCTCAAAGTGTGAGAACCTGTTCTGGATTTGTTTGAAATTGTTTCACCAATAAAGATCATAAATAAATGCTTCTTTCAAGAAAATATATTTGGATGGCCTTTTAAAAATAACAGGATATTTAATAAGAGTCCTAGATAGCCAGCAGAGACTTTAAGAATAATTGCCCCTAGCCAGGTGTGGTGGCTTGCACCTGTGGTCCCAGCTATTTGGGAGGCTGATGCAGGAGGATAACTTAAGCCCAGGAGTTTGAGTCTGGGAGTTTGAGTCCAGCATGGGCAACATAGCAAGACCCTGTCTCTTATTAAAAGAAAAAAAATAATTTCCTCATTTCATCATTGGTCTTCATATGTAGCCACAAACACTGACCTCATGTAGGCACCTTACCAATATATGACATTAAGTGAGAGTGGAATCCCTTAGGACTGGAACACTTCAAGCTCAACCAACTGACTTAGTTGTCATT
Organism: Theropithecus gelada; assembly: GCF_003255815.1. Lineage (NCBI taxonomy): Eukaryota > Metazoa > Chordata > Mammalia > Primates > Cercopithecidae > Theropithecus > Theropithecus gelada. The sequence goes on from NC_037671.1 coordinate 55,228,532, forward strand.
CTTCACAAAAGAATAGTAGAGCATCATGTAAACCTGAGCCTGACTCTTGTTCCAGTATGAAACTTGGGGGAGAGCACCAGCCACCTAAGAAAATTGTATCTTACCTTTTTACTCAAAGGAGTCCCCCTTCCCAGTAACAGTCCTATTAGTGTTTAATTTCAGAGTTTGTGTCTGGTAGACCTCTACCTGATTCAGATTTGGTTTTGATGTTTCAACCATAGTTAGAGACAATTTCTCATGTACTTTCAGAAATCAATATCTGCAGCCACTGTTACTTTTAATTGACATTAAAAGACGCTTTGTAGGTTCCCACAATTCAGTATGGGTTAGGCTTTTTAAAAAGTAAATACAGACCAGGCGTGGTGGCTCATGCCTGTAATCCCAGCACTTTGGGAGGTGGAGACAGGCAGATCACCTGAGCTCAGGAGTTCAAGACCAGCCTGGGCAACATGGCAAAACACCGTTTCTACAAAAAAAAAAAATTAGCCAAGTACAGTGGTGCATGCCTGTAGCCGCAGCTACTTGGGAGGCTGAGGCAGGAGAATTGCCTGAGCCTGGGAAGTGGAAGTTGCAGTGAGCCAAGATCATGCCATTCCACTCCAGCCTGGGCAACACAGTGAGACCTTATCTCAAAAAAATAATGATAGTACATGTTATGTTAAAGGTGAAAACCATACATCAAGTGTGCATATAGAAGGAAGAGAATTGGCCAGGTGTGGTGACTCACACCTATAATCCCAACACTTTGGGAGGCCAAGGCAGGAGGATTGCTTGAGGTCAGGAGTTTGAGATGAGCCTGGACAACATAGCAAGACCTCATCTCTTCTAAAAATTAAAAAAAAAAAAAAAAAAAAAAAAAAAAAAGCATGGTGGTGCACACCTGTGGTCCCAGCTTGTTCTTAGCCAGGAGGTTGAGGCTACAGTGAGCCAAGATTGCACCACTGTGCACCATCTTGGGTGAAGGAGCAAGACCCTGTCTCAAAAAAAAAAAAAGAGTTCTTAGTTTGACCTTTTGTAGCAATCTGAGAAGTGTGTTTTTCAAGTTGGAAAAGAGGGAGAAAAGCAACTTGCCTAAGATAAGGTAGCTCTTCATGATATGACTATTATTTTTGATATACAAATAAATAGAACATGATTAGGACATAAATATAGCTAGAAAAATATATTCCTAAGGAAAGTGAGATTTGAGGAATCCCTTTGTTCTGCAGCATCCCTAGACTGAATGATCTGTTGCAGATGATGCATACCAAGTTCAAATTTAAAGATTTCTTTGTAAGCAGTAAAGTGACTTTCACTTATTTAACTTGGAACTGGAAAAAGGAACTTTTTTCCAGATTACATTTTCTGTATATTTTTAAAATGTCTTTTTTTAAAATACAAAAGCAATATATATTTGTTGTGAGAAAATTAGAATACACAGATAATTTAAAAATAAAATTAAACACCCAAAGATAACCAGAAGAAAATTTTTGCTATGGAACCTTTTTCTTCTGGTCTCTGCAAATCCTGCCATAGAAGCTTTTTTTTTTTTTAACTTCAGGAGTGTCCTTCCTTTGCTCTATTAGGACATTACAGAAATCAATACTATGGAAAGCTGGCAGCAGTATCTGGATTAACTTTTTAAAAACAATGAAAGCATTTTACAGAAATTTCATTTCAGATAGTGCTGGAACTGTCTGTGTTCAGGAGATACCCTCAGAGGGAATCTGGCCTGAGCACCATCATGTATAATCGCCTCCTCCTGTCTTGCATTTTCCTCCCAGCCCCCTTCCTACCCCTTAGCAGAGGGCCAGGTAAGAGTGCTTGGGGCCCATAGGGGCTGTGGGTGTAGACTTCAATTACACCCCCAGCCCCCAGGGAAAAGCATTAGCTTTGAATCCTCAATCCCAGGCCCTCAACCTATGGTATTTATCTTTGGATTATTCTGTGCATCTATTAAAAATGGGACTATATTGTAAATAATGCTTTGTAAGCTTTCTCTCCCCACATAAGAATGCCATGTAAGCATTTTGTTAAATATTTTTAATGACTTTAGAGTCCAACTTTAGACTCCTCTTTATGCGTTTTGGTTTTCTAATTTAATGCTAGTGTAAATGTTTTTGGAATAAACATTCCTGTGGCTAAATCTTTGCATACTTCTTGACTTATTACCTTAAGATGTTTCCAAGAAGTAGAATGACTGAATCAAAGAATGAACATTTTAAAATACCTTAAAATATACATTTTTGGTAAATAATATATACACTCTAGAAAAACTGGAAAATAGATGAGCAGACATAAGAAAATATAAATCACCTGTAGTCACTTTTTGATTTTAATCATCCTGGCCTTTCACACGTATGTGTGATTTTTCAGTCATACATTGAAACACTTCCAGTTCTGTCTCCTTTATCTGATGCTTTCATGCTCTGGATCTTAAAACCTGGCCAATCATTTCCCCAGTAATGGATGCTGAGTGTCAGCAACAGCTCTAGGTAAGTTGGCAACCATGACATGTATGGGCTAAGGCTTGCAAGGCTTCTCTGGCTACAGAGAATCTAATTGCAGTCAGAGCAGAAACAGAAGCCAAGGTGAGGCAGTGGGATCCCAGTTTCACAGTGACCATCCATCAGTCACTGTGACCAGTCATGATAGCCTCCACATCCAAAAAGTGATTTCAGTCTTTGGTTATGTGTAGTGAACAACACCTGTACATTTATCTCCACTGTCTCCTGAAATTCCACTAAAATGGTAGTAAAGAAATAGAAAGGGCTGGGTGCGGTGGCTCATGCCTGTAATCCCAGCACTTTGGGAGGCTGAGGCCAGGGCATCACTTGAGTGAGGGCAACATAGCGAGTTTGAGGGTAACATAGGGAGACCCCCATCTTTCAAAAAAAACAAGAAAAGGCTTAAGTCCTTCAAGACAGGGAGAAGAGGAGAGGTGCTGAAAGCAGACAAGACAGGTTAGGATGTGGAAAATAGAAGGTGGGCAAGTGGTAAAGTGGTATTAAGAATGGGCTCTGTGTTGAAGTGCTAGATCCACGACTGAGTTTGAGCAAGTTGGTTAACTCTCCATGTCACAATAAATTAGAGGAAATATTATCATAGTACCTACCCACAGAGTTGAAAGGAGTAACGGATAACACTCCATGTTAATTGCTTAGGACAATGCCTGATTGAGTTGGTGCTCAATAAATAGCAGCCATTATATATATTATAACTGTTGCTGTTCCAGAGAGATCTGAGACATCAGCCAGAAGCAGGGGAAGCTAAAAAGGGCAACTTAACTCAAGTAGCCTCCCACAGAAGGTAAAGCACCACATGGAAACAGCAAGACCCTGCGGGAAGGATCCGCAGCCAATTCCCAGAACTCAAGTTGTCAGGCTCACACCATCAGGCAGGAAAGTGGAGCCTTCCCCTCTAGGAAAAGATCCCCCCCTCCCCCCCGAAAAAAGACCTGCAGATACTGACATTTAGTAATCAACAAAATAGGTCCTCTCCCACGCCTCTCAGTCAGCAATTACCACCTACCCACGTAGTTTCTAGTCAACATCATAGTGGCTGCTGCTTGGCTATCAATGGACAAGCAAGGAACACCAGGCATTTGAAGAGAAAGTCTAAATGAGTGACAGAGAATCAGACTTTTTAAGTAAGCAGAGAAAGGGGATGTGATGGCAATCAAAAAATACAGGTAGTAGAAGAAATCTGAAAGACAAAATTCTATTTCTTCAGAGACATGCAAGAAGAAACAAGAACAAAAGGCTATTAGAAAACATTGGAAGTCAGATCCTTTGAATAATACATACGCGATAGCCAAATATTTTTAAGTGTCAGGTGACACATAGAATGTCAAAGCTGGAAGTTTCCCTAGAGGTCATTTACTGACCAACTATCCCCATGTGGAGGTGAGGAAATAGGGGCTCACGAAGGGTGAAGTTGTTTGCCTCAGGTGTTAAAACCAGGACCCTCACAAATTAAAGGCGTGTATTCATGCAGAGGACCTGGCAGTTGTAAGCACTCAGTAAATTCTAGTCTTAATAATGTTTATTAAGAACTTAGATGTTACTGAATGATCTTACTTATTTGTAAAATCTAAAAAAGTCAAGCTGATAGAAGACAGTGGAGTGGTGGTTACCAGGGGCTGGAGGGAAGGGTGGATGGGGAAAGCAGAGATTTTAGTCCAAGGGTATGTAAAGTTTCAGCTAGGAGGAATACATTCTAGTGACCTATGGCACAATATGCTCACTGTAGTTATTAACAATGCATATGTTTAAATGGCCAGAAGAGTATATTTTAAATGTTCTCACCACAAAGAAAGGATAAGTATATGAGGTGATAGATATGTTAATTAATCTGATTTGCTCATTTTGCAATGTGTACATGTATCAAAACATCACATTGTACCCCACAAATATGTACCATTATTTGCTAATTTAACAATACGGAGAATCAAGAACTTATATGTTCAACCTGGGCAACATAGACCTCATCTCTAGAAAAAAGAAAAACAAAATTGAGTCCCAGCTGTTCGGGAGCCTGAGAAGTAGAGGCTGCAGCGAGCCAAGATCATGCCACTGCACTCTAGCCTGGGCGACAGAGTAAATCCTATTTTCAAAATAAAGAAAGAATTTATATGCAAGTAATAATAAAGTCGTTTAAAAACGCTGAGAGATTATGTGTTAAGTATGAGGCAGAAGGCCTTCTTTTATATGGATTACCTCATTTGTGCTCACAACACACAGGTATTATTGTTCCTATTTTATAAATAAGAAATTTCAGATTAAGAGAGTTTAAATAAACCTGTCAAGCTCATCCTGGTTACTGAGTAGTGAAGCAAGGCCAACTCCAGAATGCTTTCTCATAGCAAGAGCCAGGAGTAGAGTCCAGTTCTAAAGAAATAATATCAAAACTCCAATATGTTACAATTCCCACTGAAGCTTAGACCAGTGCTGCCCAGTAGAAATATAATTTGAACCACACATGTAATTTTTAAGTTTCTACAGCCATTTTTTATTAAAAAGGTGAAGTTAATTTTAATAATTTATTTTAATCCAGTACTATCCAAAACAGTATCATTTTGACACGTACTCAAAATAAAAATTACTAATGGGATTTTTTTACACTTTAAAAAATTCTCAATCTTTGGAATCTGGAGTGTAATTTACACTTCCAGCACACTTCGACTGGCTTAGCCATGTTTCGAGTGCTCCTAGCCACATGTGACCAGTGACTACTGCAATGGACAGCGCAGCCATCAACCAAGGGGTGCATCATAAGAAACAGAGTCAGAGGATGGTTTGTGCCAAGTTCAACCTCAGTTTCTCTCCTCGTGTAATTGGCCTAGGGATAGGTAAGCCAAGCGGGAAGCTAATTCCCAATTAATTGTTAGGCTCAGTGCCTATGTATACTTTTCCTGATTCCACCAGAAGGTGTCCCTTGTCTGTCTCCAAAATATTCCACATTGCCTCTATCCCAGCAGTTATCACACTCCATGCTAATTCTGTTTTTACATGCTAATGGCCTCCATCAAACTGTGGGTTGAGGACAGGGCCCATTTCTTTTAAATCTCTGATTCCAAAGCACCTCTCTGTTGTGAACATGAGATAAAAGAATCCCTATAAAGCACTGGATACATTTCATGGGCTCTTGATGCTCTATTGGAAGAAACGAACAAAAGCATGCCTTTGTCACTAGGTGACACTCTTGTCCCAGGCTTTTTGTTTTTGCTCTTATTCTTCATAGTGTTAGGGGGAGCTGATTTTCACATTCACAAGAAAATAGAAGCATCCCAGATCTTTCTGGCTGACCTTCAAAGCTCCAAGTGACAGGATCTAAGATTTAAGATGTATATTCAAAGGGAAATGCCATATTGGTGATAGTGCCCTACCTCCTGTCATGCCAGTTCTTCAGCAAGCAGTCCAGAAATCTCAAGTTTTCTTGTTTTGTTTTGTTTTGCTTTTTTAAATCTGGCCAGTTTGTCCTGGCTGCGTGAGGAAATTGAATATCCTGATTTGGAATGAATAGGAAAGGGATCCTGGGATTAGTATCTGGGGTTGGGGTTGTTGAGAGCCAGAAGAGGGGCCAACCTGTCCCCATTTGACAAGCAAGTGGCCTGATTTGTGACTCTCTTGAGAGGCCCACAGCCCCTCTTGCTGTGGTCTAATGCTCAGTGCAGAGTTTTGGGGGGACCACTGTTAAATCCACTCAAGGCTTCCATATTTGCACCTTCGTCTTATGAATCCAGTAAATATCTAGCAGCAGAATTGAGATTCAGAAAACTGTGCAAGACTATCCTAAGAATGCTGGCCAATTCTGCACATGGTGTGCATGTGTGTGTATAGTAGACTGAAGAAGGATAGTGTGGAGATTGCATAAGCAACACAGGCTTCTTTCTGCTGAAATGGCTTTTCTGTGCAGACTATTCTTCGAGTCCTGGAAATATATCCAGCCCAATTTATTGTATTCAGGCCAAAGGAGCAGTAAGTTGAAACCTGCTATATAAGTAGGATGGTCAAATAGTCAATTTATTGTCAAAATCAGGACACTTTTCAGAGGAAAGACTAGTGTTTTTTTGTAATTGCACTGGAACAGCAAGCAAAAATAGGAGGCTCCTGAGCAAACTGGGATGGATGGTCACTCTATATACAAGGCGTGGCCAGTGCCCTACATTCAGCTTGTTGTCAGATGTAACTCAGAATGAAGGTTATCCATTCTGTTCTGGCTATTTTTCCTCCTCAACAGAAGAAAATACCAGCGGTGTTTCCTAGTGTATGATGAGCAGAGTGACTGCGATTAGACCTCACTAATTTCCATAATTTTACCAGGAAAACCACTTTACAGAAGGGTCCAACGTATCTGTTGCCCTGCAGTGGATTCTGAAGTCCCTCGGAATTCTCAGTGACTTCTGCATTTGGCTAACAGAGGCTTTGGTACCAGGAATTCCCGACAGCTTAAAAAAGTGAATCCATATCAGATATCAGTTTCTACTTTTCTCATGATCTGTTCTTTATTTCCGTCTGATTTCTTTAAAGACTAGCTAATTTCCTTCAGGCCTAGACCTATAATCCCAAATTAATGTGAACAGTTGCAGAGAGGTATCTTTCTTTGCCTTATAGTTTGTATGTCCTTGAAGCGTATGGCTAAAAGCAAAGTCTCCTCTCCTTGCTTGTTCCTTCGTCCCCAACAGGGGTGTGTACCTCTGCATGATCTCCTAGAGGAGTGGATTTATTTTGAGCACTGCGATACAAGGAGCCAGCAGCATGGTGTGGTGCAAAGACCACACACTGGATCAGAAGACATGAGATCAGTGAACCTAGTACAGATCCTGCCCCTAGTAGATACTCAGTAAATGTGAGCTGATTCCCAATCAGATCATTCTAGTTAACCATTGCAGTGGAGGGGAGACTTCTGTGGCCTCTACCAACACTGTGTCAGAAGAGTTCTTTGCCTGGGTGCCCCCCAGTTCAAACCTAGTAGATGCTAGGACCATCCAGAGCAAGTGAGAACTACCAACACTGAGGCCTCTACAGATCAAGGATCTTTCAGCTATGGATCCTTTAAATCTTAAACATGATTCCTTTAGGTCCCTGGGGACCTGAATAAGAAAGGATCATATTCTACCCAGACATGAAGAAGTTAAGCCTTCCTCTAACTCAGAATTTGACAGGAGAAGTAAGGACGTATCATAAAACAGTGGACAGAATCAGGACTTTGGGGTTAGATGGCCCTGGGTTTTTAGTTGTTGTTTTTGTTTGTTTTTTTTTTGGAGATGTAGTCTTGCCCTGTCACCCAGGCTGTAATGCAGTGGTGTGACCTCCTGAATTGAAGGGACTCTCCTGCCTCAGCCTCCTGAGTAGCTGGGACTACAGGGACACACGATGCCCAGCTAATTTTTTTTGTATTTTTAGTAGAGATGCAGTTTCACCATATTGGCCAGGCTGGTCTTGAACTCCTGACCTCAGGTAATCTGCCTGCCTCAGGCTCCCAAAGTGCTGGGATTATAGGCATGAGCCACTATGCCTGGCCAGCCCTGAGTTTGAGCACCTACCCTTACCAGCATCTACTTAATCAAAGTCACTTAACACCTGGAGCCTCATTTGTAAACTGGGGATAATGAAAACTACCTGCAGGGTTGCTATGGCAACAAAATACTACAGAGGTTAGGTTCCAGCACATAATAGACTCTCCATATGGAATCTATTATTATTTAAAAGGACAGTAACACTTAGGGTCACTTGAGAAAATAGCTCTGTACTAAAAAGGAACCAGTGACTGCGAGATGCCAGAAAGAAGACTCTAAAATCATGAATCTCAAAACAACAACCCTAAGACTGTACTTGTGAGCCATTTCAACTATGTAGTTTATAGGAGAAATCCCTTTACACTACAGCAAGTTAAGCTTCAACTTCAATCAAGGCTGGGCTTGATTCATTGGTAGTGGTTGTCTGAAATGCTGGTTAAGAAATATTCTGCTGAGTCAACTCAGTGGGGATGCGTGCCGTGGCTGACTGATCAGCGATGCCTGCTCTGGGCACAGGATTGGGAAGCAGAAGCAAGCATACCACATAGTTACCCTGTGTTCCTCACCCACCAGCTGATGAGACTGCTCTTGATACAGGGAAGAATTTGCAAGTCTAGAACAGCACTCAGGCTTTGGGTAGCTTAGGGGAAATAAATGAAAGGTAGTGATGCACCAAAGACTGATGCAAATAGGAAGGTTTGGAAGATCGTGGAAAATCTTGATAGTATGTAGGCAAAGTTCAATGATTTCCTAACTCTACCCAGGGACAGCCCCACAAGGGTAGTCAAAAGGGCCTGAGCAATTGCCTCTGAGAGCCAAGAGAAAATTCTGAATATTGGGAAACCCTAAATCAGTCCACAGAGCGTGAGTTAAAGTGCAGGAGGAGATGGGAAGAGCAACAGAGTATAAGGTAAAATTAAAGCAAATGCCCAACCTTGTCTTTGGAAACATTCGATTAAGAAGCAGTAGCTTGGGCTGGGAGCAGTGGCTCACGCCTATAATCCCAGCACTTTAGGCCGAGGCTGGTGGATCACCTGAGGCCAAGAGTTCGAAACCGGCCCGGCCAACATGGTGAAACCCCGTCTCTACTAAAAAATAAAAAAATTAGCTGGTGTGGTGGCACATGCTTGTAATCCCAACAACGTGGGAGGCTGAGGCAGGAGAATCGCTTGAACCTGGAAGGCAGAGGTTGCAGTGAGCCGAGATCATACCTGGGCAACAAGAGCAAAACTCCATCTCAAAAAAAAAAAGAAAAAAAAAGCACTAGCTTGGAAACAACCAAAATGGTCGTGAGCAAGAAAGCCTTAAATGCCCCACAAAGTAATGCTCCTTCCAAAAATCTAATGGCCTTCCTGTAATTGCTGAATGACGTCTCAATACATCTGTTTTGAGAGCTCTAATCTTGAGCAGAATTGAGTAAGTACAGCCTGTTTCTTTCTTAATGATAGAGTAGAAAAGATGACCTTTATAGAGGTCATGGAGATTATAAATAGCAAATTCCTATTCCTAGCCCTGCGTGCCCCCTGCCCCGACTCAACAAGAAATAGCAGCATTTGAAGCAGACCTTCTGAGTTAGGAAAAATAATCCTGAAGAACTTGAAGAGTCAGGAGAAAAGTAAAGATCAAGAGCCTTAACTTTAAGAAAGAACAAGTTTTGGAACAGGCTCTTCTTCTCCTACAAAGACTGTCATTAAGCAGGTTTCTCTTGACGTGAGGACAGCTGCTCATGTGGTCACTTTGTTGCTTGTACCCCGAGGGTCACTTTGTTGCATGGAGGGGCGTGGTCCATCTCTCCCCCTAATCTTTCTTTTTTTTTTTTTTGTAAATCTTTTTAATTTTGGTACCATTCCCACTGAAGTAGTTCTGAGACAGCCAATATTCTTTTATCTTTTCTTCCTACATTTTCCAGTGCCACAGCAGACTGGGAAGTATCTGTGACATTTTCAAACTTTTTGGCAAACATTAATATATCAATTCTGGCAAATGCAGAGAGGCATTAAAAGAAATTAGGAATTGCCCATAAACTTACCATCAGAGATAACCACTGTTTACATTCACTGGCTTAGTATATATCACTGACTAATGGGTACCCGGGTCATCCTTCTCCATACGTACTGTGGGACATTGGTGTGTTAGGAAGGGGTTCTTAGTGTCTCCTTGTCACTTTCTCACCAGGAGCAGTACTGGCAGGATTTAGGATGGGGGAGGCAGAAGAAGGGGACAAAAACAGTGATCACTACAATGCTGAAAAGTTGGGGGGCTGAATGGAAAGTATTTGTGAGCATGGTGTAAATTTAACGTATTACGCTTATAGATGTGGCAACACAAATGGTTGAACGGGGGAATAATTTGGTGACAATTAGTCTTCTCTGATGTGTTCTGGTAGATGAAGAAGTATTTCACAGTTTGAGAAACATCTTTCAAGGCCTAATTTCTTCACTCCTCAAGACCTTTGTTTACACCAGATCAATTGTGCAAAGTTCCCTGCAACCTAGAAATGAAGTAATTGTTTCAAATCTGTTTATGGGACACAGAGGACACACAGTGAGATTTTGCCAATAGTGCCTTTAAATCTCAACCTTGGGTCCCACCCCTCTACCAGGCCACGTTTCTCTAGTTAGGCAGTGACTGCCTGATTTACCTGGATTGGTAGAGGTGATGGAATACAGAGGGAGAAAGACTCATTAGATGCTGTTCTAAGATTAGCTCTAGTTCCTGATCATTGGAACAGTCTTTGGAATTCTCTGCTCAGTCCTGGGAAGATGTCGTCAAGGGGATAATTGCCAGAATGGTGCAAACACTGCAGGAGAAACAGTAGATACACTCACCAAAAAGATAAGGAGGTGTTTTCTAGAAAGATGGCCCCTTTGCAATTAGTGACTATTCAAAATTAAAACTATCTCCTTTCAGTTACCCAGGTAACTGCCATTCATAAATGCCTGAGTTGTGGTTGCATCTACCTGTGTGCAGAAAAACTGACCACAAGACTTTCAGGACTCAGAGGACTGAATTGAGGGGTGGCTGCCTCTCAATGAGGAGTCAGAGGAGCAGGGTGTCTTCCTCAGGACTCACCAGGAACAACAGGACCCATGTGATGAGATTGGGCCCACCTGGATCATCTGGGCTAGCCTTCCCATCTGAAGGTCCTCAACGTAATCACATCTATAAAGTCCTTTCTGCCACGTAAGGTTTTGTCACAGGTTCCAGGAGTTGGAACATGGACATTTTTGAGGGACCATCATTCTGCCTACCATAGCCATGACTTCCTGGGCTATAGCAACACTGCTCACACTCTATGCCTCCACTTTTAGGGATCTGGACACAGGTCATGAGCTCAGAGTTTTTAGAAGACGGTGTCACTAGAGTAGGTATTAATATTAGCCTCAGCACAATACCAGCAGTTTGGCACCCATGATTATCCCAGCAAGCTTCAGATATCTAGTTTTCCTTCAGGCACCTGTAGACATTTGCATTTTGGCACTTCCATCAGCTCCCAATCCCTTTCCTCTGGCTGGCTCAGAAATACATAGCACTGTGCTTGACCCTCAGGTAGGGAGGGCTAAAGAAAGGTCCACCCCCATTTTATCCCTTCCCCTCACTTTCCACCACAGATAACAACCCAGATGGATGCAGTGGTGTGTCTTGCTGTTGGCAAACACCATGGGGAGTGAGTTGTGCCAATTCTCTTGCCACATCCATGCTATGTCTCTCCTAACTCCTCTGCAACTCCCTCCCTCCAATTCTCTCCTCATCACAAGACACCTGGGACTGCAGACTGGCTTATGAAAAATGTGGATAATAATGTGCAAACAGATGGGTGTGGTGGCTTATGCCTATAATCCCAGCACTCTGGGAAGTCGAGCTGGGCGGATCACCGGAGCCTAGGAGTTCGAAACCAGCCTGGGCAACATAGCGAAACACTGTACAAAAAATGCAAAAATTAGCTGGCCGCAGTGATGCCCACCTGTAGTCCCAGCTACTCAGGAGGTCAAGGTGAGAGGATCACTTGAGCCCAGGAGGTTGAAGCGGCAGTGAGTAGTGATCACACCATTACACTCCAGCCTTTGAGTGACAGAGCAAGACTGTCTCAAAAATAAAATAAATAATGTGCAAACACTCACACAGCATTTTCTATGTGCTAAATGCATTATTCACATTAACTCATTGAATCCTTGCAGCATCCCTGTAAAGTGGGTGTTATCACCTTTTCTTAAAAGTGAGGAAACTAAGGCACAGAGATATTTAGTAACTTTCCCAGTGAGTGGTTATGATGGGATTCACATCTAGATGCGCTGGCTCCAGAGCCTACACTCTGTCCCCAATGCTAGCGTGCCTCTAGACAAATACAGATCCAGTGATAATATTCAGACCATCGCTGGGAGGTGAAGTGCTTTCTCCTACCTTCCTAGATGTATTTGCAGTTTTAAAGAGCACAGAGAGTGATGCTTTGTGTCACACAGAGGAGTACACCCTGCCCAAGGGAGATGGATTCAGACTGGGAGTGAAGGTTTGTTCTGGTTCTGCCATTTTGCTGGCTGAATGGTCGTAGACAAATAATAGATCATCTCTGAGTCTCAATTTCTTTATCTGCAGGACGAAGATGACAGTCACAATACCAAGCTCACAAGGTTCTGGTGGGGAATGACATTCCTGATCCCATTGGATAAAAGTGTTAAAGTGTTATTCACTACCTAGAGCTAAGGTCATTTGTTTTCTTTTTGTTGAGACAGGGTCTCACTCTGTCGCCTAGTCTGGAGTGCAGTGGTGCGATCGTATCTCACTGCAGCCTTGATCTAGCTGAGGTAGTATTCTTATTAGAGCATGGGCTTCAAGCTTGTTGAGCATGAATCTGAGACAACTTTTGTTGGCCCTCAAAGCACAGCACTGGGCAGCCCCTGTTCCGTCTGCATATAAGGCCACCTCTGTATTTTCATTCACTGCCACTGCCTGGGTCAGGACCTCACCACCTCTGGCTTGAACCTACAAAACAGTTTCCTGTCAGATATTCTGCCTCTACTCTCGCCACTGCCCAATCAAAACGCTGACCTCAGGTTAGTCTAACTGAGGCACAACCTTCCTCTGTTATCCGCAAGTTGCGACCTTCTAAACTTTCTACAGCCTGCTCTCTCTGGCAAGGGTGATGAACTTAAACACCTATGAAGATCCAGAGGGCACCACAAGTGAGTGAGGTGGACCAGGTATGCAGACAGTGGCAAGCCAGACCCTGTGTCTCTCATCTGAAAGGGAAGCAGCTCCTCAGCTTTCGTTCGAAGATTCTCTATAAGGCCTGGCCTTCCCATTTTTAAAGAGAAGCTGGAAATCTGTGTTGTATGTGAAATGTTGTATGTTTAAGCAAACTCAAATAAAAAAACAAAACAAAACAAAACACCATACAGATCAAACAAAAGCCATCTGCAGGATGAGTGGAATCAGCCAATTTTTGACCCTTTGTATGCAGGTTAAAGCCCAAATCATAAACTTTGCATTCTAGGTCTGTACAGGTTTGACACTGACCTACCTTTCCAGCTCACCTCCTGCTCCTCCTTCAGGTCTGCTGCTAGCCAAGAGTGGTTCTGGTTCCCAGGACACCCGCGGCCCCTCCCTACCCCTGCCCCTTTGCTCTGCTGGCATCTGGAATGCTCTTTCTCTCACCTTCCCCACCCTCCAGCTCCTCCTGGAAGTTCTACTATTCCTCCTGGAGGCTTTTCACAGTTTAACTCCAGCCAATGAATGATTAAATAATTACACACAATCTACTCCCCCTGGGCCTCCAGGGCACTCTCAAAGAGCTCTGTTTCACCTGTGTTTACTTTCTACCACATCCTGGCCTGTGCCACACCTCAGAAGGCTTCAGAGAAAAATTGTGACTAATTGGCTTGTGTCACTTCTCTCCTACTAAATCATAAGCAACTTGTCTGCAGAGCCCCCCCACTGCCAGCTCCTCGCCCCAGCTCCTCCCACCACCACCAAGATCCAGGACAGTATCTCATAGGTCCCAGAAGACTGTCAAGGCTTCTTGAAAGCTTTGGCTCTAAGGGATTAAACTGGAAGACTGCAGCTGATTAACTCACTAGGTTTAAATTAAGTTCTTGGGCTTGCTGCAAGCAGAGCAAAACTCTCCCATCTCTCTGCAGCCCCTTCTGAGCCCCTCTGCTCTCTTCGTGGGCATGGCCAGCATCTCTTAGCTGCATCCTGGGTCACTCAAGGTCTCAGGCTAGGAGAGCTGGATGTACAAATCACACCCTCCTCCTCCTGGGAGAGTGGATCCAGGTGCTGGTAGAGGGATGCCAGCATCACCTGGAAGCAGAAAGTTATGCCCTGAGGCAGCTGTCCCTTGTTTGACTAATCCAAATTAATACCACTATTATCGTCTCACAGTGTTAGGGCCATGAGAGGCCATATAGCCATTTAGACTGAAGGAGGAAACTGAAACCCAGAGAAGCGTGATTTGCCCGAGGACAAGATAAGGGTGAACTCTAGATAGGATCCAGGACATCTAACTCCAACTCTGGAGACGTTTTTCCACTAAGTCAAAGTTTTGCTGCTATCATTTGAAGTGTTCTGCTAAAAACAAAAGTGAGATATCTCACGACTACATTTTTCAGACACTCCATCTCACAGCTGTGCACAAATGGGCTGCCGATTTGTTTTTGTCCTTTCTGCTTCTGTGAATGTGGCATTTGGAGCGTGACATTTGCTGCTCCAGCCACTTCTGATCTCAGTGTAATTTCCTTAGCTTAGGAAGATGCGTGGTATGTGTCTGTGTGCTTGTCTCTACTTTTCAAACTCCCCGGAGAACGTGTCACAGAAGCAGATAAAATGAGAGAATAATCACTGGTAGTTTGCTGCAATGTCTCTTGGTCTGCTCTCTTTCTCAACCTTCCTACGTTTGTAGTTGGGACAGACTTCTGCAACAAAGGACAGATTAACAAGAGAACAGTCCAGCTTATCAACACGTACAGGGCACATCACGTGGGAGAAACCTCAGTGAAGCGTTAACTCAAGGCAGTGTTTACGAGTCTGGCGTATATAGCATGTCTATAAAGAACAATAAATTTCAGAGAAGTGACAAGACAAAGGAAAGTAGTCCTGGGCTTCCAAAGATGGGAAGCTATGGGAAGGAAAATATATGGGCAAACACTAGTGGAGTCAAGTCTGCTCACAGGTCCCGCTGGCACCATCTCTGAGCTGATCAGCGTTGTCTCCAGTAACGAAGAATGTACATCTTATCTTTAGGTAAGAAAAGAGACAGGGAGGATAAAAAGACCTTTTGTCTCTGTAAATCTCTGTCCCGATTTTAGGCAAGCAAAGGGAAGACACAGAGCTCCCCAGCATCTTAATTATCTTCGGGTCAACAATCCTCAGATTTTGAGGAGGTATATTCTGGTATCCTACAGTTGCCATATTTCCCTGGGAACGTTCACATGAGGAATAGCTGCCATGAAAGTCAAGAAAAGACATTTTGGGAGCCTCTCCAAACCTATTCTGGGTCAGGGGCTGCCTGGTTTAAGAAAAAAGGGAAAGAGAAAAAAAGAAGATAGTTTACACTTACACTACTTTTTCAAAATAAGAGATTATTGTTTGTTCTCATGCCATCATGGGAATCTCTGCTGAAGAGTAAGTCAATGGAGGAAGGCAGCTATTGAAGTACTAAGACAAGATCATTACCTTCATTTTCCAGATAAGGAAACTGAGACTCAGGGCAACTCAAACTAAGCACGTACTATGTGCCAGGTTCTGTTTTAAGGACTGTGTATTTATTTACCCAGTTAAGACTTACAGTAACACCATGAGGCTAGTGCTAGTATCATCACTCCCATTGTACAAG
This sequence comes from Theropithecus gelada, assembly GCF_003255815.1. NCBI lineage: Eukaryota > Metazoa > Chordata > Mammalia > Primates > Cercopithecidae > Theropithecus > Theropithecus gelada. The sequence goes on from NC_037671.1 coordinate 55,244,359, forward strand.
TGATAAACTGTGGCTCAGAAAGAACTAACATTCCCAGGAGCATTTAGTTCATAGCTTGACAAAGCCAGGATTTGGACCCAGGTAGTTGTACTCAAAGTGATGTTCAAAATCATTCATCTGTTAATTTTTAGTCAAATAAATGGGCCAGGCACTATGCTAGGTTCTGCAGATACAAAGGTGAGTGAAATAGACACAGTTCCTGTCTTCAAAGTGCCTCCAGCCTAGCAGGAAAGAGACCGTCAATAAATTATATAAAATTGAGAGGGATCAGAGTGTATCACCTTTGTAGAAGGATTGTTTTGAGCTGAAGGCAATTGGGGAAGAGCAGACTGCAGAAAGGCTCTCTACTTTCCCCTATTTGCTTAAAAGCAGGGCATGTATTTTTCTTTGTGAAGGTGTTCCCCTTCCCTCTCTCATACCAGGAAAGGCAGCATAAGTCTTAGTTACCAGAGATAACTCTAGATTCTTTTCATCCCAAACATGACACCAAAAGGAATCTGTAACACAAACTCTACTAAAATAACACTTACCTTCCATTAGCTTCCCCATATATTTACCTTCTCACAGCTTCCTGCCTCTAGAAGCTCAACTGCCTTTTCATTTGTCTTGTTAGTTCTCCAGAAATTCATCGCTCTTTGTTAAAATGGTGTATATACCTCCAAGTCTGACCATGTCTTTGGGATTTTCATTTCGTTTCTCTGAGTTACCTTATGTGCACGTGAAATACGCTTTTTTTCTCCTGTAATTATGGCTTTTGTCAATTGAATTTCCAGGGCCACAGCTGCAGAATTGAAAAGGATAGAGAAAAAAAGCTTTTTCCCCTCCCCTACAAAATCTCCTGGCACTTAAACTTATGCCCTTTCTACTTCATGATGTTGATACCACACTCCTGAGTCAGCAGTGACTGACATTTACCAGATTGTTCCATTCTTAATCCTCATGTGCTCCTTTTACCCAAACCTGACCTTCTCACCCCTCTGTCTGCCTTCCTAAATGGGCTTTATTTTGTGAGGTGAGGCTTGAGATCTCAGTCTTCATGGCCAGCATATTGTAGGTTTCTTGGCAGCATCTTTCAGCGTCAGTAGCCCAAAGCAAGCTGCGGCCCATATCTCATCAACATTATGATGATGTGGCCCAGCCAAGGGAAACCAGAAGCCAGAGAGAGAGACAGGTTCAAATTGTGTTTTGTTTACAATTTCTTCGTGACACAAACAATGCCAAGCTTTGATGGTTTCTAAGAAATGGCAAGCATTTCTATGAAAGCTATCATTTAAAGTCAGCTTTTGACCTCTGCTCATGCAAAGCATGTTTCCACATCTAGGCCCAGAATTCTTTACCTCAGCCCAGTGTGCCACGTCTCTATCCTAAGCCCTGGCGCCTTCTGATACTACAGAAGCAATAAAATCCAGCCAGAGATACCACAACACTAGTAGATTAAACAGGCTGAGGTAGATGGAGTGACAACTGATATGCAAATGTATGTATTTATTGGAACCTTGGGGACACCACGGAATGTAAAGAATTCTTATTTCCAAGTATTACAGAGGGGGCTTTGCTGGGCCCTAATGGTGGGACCTAGGTAAGTGTCACTGGATGTTGTGAGCACCCACCTGACCACAGTGTCTGAGTCCCTAAGCACTGTGTGACAGGTGTAACCCACGTATGCCTCAGGCTTACCTGCTTGAATGTCAGTTACAGTTGGTCACTTGGTAGTTACCCTGAAGTCTACTCCACCTGCTATGTAGCAGTCCATCTTTCTTCTGCTTCTTGAGCCAGGGAGCCCTGCAGGTGGTCAGGAGCTCTACAGGAGTGGAATAAAATCCTTCCATGGCTAGGATAAAGGTGTGTACAAATATGAATGAGATGAATGAGGGACTTGAGAAGGGTGGCGGAGGCTTGCAGGAAGTGAGGCTACAAGGAGGAAGAATGGGGATCCTAGGAAAACTCCATGACTGCTAAGGAGTGTGGCAGAAAGGCCAGATTCAGCACCGAGACCCAGATCCTCAAAGAAACTCTGAAGGCAGCACACCCCAGACACCACTCCCACCACTGACTTGAGCCTTTCAGCCCAAGCATCTCTGCAGTGGGACTTCCCTGGGAAAAGTTGTGTGTGAAAAGGAGAGGGTCTGCCCCTATTCTAGGAGAGATTGCTGAGTACTGGTGACTAGGAGCAGGTGGAGAGGTAGCCAAGTGCTGATGCTTTACACCCTAATGGTGTCAGAGCAATTGTTGGACGTATGCACTTCTCCTTTACCCATGAGCAATTCCTCCTCGTTCCAAAGGTTTTGGACATCACTGAGCTTTGAGGGAACGTCAGCTTTGAACACAACTACCTGGGTCCAAATCCTGGCTTTGTCAAACTGTGAACTAAATGCTCCTGGGAATATTATTTCTTTCTGAGCCACAGTTTATCACTTATACAATGGGAGTGATGATACTTGCACTAGCCTCACAGTGTTCCTGTAAATCTTAACTGGGTAAATGAATATACAGTCCTTAAAACAGAACCTGGCATGTGGTAGGTGCTTAGTAAATGTGAACCACTAGCTAGAAAATAAGCAGGGCCAACGTGATGGAGTGCATTTTGAGGAGTACCTATAAAGCACCGCCTGGTCCTAGAATGTCTCAGCATCCTGCTAAGGTAGACTTTTCATCCAAGTCCCTCCAGGCCCAAATTGTTGACCCACAAGGGCCCCTACTAGCATGCAGTCATTAAATCTTGCAGGGGTAACTCGTTATGACCTTTGGCAGAAAACGAACAAAGACGATAGTTTTCACAGAAGTGGAGGGTAGTTCTCACACAACCCTGTGGGGCAGGTTCCTGGGTCCTAAGGAAAGGACACACCCAGACTGGCTCCAAGGAAGCACGGATGGGGACTGTGTTTGTGAAAAGAATTTTTTATTTTTTATTTTTTGAGACGGAGTCTTGCTCTGTCACCCAGGGTGGAGTGCAGTGGCGTGATCTTGGCTCACTGAAACCTCTGCCCCCTGGGCTTAAGTGATTCTCCTGCCTCAGCCTCCCCAGTAGCTGGGACTGCAGGCGCATGCTACCATGCCTGGCTACTTTTTTTTTTTTTTTAGTAGAGATGGGGTTTTGCCATGTTGGCCAGGCTGGTTTCGAGTTCCTGGCCTCAAGTGATCTTCCTTCCTCAGCCTCCCAAAGTGGTGGGATTACAGGTGTGAGCCACTGTGACCGGCCGTGAAAAAAATTTTGAAAGAAGATAGGAGACCGGTGGTTGTACCAATGAATCCCCTCACCATCAATGTATATCAGAGTACCTGGCCACCAGGCTGTATGGTCAAAATCTTGGATTATTGCTAATCTGGGAGGTGAAAAAAGAATCTTAATGCAGTTTTCCTTTGCATTTCTGTGATTATAAGGTTGAATATCCTGAAAAGAGTTCAAAAGGGATACTGAGGTAGGATATCAAAAATAAACTTGTGTGAATCACACAAACCTATTCCAGGCTATATATATATATATATATATATATATATATATATATAGCCCTTTATATATATATTAAATATATATATATTTATTATATTTTATATATATATTTAAAAAGGCTAGCCTGGAATACATTTGTGTGAATCACACAAGTTTATTTTTGATATCCTACTTCAGTATCCCTTTTGAACTCTTTTCAGGATATTCAACGTTATAATCACAGAAATGCAAAGGAAAACTACATTAAGATTCTTTTATATATATATATAAGATTATATATCTATATATAAGATTCTTTTATATATGTAAAGAATATATATTTTTCATATATTCTTTATATATATTATATGCTCTATTTTATATGTGTATATATATGCTCTATTGCCCAGGCTAAAGTGCAGTAACACAATCATAGCTCACTGCAGCCTCGGACTCCCAAGCTCAAGCCATCCTTCACCTAGTGTGCCGCCACACCAGGCTACTTTTTTATTTTTTGTAGAGAAGGCGTCCTCCTATGTTGCCCGGGCTGGTCTCTAACTGCTGTCCTCAGGCAATTCTCCTGCCTGACCTCCCAATGTGCTGAAATTACAGGTGTGAGCCACTGTGCCTGGCCTCCAGGCTAGCCTTGAGCACAGTTACTTGCAGCAGCAAATACCCCTGCCATTTCCTCTTCAGGCAAAGACTGCCTTGAACATTCTTCCCAAAATTGAAAAGAAAGGTGTCTGGGTACCCCATCTACACACTCAAACACACACACACACACACACGAGGCAGTATTGCCTGGTTTGAAGGCTTATACTCTTCACTAACCATTACTCATACTATCTCTCAGGCATCCTTGTAAGTTACCTCCTTGTATCTCACAGCTCAGTTTCCTTGTTTGTTAAGTGAGGAAAACAACGTGTTCTTCGTCATCATGATAAGCATTAAATAATTATATAAAACATTTGGCACAATGTCTGCCACACTCCACACTCTCAATAAAAAAAGTATTAGAATATTTAACCTCCTGTCCCAACCTCCATAGAAAACGTTCAGCATCTCAAAACGAAGTTTCAATAGCTCGGGGACTTGAGTTTCCCAAATTAATGTTCTCCATCTCTCTTATGTTCAGAGCAAATACCAATGGGTCCAAACAGCCTGGAGAAAAACAATCCCGTGGACATGTGGACATGTGGACATGTGAAGACCCTGGACTGACAGGGAACTAGATACAAGTGATTTACTATCCTCAGAGAAGAGGATAGCAATTCTGTTTTTGTTGTACGCACAAAGAGAAAAATGCTGGCATGAAGTCTCACAAAGGGAAGGTGAAGAAACAAGAACACTCGGGCTTTTAAATCTTACCATCCATCAGCCCACAAAACCTTATGTCTCTAGGTTACAGTCCAATTATCATTTTATGTGAAACCAAAAGGAACACAGGTGCTCTGTGACAAATCAAAAATCCCAAGGCTTAGCAGGGAAATGTTTAGATTCCAAAATCACTTTTTCCTGGCAAGGCAAAAAATAGCTAGGAAAAGAATGCTATGGGGATGTGTCTTCTCTCCTGGCCAGAAAAAAACTGTTGTGGAAGTGGCCTCTATGTAAATATTTGCAGAATGAGCACATAAACCGCTGAAGTCACCCAGGGCCTGACACGTTCTCTCTTCCCAGGACAACGCTCTAAATTTAAGGGAGGGATTCTAGTCAGAATCTGAACTTTATTCTTTCTGTTGTGAACATCAGAATTAAAGTTTAGGAGTTGGTTCTGGTTTTAAAATTTGTCCCATTTTTTTCCCCTTCATTGCGACATACAATTGTTTAGCTTCCACTCTGTCTTCCCCAGTCCTCCCCTCTCCCTACTTTTGAAGGTCTCTCTCTCTCACTCATCCCAGGAGCTTGGAAGGACCCATTTGGCCACCAAGACAGCATTTCCACCTACCAACCCAGCCCAGATGTCCAAGTCCAGCTTAGCTTTGACCCCTCCTGGTGGACTCCATGGCAGAGGCAGGTGGACAAAAGCAACGACTGTTAAGGTGCCATCTGGGGTCAAGGCCACATACAGTCTGGCAGCACCTCAGCCAATTGCCTTCACCCCCATCCTACCCCATTGACAAGGCCAGGAATATCTTCTCCCTTGCCTCTCTGAGCTTAGTCCTCTCCATTTACCCATTTCCTAATTAAACGGTACCCACAAGTGAACAGCAAAGCACTCCCCTAAATGGAGGGCCATTAGTGCCCTTGGGATCAGCTAATATGTCAGTAGTTTGTAGAAAAATACTGAATAGTAGCACAGCTGTTACTACCTGCATATAAACACAAATGTTGGCCGGGTGTGGTGACTCATGCCTGTAATCCCAGTGCTTTGGAAGGCTGAGGCTGGAGGCTCCCTTGAGCCCAGGAGTTCCAGACCAGCCTGAGCAGTACGGGAGAACCCTGTTTCTACCAAAACAAAACAAAACAACCTCCACAAATATACTAATCATATGCAACTAACAACATAAGCCATTAAAAATATGTGTGACAAATTCACATTAAGATAAGTTCATCTAGTGATTTTTATTTCATTTTTGGATCAAAACCATTTGTACATGGTAAAGAAATACGATAGTACACACAGTGTTTATACTAAAAAGTACTGCCCCTCCCCCAGTGCTCCCCAAGACAAAGCAAATTTAAACCTTTTCTAACTTTGGTTTTTCTGAGGTAACCCTCATCTTTCTAAATCACACGCTCATTCCTCAGTTTCCTAATGTATCAAATCTGGATCTCTAGTGATTGCCCAGGATGAAAAATGGGGTTTTCCTCACTTCTGTTTTTGTTCCTTTCCCTGTCTCTACCTTCTTCTTCTTGACTTTTTGCAGTCATATGCTGTTGTATGATTATTCTCCATGCCTCTGCTAGATATCTTTGCAACTTAAAGTAACATTAAATCACTGTTTATTCTTCTATCCTTAGCCAGCACACACAGATGTGTTGACCCTACCCAGATCTTCTTCCACTTTTTTTTCTCTTTTGCCTCTGTCAACTACACCTTTACCACAGTAACATTCTGTGCTGGAACTATTATGGGGTCTTCTGTATTTCATCTGCAGTTAATTAAAAAGTTGGAACCCATTAATTGTGTCTACGCAAGTAGCTTAGGACACAGCTACAGAGTAGCAAGGGCCATCTTTTCTTATCTGTGGCTTTAAAGATTCCAGCATCAAGATCAAATGTCAGACAGACTTCACTTCAGGGTGCCTTTAGACCTTCCCTTCCAAAATGCAACAATACAAAGTGCTTTATTCTCAGGAACAAGTACCCAAGTAGAAGCCTCAGTTCCCCTAGAACAGTTAATTCAATTTCTCTCGAGACAAGTCTTACTTTTATTTTTATTGTATTTTTATTATTTTTAACTGTACTCCCTGGGATGCATGTTTGGGTGAAGTCCTGACTAGTAGCAGTTGATCTGCAGAAAGACTTTCAAGTATTGGTCCTGTTTCCCGTGCCCATCTCTCCTCATTTCTACCCTTCAGCTCAGTGACGTCAGCCCACAGCCTTTCCAGGGTCCTGCCTTTCCATTTCACTTCTCTGTGACTCCTCATTATAGGTCCATATACTCCATCCATTTCCCATCTCCCAGAAATTTGTCATCGTTTCTGATGCACTTATTATCCCCCTTATGTTCTCTTGGTTCATTTTTTTTTTGCCTCATTATTGACAAGGTTTCCAGCAAAGGCATACATTTGGTCTGCTACCTTAAGCTAAATAATAAATGACTTTTTATACGAAATAGTCAGTGAAACAAGTCCCTACTTTGGATATTTTATTCATACTACATTTTTATTAAGATCAGAGTAATAGTCCCAACGGTGGTTTGTTGTGTTGTTGTTTGAGACGGAGTCTTGCTCTGTCACCCAGGCTTGCTGGAGTGCAGTGGCACAATCTCACCTCACTGCAACCTCCTCCACCTCCTAGGTTCAAGCGATTGTCCTTCCTCAGCCTCCCGAGTAGCTGGTATTACAGGTGCACACCACTACTCCCAGCTAATTTTTGCATTTTCAGTAGAGATGGGGTTTCTCCATGTTGGCCAGGTTGGTCTCAAACTCCTGACCTCAAGTGATCAGCCCGCCTCGGCCTCCCAAAGTGCTGGGATCACAGGTGTGAGCCACTGCACCCAGTCCAACAGTTGCTTTTGATTGACCTTTGATAATTGTTTACATTTGGTCCATTCTGAGGCAGTTATGCACACTGAGCATCTCTAGGAGTCTGGCATTGAGCCAGGTGCTAAACAGGAAATGATTTACACGTACAAATCAAGACAGTATCAAATATAATACATTTTAGTGCTGTAGTAATATCCATGTTCCCATTTTATTTACCTTTCATATTTTTCCTTTCGTTTTTTCTTTTTTTTTTTGAGACGGAGTCTCAATCTGTTGCCCAGGCTGGAGTGCAGTGGCACGATCTCGGCTACAATCTCCGCCACCTGGGTTCAATCAATTCTCCTGCTTCAGCCTCCCAAGTAGCTAGGATTACAGGCATGAGCCACCATGCCTGGCTAATTTTTTTCTTTTTAGTAGAGATGGGTTTTACCACATTGGCCAGGCTGGTCTCAAACCCCTGACCTCAGGTGAGCCGCCCACCTCGGCCTCCCAAAGTGCTGGGATTACAGGCATGAGCCACCATGCCTGGTCCCTATTATATTTTTCTGTTTGTATTTTATCTTAACCTTAACAGGTTTGAATCCTCACAGTCAGGTGTAATATCCTGTAACATTTTCTAGGCCCAAGTGTGGTTCTTGCCCTCAGTCAATGCTCACTAAACAGAGCAGATGCAGTTTTGCCTGGCAGAGCAGCCCACAAAAGCACAGTGCCCAGGATGACAGCATTCTTAGGTGCTCCGTGAAAATTTGTTGAATGCAATACTCTTCTGAAAAAAGTTCCAAAAAGACAACCAGAAAAAAGAAAGAAAAAAAATATTTTTGAAAAATACAAGAACATATCCAAGAACATATCCAAGAACATATTAAAAAATATATGTAATATGAATATACATAATATGTATATATATACATAATATATATAATATGAATGATTATATTAAAATCCTCAGGGCCGTATACAATGAATAAGAAATGAAAAGGCCCATCTCAAGCCTTATTGTCATGAAATTTCAAGTAACAAGAAATAATAAAACTATCTGAAAGCTCCTAGAAAGAAAAAGTAGGCCATGTTCAAAGGACCAGAAATCTAAATGATATCCAGATTTCTCAACAGCAGCTCTGAATACCAGAGGACAGTGGAGCAGTAACTTCAGATTTTTGAATGATTTTTTTTTTTTTTTTTGAGAAGGAGTCTCGCTCTGTTGCCCAGGCTGGAGTGCAGTGGCACGATCTCAGCTCACTGCAACCTCTGCCTCCTGGGTTCAAGCAATTCTTCTGCCTCAGCCTCCCGAGTAGCTGGGACTACAGGCATGGGCCACCACACCCAGCTAATTTTTTTAAAATTATTTTTAGTAGAGACGGTGTTTGACCATATTGGCCAGGCTGGTCTTGAACTCTCGACCTTGTGATTCGCCTGCCTCGGCCTCCCAAAGTACTGGGATTACAGGCAGGCAGGAGCCACCGTGTCCAGCTTTTTTTTTTGTTTTTTTATTTTTTTTTTGAGACAGAGTTTTGCCTTGTCCCCCAGTCTTGAGTGCAATGGAGCGATCTGGGCTCACTGCAACCTCCGCCTCCCAGGTTCAAGCGATTCTCTCGCCTCAGCCTCCCCAGTAGCTGGGCCTACAAGCATATGCCACTACACCCGGCTAATTTTTTTGTGTATTTTTAGTAGAGATGGGGTTTCACCATGTTGGCCAGGCTGGTCTCGAACTCCTGGCCTCAGGTCATCCACCCACCTTGCCCTCCCAAAGTGCTGGGATTACAGGCATGAGCCACCACACCCGGCCATTTTGAATGAAAACTACTTTCAACCTGCACTTCTAATCTCAGGTAAACTCTGTGTCAAGTAAAAGAACAAAAACAAAAACCAAGTATATGATTAAGACATTTCCAGACATTCAAGTGCTTCAAAAATGTATCTCCCATGCAACTTTTCTTAGAAAACTAGTGGGGTGTGTGCGCTACCAAAATGATGGAATACACCCAGAATGAGAAAGACACGAACCCAATCGAGAGGAGAGGAAAGTAAGCCCAAAGACGAAGGAGCAGCAGGATCAGAGAGCAGCCTGCCCACACTTGTTCAGAGATAAAAGGCTCCAGGAGTTGCTGGGGGCTGGGGATCCCAGAGGGAATTAACTGCAAAAGGCACAGTAGGACTTTTCAGGGGAACTGCCATATCTTGATTTTGGTGAGGTTTCACTGTATACAATGACCACATGTACAGTGTTCAAAACTCTGTAAAATGAGTTGAGTTTTTTGTTGTTGTTTTTTTGTTTTGAGATAGAGTTTCGCTCTTGTTGCCCAGGCTGGAGTGCAATGACGCAATCTCGGCTCACCGCAAGATTGAACCTCCACCTCCGGGGTTCAAGCGATTCTCCTGCCTCAGCCTCCTGATTAGCTGGGATTACAGGCATGTACCACCACGCCCGGCTAATTTTGTATTTTTAGTAGAGACAGGGTTTCTCCATGTTGGTCAGGCTGGTCTTGAGCTGCCAACCTCAGGTGATCCACCTGCCTCAGCCTCCCAAAGTGCTAGGATTACAGGCGTGAGCCACCATGCTGGCCGAGTTGAGTTTTATTGTACGTAAACTTTTTTTTTTTTTTTTTTTTTTTGAGACGGAGTCTCACTCTTTCCCAGGCTGGAGTGCAATGGCCGGATCTCAGTTCACTGCAAGCTCCGCCTCCCGGGTTTACGCCATTCTCCTGCCTCAGCCTCCCGAGTAGCTGGGACTACAGGCGCCCGCCACCTCACCCGGCTAGTTTTTTGTATTTTTTAGTAGAGACAGGGTTTCACCGGGTTAGCCAGGATGGTCTCGATCTGCTGACCTCGTGATCTGCCCGTCTCGGCCTCCTAAAGTGCTGGGATTACAGGCTTGAGCCACCGCGCCCGGCCTATTGTACATAAACTGTTTTTCAATACAACTGATCTTTGTAATTTGCTGGAAGAATGCATGATCTAGGCAGGGAGTGGTGCATATGTCCTAAATCCTATAGTCAGAAAACAATAGACATATAAAACTAAAAGACGTGTAAGCACATTCTCTAATAATACAGAAGTAAGTACTAGAAATAACTCAAGGAGTTAAAAAGTGGAAACCTCTTGGAGGGTTGAGAATAGGACTTGGGAGCAGAGACAGCTGTTGTTCATAGTAAGCTTTGTGATACTAGCTGACCTTTGAGCTACGTATATGTTCTCACTTTGATAAATATCAATAGAATAGTTTTTTGGATTTTGTTTATTTATTTTTGAGACAGAATCTGGCTCTGTCGCGCAGACTGGAATGCAGTGGCACAATCACGGCTCACTGCAGCCTCGACCTCCTGGGCTAAAGCAATCCTCTTGCTTCAGCCTCCCGAGTAGCTGGGACTATAAGTGCACACCACCATGCCCAGCTAATTTTAAAAATATTTTTTAGAGTCTTGCTATGTTACCCAGGCTGGTCTCAAACTCCTAGGCTCAAACGATCCTCACACCTCGGCCTCCCAAGGTGCTGGAATTACAGGCATGAGCCATCATGCCTGGCCAAGATTAGTTTTTGAAAATGAGAAAAGGTTTGGAATAACAGGATGCCTAGTCTGGTGGAGGCAAAATGTTTGCAATACCCAGAAAGCCTTGAACCAACAGGAGCTAAAGTTTCCTTCAGACAGTTACTGTTTCCTTAGCTCTTTCATTTCATTTTGGGTAAGAATAAAGAAATGTATTACAGCAATGAAAATAACAAATTACAGCTACCCTCTTATGGATACAGTGTTGACCAGAAAAGGCAAGATCATAAAAAAATGTACACTAACTAGACGATGGCTAGACTGGTGTGTTCTTACAACAATTGAGCTCTATGCTATGACCTGTGCACTCTTCTATATGCACATTATACTTCAATTAATTCTTTAAAGTACACCCTACGATTCTATTTCTTAGGCTCCCCAAAAAGACCAAACCAAACTATAGTTTAGGAATACATACAAAGGTAGTAAAAATGTAAACAGCCAGTCTAGTGATCACCTTTGGGATACAGGGAGAGGGTTGTGATCAACAGTGGGTGGGACTGAAATCCACAATAAGGGGAACATCTGCAGTGCCAGTAGATCCTATTTCTTGGTCCAGATAGTGTTTACAAAAGTATTCGCTTTACAATTCTGCTAAACTGTATAAGGTTTTTGTCGATTGATTGATTGATTGAGACTCTGTCATCCAGGCTGGAATACAGTGGCACAATCATGGCTCACTGATTTGATAAGCATCGACCTCCTTGACTCAAGTGATCCTCCCACCTCCCAAGTAGCTGAGACTACAGGTATGCATGATGACACCCAGCTAATTTTTAATTTTTTGTAGAGACGGGGTCCTGCTATGTTGCCCAGGCTGGTCTTGAACTGCTGGGCTCAAGTGATCCACCCACCTTGGCCTCCCAAAGTGCTGGGTTACACGTGTGAGCCACCATGCCTGGCCAATATAGAAGTTTTATATATAGTCTTGCCACTTAAACAAAGGAATTTAGAAGATTTGAACAAATCTAAATGTTTATCAATAGGGACTATTTAATTATAATAGTCATGTAATGCATAATGCACTATTAAAAATGAAGCAGTTGTGATCCTATATGCTTATAAGAACCTAATGCTCAAATTGAGTCCTAAAACGACAAAAACCATGTTAGAAATGAATCTGATATGATACCACTTATGTCGTCTCTCTCTCATATATATATATAAACATATTTTATGTGTATGTATTTTATGTAATGTATTTCATACACATTACATATAATTATATATATGCAGAGAACATCTCTAATATCTGGAATAATAGACAAGAAACTTGTCAGTGTTACAGAGAGGAGACTAGAAATAGGAGACTTCTTTTTCACTTTTGAATTTTGTATCATGTGCATCTGTTACTATTCTAATAAAGGAGAAGGAATCATTTATTTTAAAAATACTTGTTTATTGCATGGTTCTCTCCAGATTTTGTGTCTAGGCTTACTTTTATTTATTATAAAGTACTTCAGCAAAGAAGAGAAACTGGCATTCAAACATGGCCGGCCAATCACTGCCAGGCTAATTGCCCAAGAGCTTCTCTAAGCAAATATTTCTCACCTATTACAAACCCCACATTCATATAGGTGCCAGAAATAATAAATGGGACAAAACAGAAGCCCCTGTGCAAGGGGAAGTCAGTGAGAGGCAAGGAGACCATGCACATCACTAGTATTTCTCTTCGTATGGCAATTTAACATTGCTGTTCTTTGTCTTTATGAATAATGGGGTTAGGTCAGGTTCCTTGTCATCACAAGTCTTAGAAATCATCTAGAAAACATGTATTTTACACACTAATCTCACAACTAGATAACATATTCAGTACTTCAGTGGTAGAATCTTCAGCTTTTCACACCTTACGCAGTTCTTCTACCATCTACTTCTGTTTCTTCATTCTCAGTTCCCAGGAAGGCATAGATCAGGTCCTGCATAGGTGGGCATGTCAAATGTCTGCTCCATTTCATTTGCAACAATGACAATGAAAATCCAGCATGCAATGTGGCTGAGGTGCTGGGAGCCCCAAACAATGAGGGGGAAAAAGCAGAGGGCATTTCACATCCCAGACGGGACAGGTTTCCATTCCTTACTGAGGGTGGAAGTACTAGAGTGGAGGAGAAGGAGCCAAAAAAATTACTCATATGAAAAAAAAAGCCTTGTCAGCCAGGCACAGTGGTTCATGCCTGTAATCCCAGCACTTTGGGATGCTGAGGTGGGCGGATCACTTGAGATCAGGAGTTCAAGAGCAGCCTGGCCAACATGGTGAAACCCTGTCTCTACTAAAAATAGAAAAATTAGCCGGGCGCAGTGGCAGGCGCCCATAACCCCAGTTACTCGGGAGGCTGAGGCAGGAGAATCACTCGAACCCGGGAGGCAGAGGTTGCAGTGAGCCGAGATTGCACCACTGCATTCCAGCCTGGGCAAAAGAGTGAGACTCTGTCTCAAAAAAAAAAAAAAAAAGAAAGAAAGAAAGAAAGAAAAAGAAAAGGAAAAAAAGCCTTGTCTACTGCTTATCGTGATTCTCATTTATCTATGGTTATGTTTTAAAAATTATTTCCTACAGAAATTCTTTCAGCCCTTCCCCATTTTTGAGGGGCGGAGGTGCACATAGTGAAAGATTCGGGTCATCTCAGAGGACACAGGTTCAGAAGCATCTCACTGTTGCAGTGATCCAAACCCAAGTATGTCATTTCTTCCTCAAAATCCCATTTGCTGCTCTTGCTTGGCAGTGAATATTGCTGATGAGGATGAGAGGCATAGGTGAAGAGAAAGGGGTCTTCCTGAGGTGAATGGTATGCAGGGGACTGGACGTAGCTGTTAAAATCCACATGTACTTTCTCTTCATAAAGATTCCCCCCTGGATTTGGCCATAATGGGGGACAGCCAGTTTTGGCTGCAGGTGGCTCCAGTGGAATCTGCTGGTAAAAGGGTTCTGAAGAGTTTTGGGAAGGAGAGAAGCTGCAAGGCCAGCTGGTCAGAGGAAAAGGATAATTGGAATAACAGTTGTCATTAAGATGATTTCTCCCCAAAGCAGCATTTTTACTCCACGTCTGCAGATCGCCGTGATCAGAGTAGACTCCGGAGGCAGAAGGAGGAAGCAGGTCTCCACTACTGTAGGTTCTGCTACTGGACAATTTACGCTTTTCATAGAGCTTCGTGGGGTCCACAGTGGAAGTCTGGTCAGTCAGATCTGTGATTCCTCCCAGACCATAACTCTTGGAGAAGGAAAAGCAATCATTTAGTGAGTTCTGCTGAGGAGTGTTAGCTATTAGATGTCCACTGTAACTACCAGGCAGTTGGACGCCTTCCTGGAAAGACCAAGTTAAAGGTAAACTCCCCTGACTTTGTGTTTCACCTGGAAGAGACTGGAAAGGAAAGTGAAATGCTCGTGTTAATAAGTTAAGCAAATCCAAACCACTACCATAGGCATCCATGAGTTACTCCGTACAAATAAGAGCTTCGTCAGATTTTCCTCATTCCTTACACATTAATACTTGACGCAGAAACACATGCAGCAGCTTGACCACAACCACGACACATTGAAAAAGGCAAAGGCTGCCTGTTTCCGTGTTAAAGCTTACTAACCAGTAAGAGCCACATTTCCCTACATTCTGTGGAGACATGAGTGTGTTTAGGATGTCTCACACTCAAACACAAATCTGATATCCTAATTGCCTTTTTTTTTTTTTTTTTTTTGAGATGGAGTCTCGCTTTGTTGCCCAGCCAGGCTGGAGTGCAGTGGTGCGATCTCAGCTCACTGCAACCTCCACCTCCCGGGTTCAAGCGATTCTCATGTCTCAGCCTCCCAATAGCAGGGATTACAGGCGCCTGCTACCACGCCCAGCTAATTTTTGTATTTTCGGTAGAGATGGGGTTTCACCATGTTGGCCAGGCTGGTCTCGAACTCCTGACCTCAAGTGAGCCGCCCGCCTTGGCCTCCCAAAGTGCTGGGATTACAGGCATAAGCCACAGCGCCTGGCCTCTAATTGCCTTTTTGAGAGACTTATAAGGAACTATTCACAAAATATCAAAGTATAACTTCAAAGATTTATATTATACTCAGCACAACTCTCAGGGGTCTCTCGCTCTCATCATTTCCTCCCTTGACTTTTCTGTTTCTTAGTGCTCGTTGGAGTGTGAGAGACCATGGTTGCTGTTGTTTTTTAATTTTTCCTTTCCTCAAGAGATTTTTCTGTGAATTCATGGGAATTTTGTTGAACCATAAATCAGATCTCTAGAACATGAGTGGTACATTCATTTATTTTTCTAAATGGAAGAAGTATATTATTCTTTAGTTAATTATTTAAAAAAAGGATCTGGTTGAGAATTAAGTTATGCTCTTGTTTAGGTAAAAGTACTTGCTGTTAAGGGGATATTTTTAGGGGGTAGAGAAAAAGGGCTGTGACCAGGTAGATTGGATGAGAGACTGAAATGCCACTTGACTTGTCCCATGGCTGGGAGAAAGGATGAGGAAATAGCCATTTGGGTTTGGGGGGCTCGCATTTCCCTACAACGGACCCACATTACAATTTTTGTTTAAATAAAGTACATTTAGAGCCTCTAGGGATGGACCAGCTCCATCTCTGTTCTCCCAAAAAGACATGTGCAACTTTGAACAGTAGAAAAAGTATGGGAACTACTATCAATATTAAACAGACAAATGCAAGAAAACCTATGCACTGCTGCCCATAAAGCAGTGGACTTCACATCACAGTTTGTCTGTGGGAAAGAGCTTCCACTCCACTATTGCCACCCTAGGACAGCCATCATTTTTGGAAACTGCTTGCTTATTTCATCTTGATAGAATACGCTAAGAAAACAATCTGTTTGGGGATGTATGGAAATTCAGAAGGGCAGGGAGGGGGCGGGCGGTGAAATGCATGAGGTTACTATTTTGTGGAGATCGTTTCAATTGTTTTTGGTTCTTGTCAAATATAAGTTAAGTGCTAATTCAAGTTTCTCTTTGTAATTGTAGTAGGGAAGATGATTCTCCAACTACATGGACTTTATGGTTTAGAGCATGCTACAAAGATGGTAGAAAGTAAGAGTAAAGCCTCAGATTTAATTTCTTTGGCACATGTTTGTTTGCAGATGAGCCTGATAATCCATGATTTCTGGCTTTTCCTGTGTCAGCAAGGGACCCAGGAAATTGCTCCCAGCACAGGCGTGGCAAGGTACTGCATGTGTTGAACATACATAATGAAGGATTACCCTGGTCTCTGTGCCCCCCTTCAGGCTCAAGGAGACGGAGGAAGGTGCTGTATGCACTTTCTTCATGGCTCTTCTTGCCTCCGCTTCCAACTTGGTTTCTGGTTTTGGATGATCATGCTCTCCCTTTGACTGAAATGAGACAAGGAAGTAGAAAAGAAATGATATAACACTAACTAGACTGTGCTTCACTCTGTGTCCTGCCCCCAGAGTGGTGTTGCAGTCTCCTATGGTAACAAGACTGGATGAACCTCTGAAGACGCTCCCAAGCCCACCACGCTCCTGCCTGCCTGCCTCTCACCCACCCAGCAAAGCCATAATCACAGTGCTAAGTAACACTTATTAAATGCTTCCTGTGGTATGTGCCGGACACTAATAAACACCCTGTGCGCCTTATATCTCATTTCGTCTTCAGCACAACCCTTGAGGTACATACTATTATTATCACCCCCAGTTTACAGAACAGGAAACTGAGGCACAGAGTGATTATGCCAGCTGGGTAACCTCCTCTAGAACTGAGGGAGATAGGATTCCCCTACCTGGAGCTGGCCAAAGCTGAGAGTCAATAGTTAAACATTCAGGAATTTTCTAGGCTGATTGTTAAAAATGACTGCAGGCTTGAAATCAGCCACCGTGGGAATATTTCCATTGCCCAAGCTGGCAAATGCTACAAATCAGGACATTTTCTTTTTGGAGAGCTGGTTTACCAGCATCCCACTAATTCAAACCCAGGCAGTCTGAGTCAGGGTCCATTCTTCACCCCTGTTGGTGCCACTGCCCCATTAGTACTCTTACACATTCTACAGAAAACTGGGACTTGGAAGAGGAAAGTCACCTGCTCGGGTTTACAGAGCAAGTAAAAAGTCAGAGCTGGTGTTCGAACTCAGATTTGCTGAAGGCTACCAGTGGCATGTGGCATGCTTAGAAGCACTGTGCTAACCTCAATGTGACTAGATTAGCTGCCACTTCTCCTGAGGAGTGGAAGCAGCCAGCTCCCCTTCTAGAGCTCCCCAGCACTTCAAACATCTATTAGAAGTGCAGGGGACAGACAAACTTGCTTTCTCAGAGTGTGAGCCCTCGGGGATGGTGCAGGATCTCATTCACCAGTGTATCTCTAGCCTCTGGTGAAACTCCTCAGTAACGAAACTCTCACGTAACTAACTCAAAAATCCAACCTGGAAAAATATAAAGCGTCCGTCGTGCCTCCAGAAGTTGGTGACCGGGAAGCCCCCGTGACCTCGGCAAGGGATGAGCTTCAGAGGCCCGTCACAGTTGGGACAGCGTTTCCCTACAAAAGAGCAGAGGAAAATGACTACACCTGGCTGAACCATGTCGGCTGACTCCTGGGCAGCCTTGAAGATTTTAGCCCTGACTGCAGGATGGTAGAGGATAAATCTGGGCACAGTCTCATGAGCTCCCATCCACTAGATACTACCCCTGACCCTCGGAAGCCTGGCCACCAAAATGGCCCAGATGGGTCTCACACATACATAGGGGAAGTGGTTGCCTACCAAGTAGGATATTTCACAGGTCAGGGAGGAGCTCTTCTGAGCAGAAAATCCCTCCCTACTTATTTAGTGATATTTGAAATTTTGACCAGGCACAGTGGCTCACACTCGTAACCCCAGCACTTTGGGAGGCCAAGGCAGGCGGATCCACTTGAGGCCAGAAGCTCGAGACTAGCCAGGCCAATATGGTGAAATCCCGTCTCTATTAAAAATACAAAAATTAGCCGGCCGTGGTGGTGCACAACTGTAGTCCCAGTTACTCGGGAGGTTGAGGCAAGAGAATCACTTGAATCTGGGAGGTGGAGGTGGCAGTGAGCTGAGATCGCGCCACTGCACTCCAGCCTGGGTGACAGAGCGAGACTCTGTCTCAAAAAATAAAAAAGAGAAGTTCTTTCAACTCACAATTAGAACTAAGGGTCAAGGGGCCAAGCTACATGGGAGAGTGAATGCAGCTACTACATTTTCACAGAGGTGTAAATGACTGATGCCAGGTCCTGATCTAAGAGCAAGTTTGGAAGACAAACTACTGGGAAAAATATAAGGTAACTTGAGGTTTGAAGTGGGCGAGGTACAGGGCACGCTGAATGTATCTATTTCATAATCCAGTGAACGTGTCTAAGAAAATGAACAAATATCTCAGCACGTGATTATGATGTGAACCTAAATGAATGGAATTGAGTCTAACCTTTCACAGCTGCCGTTCCACATTAATGCACACATTGAGATCACTTAGGGACCCACAAGAGGTCCAGTGGCAAGTCCAATAAACTACTTTCTTCTAAATTTTACATGGGTCATTGACGAATTAACATTAACCCCTTCAGTGATACATTTTTCATTTTATTTTTGGATGGAGTCTGTCACCCAGGCTGGAGTGCAAGTGGTGCAACCTTGGCTCACTGCAACCTCTGCCTTCTGGGTTCGAGCGATTCTCCTGCCTCGGCCTCCCGAGTAGCTGGGATTACAGGTGCACACCACCACACCCGGCAAATTTGTATGTGTGTGTGTTTAGTAGAGATGGGGTTCCGCCTTGTTGGCCAGGCTGGTCTCGGACTCCTGACGTCAGGTGATCTGCCTACCTCGGCCTCCCAAAGTGCTAGGATTGCAGGCGTGAACCACCGTGCCCGGCCATTTTTCCTTTTTTTTTTTGGAGACAGGATCTCACTCTGTTGCTCGGCCTGGAGTGCAATGGCTCCATTATGGTTCACTGCAGCCTTGACTTTCCAGGCTCAAGCAATCCTTATGCTTCAGCCTCCAGAGTAGCTGTGACCACAGGCATGTGCAACCACACCCAACTAATTTTTAAATTTTTTTGTATGGGTTGGGGTCTCCTTATGTTGCCCCGGCTGGTCTGGAACACCTGGGCTCAATTTATCCTCTCATCTTGGCCTCCCAAAGTGCTGAGATTACAGGTGTGAGCCACCACGCCTGCCATCTACCCTTTAACAGGAGACTTCAGTCCACTGCCTTAACCAAAGGGGGCATTTTTGATGGTGGGTGCTCTGGGTATGGCAGATACGGGAGGTCCTTGCTGGAGCACAAGGGGTCTGGTTGGTTCCCCTCCATATGCTCCATATCAGAACAGCCTTGGCTGCCACTACACTCCAGGGTGAGCGTTGTGCCCTTGGGCGGTGCTGGGACATAGTGACCCATCCGGTAGGGGCATCTGAGGGATGCCAGCTTTTCTGCTGCTGCCACCAAGCTCTACTCACGCTGCTGCTTCTGCCGGGCCTTGTCACAGATGGCAGGTCTCAGGTAGATCTTGCGTCCCTCCTCTGCGAGGCAGTCGCGGCCGCACACCACCACACCCAGGCAGGACTTCTTAAGGATGCGGGAGTTGTGGTTGTTGGTGTTGCGCATGGCCCAGCTGCTCAGGTGCCGCTGTGCATTCTTGTCCTCCGAGCTGTAGATGTGTTTGGCATAGGAATCTGGCCACTCCTGGAACCAGTCAGTCTTTTTCACGTTCTGATAGAAACACAAAAGATACGACTATAGTTTAAGCTAGAAAACACAGCTGTCACCCACTGTGGAGGGAGTAGATGGGAAGGATGTTTTGGCACTCAGGAGCTGGGCAAGAGACCTTTGGCAAAAGCCTCCCTACATTTAATTCTGACAGTGGGATCAGAGAGCCCAGCACAACATGGCAACTGAGTGCTATGTCTGTCAGGCATTCAGCCGCTGGATCAAAATAAATGGTAGCCCCTGTGAGTTCCATCTGATTGACACTTCCCTAGCCCTCAGTGACACAAGTAATGACCATTTCTCAGTACGAATTTTTGAAGGTTAAGTAATGCTATGCTCTGACACAATAACAGTGGAAAACAGGGCCCTGTGTGGTGGGGTGTGCCTGTAGTCCTAGCAACTCAGGAGGCTGAGGTGGGAGGATGACTTGAGGCCAGGGGTTCAAGACCAGCGTGGGCAATGTAGCAAGACCCCTTCTCTAAAAACTCAAAATAAACTGTGGAAAACATTGTGGTGGGATAGTGAGATAATGTCTCATACCACGCTGTGGTTACCTTGCTGGGAGTCACACAGGTTTATGCAATATCACCAGAGATAAGCAGTGGGAGGGATGAAAAGCCCTGGTTCAGAGAGATCAAAGAGCCACTTTTCCCCCAGAGATTTTCTTCCTTTATCTTTAACCCTACACTCATGTGCCTCAAACATGATGGGGAGTAAGAAAGAGCTTGTTTTGACTGAAAGCATCTCTGTTATTGCCTGGGATTGGCGCTATGCCCTGTGTATGAACATTTGACTAAACTCTCCTTTAAAACATCAGAGACAAGGAGAGTTGTCATTCAATGGACAAAGTTTCCATTTGCAAGATGAAAAGGTTCTAGAGCTCCTTTGCACAACAGTGTACATATAATTACCACGACTGTACTATGCACTTAAACATGGTTAAGATGGTAAGTTTTAACTTGTGTTTTTGACCAAAATAAAATAATAATTTAAGAAAGGCCAGGGACACAGGACACTCAGTCCTTATAGCACACATTATTTTGCTCTCTGTGCCTCTGTTTCTTCATCTGTAATATAGGGATGAGACCTGCCTGCCTGAAGAGTTGTTCTGAAGATTAAATACGATTTTATATATATTAAATACTTAGCACAGCACCTAGCATGCTGTAAGCTCTAAATAATTGTTAGTCACTGATGCTGTGGCTCATATTCCTAGGCCCTACATTGGTGCACAGATGCTGCATTTGACAGACCCTCCCTTGTTCTTAGAATGAGAATCAGTAAGCAGTGTCAGCAGTCAAACTTAGGCTGTGGCCATGCCCTATGGCTTTCAGAGACTTAGCATGGTGTAAGAACATTTTTCATCTAGAAGGTTCTAGAAGGTCAAAATAGAAGATTCTAGAAGGTCCAGAAGAAGAGACTAGGTTGCTTCTTCTTTGCTTTCCCAACCAGAAAGCATAGCCCACAATATAAAAAAAGACAAATTTTAGAAGAAAAAAGTAAAAGTGTCAGGATTGATGGGCATTTATTGAGTTAGAATTCAAATTTAGAACGTGCCAAAGAACTTTGTAACTTGAGACTCTGGGCAAGTAACTTTGTCTTTAAAGCCTGTTTTGCTCTTCTCTAAAACTGGAACATTGATTAAACCTGCCTCACAAAAGTGCTGTGAAGAGCAGATGTGTTGTAAACTATAGATTCCATATAACGAAACTTGTTGAATGGAATGTCACAGGGCCTGAGGTGGTCTGAGGAAATATAAATGAGAGGTTTTAGGTACATGCAGGGTAGTACTATTTGGTGGTTAAGAGCTGCAGTGAGCAAACTAGGACCCATAGGCCAAATCCTGCCCATTGCCTGTTTTTGTAAATAAAGTTTTATAGAAACTGATCTATGTTCATTCATTTAAGTGTTGCCTATGGATGTTTTTACACCACTGCAGCAGAGACTCTATGGCCCACAAAGACTGCAATATTTACTATCTGACCCTTCACAAAGACTCTGAGATTCCTGGCTGCAAGCTTGGACTCTGGAGGTACACTGTCTTTCTGGGTATGAGTCTTAAGCAAGTTATTTTCTCCTCAGTGCCTCTGTTTCCAGCTCTGTAAAATGGGGTAACATGAGTCCCCAGAGGGAGGTTTTGAGGACTTACTGAATTAACATACACGATGCACTTAAAACAGTGCCTCACATGCAGCAGGTTCCTCCTCAATATTAACTGTTATTCTATCAGATCTGGAACTGCCCTCAGCCAGTCAATGCAGTTTTAAGAGTCACTGGCTTTCGGGAGAGAGAAGACCCAGTAGAGGTCACTTCATGCTTTAAACCTTGCCAAGCCGAATGCAAGATAAGAGTCCAAGTCCCAGCTGGGCAAGGTGGCTCATGCTTGTAATCCTAGCACTTTGGGAGGCTGAGATGGATGGATCACCTGAGGTCAGGAGTTCAAGACCAGCCTGCCCAACATGGTGAAACCCCGTCTCTACTAAAAATACAAAAAATTATCCAGGTGTGGTGGTGGGCGCCGGTAATCCCTGCTTCTTGGAAGTCCAAGGCAGGAGAATCACTTGAATCTGGGAGGTGGAGGTTGCAGCGAGCCAAGATCGTGCCATTGCACTCCAGCCTGGGCAACAAGAGTGAAACTCTGTCTCAATAAAAAAAAAAAATAATAAAAGAGTCCAAGTCCCTATAAAATAAAAGCTTAATTGGTACACCTCTTGTTCCACAAACTTCCTTCTCACGGCATGACAGTGGCTGGCCCTTTGTGTGCTGTGCTGTAACTACTGCGGTTTGGGAGGGGGAAGGGTATAAATACTAGGAGGGTTACATCTGGAGAAGTTCCCTGTGGTCCTTTAGGTAGTTGCAGCAGAGATTCCCAGATGGCCAGGCCAGAATGCTGGTTGGACCATTTGCTTTTCCAGACTGTCCCTTCTCCTCCCCAGTTCCCTAGTAATTTTGGGCTTGCTGAGACTCAATGCCCGGGGTGAGAGAAGCTCCCCAGGCAGCATGCCTCCTGCTCTCTCCACCCACCTTATCTTCCCTTCCTTCCTTCCTTTTTCTGACCCAAAGCTGCAAACAATGCTCTCTTGTTTTCTGTCACAGAAATGCCATAGAAAGCATAATAGAGTATCTTACCTTTTGAAATAATAATGTAGGTTAAAACATTAAAATGTGTACTTTTGGCCAGGAATAGTGGCTCACACCTGTAATCCCAGCACTTTGGGAGGCCAAGGCTGGAGAATCTCTTGAGCCCAGGAGTTCAAGACCAGCCTGGGCAACACAGTGAGACAGTCTCCCCTAAAAATAGATTTTTTTCCTCTAATATTGAACTGTAAAAAACTACTGGTGCACTCGAACTATTCCAACATAAAGCACAGTTGTCAGGATAGCAGAGATGAGGGCAAGGTAGACTTAGAGGAAAGCTGAGATTTTCATGCTTTAAAGGTAAGTGGCCTCTTTAGGTTGGTCAGAGCCATAGACCTCATGAACCAGAAGGAGTGGAATGTATTTGTGAGAACATCTCAGATGTTCTGATTAAAGCAAAGACTCCTTGCTTGTAGAGGAAGAATTGGTCTCTACCATCCTTTAAGCTTTTTTCTGATAGTCCCTCCACTGGTATGTTAGTTTTCCTGTTCTATTAATAATGCAGTAATAGCCAGGTGCAGTGACTCACCCCTGTAATCCCAGCACTTTGGGGGGCCAAGGTGGGTGGATCACTTGAAGCCAGAAGTTTGAGACCAGACTGGCCAACGTGGTGAAACCCCATCTCTATGAAAAATACAAAAATTAGCCAGGCATGGTGGCGCATGCCTGTAATCCCAGCTACTCAGGAGGTTGAGGCAAAAGAATTGCTTGAACCTGGGAGGCAGAGATTGCAGTGAGCCAAGATCATGGCACTGCACTCCAGCCTGGGTGACAGAGTTCTTTGTCTAAAAAAAAAAAAAAAAAAAAAAAAAAAAGCAGTAATAATTTAGACAATGTATGGACTGAGAACATTACTAGGAGTAAATGTACTCACATCAAGCTAGTCTCTGGGCCATTTATTCATGCCTGGTCTTTGACCTGGACGTTTAGTGGGGTCTTTGATGTCTTTTTACACTGAAATTAAGAGAAAACCCAGCTCTCAATAATGCAAAGGAACTCAAGTGTCAGATGGATGATTGTGATTTCTGAAACCTGTTTAAACCAAGGCCTCAGAGAGGTAAAATTTAATAAGAAACAATAATCATTTCTTCATGTTCAGCAAATCCCCACAAAATACTTTCCTCTTTTTAGATCCTTTGTTTGTTTTAATTTCTAACTTTTCATGAGTAACTCTTTGTTTTTCCTCTTAGTTAAGAAGTTTATAATTGAAAGGGAATATCTCTAAGGTTTCCAACAGGTAGACTTAACTAATTTATATTTTCTAATCTCCTGGGTAACATCATTGGGGGGTTAACTGATATTTCGATGACTTCTGGGTACAATTTTTTACTAACGGATTTAATCCTCTAACTCAATCAAAATCTTTGTAGCTCTATGCACTCCTAGAATACCCTTCATCCTCACCTCATTCTAATTTGTTCAACTACTTGAAGTTTTAAGAGGGTACCTGAAGAAATTAAGTATTGTTATATAAAACTAATAAAGTAAAATACAAATTCTGAAATAAAGTATCAAAAATATCTACATTATCATACGATCATATTATGAAATTGATTTTCATTTGGAATATAGTCTGCACTTGTATAAAGCAATTACCTTCCAGATTTTCATTAATTATATAGCTTATTCATTACTTATAAATAAATGTTTCCAAGTAGAACAGGAATAGCAAACAAACATACTTTAAAGCAAATTATATAGAGGTACAAAAATCAGATATTATGGAAAACAGAAAAAAAATCTTCAACCAACGTTTTGATTTACACACAACTTTTCAAGAACTTATCTCTTCTGGGCCAACTGGAAATAAAACTTGAAGTGTTACCAAGCAAAGAAATTCAATTCAACAAAATGCTTCTGTGTTTGTTCAAGAATTACTCCTTAGGGCAGGCATTGTGGGGAATGTCTACCCAGTAGGCTAAGGCAGAAGGTTGCTTGAGCTCAGGAGTTCAAGACCAGCCTAGGCAAGATAGTAAGACCCCCATCTCAAAAAAAAAAAAATTACTGATTACTCTTTAGACTAATCCTGGTATTTCTTAGTCAAGAGATCAAGACTCAGGACAGGCCAGGTGCAGTGGCTCAGGCCTGTAATCCCAGCACTTTGGGAGGCTGAGGTGGGCGGATCACAAGGTCAGGAGATCAAGAGCATCCTGGCTAACACGGTGAAACCCCGTCTCTACTAAAAATACAAAAAATTAGCCAGGCATGGTGGCGGGCACCTGTAGTCCCAGCTACTCAGGAGGCTGAGGCAGGAGAATCGCTTGAACCCGGGAGGCAGAGGTTGCAGTGAGCTGGGATCACACCACTGCACTCCAGCCTGGGCGACAGAGCGAGACTCCGTCTGAAAAAAAAAAAAAAAGACTCAGGACAAAGTTCCTTATTTACTCTGAAAACACTAAACTAGGCCAAGTTACCCCAGCTTTCAAACTCTGTCTGTATTCTCTTTTCGCTTCCCTTTTCCACTCCACCCAGCTAAGCAAGGGACCTGCTGCAGGGTACCAGCAGATGCAGTAATGCTGCTATCTGCATCACACCAGAAGCACAAAGTGGCAGAAGAATTCTGGTCCAAATTGCAGAGGCCCCAGTGATCATGGGAGCCCATATAGGTAGAGCTGTCTCAGGGAAGTTCAAATGACCCTTGAGGTCAAGGACAGAGACAAAGGAAATTTGTCTATCAAAAATACAAAAATTAGCCAGGCATGGTGGCACATGCCTGTAATCCCAGCTACTCAGGAGGTTGAGGCAAAAGAATTGCTTGAACCTGGGAGGCAGAGATTGCAGTGATCCAAGATCATGCCACTGCACTGCATGCCACAAAGGAAGTTTGTCTCTGCAAAAGAGAAGCCCAAAATTGTAAACAAACATGAATATCTGAGCTCTCTCTGTGAATCCATGTGTCCACATGTAATCAGAACAAGCCAGTTGTAGTACTCAGATTTAGCTGGCTAAAATCATAGTCCAGGAATGAACTAATCAGAACTGTGGCCCCTTTGCAGTTGACTTTACTATTCTATACTAGAGAATGTTCTCTCTACAAAAAAAAAAAAAAAAAAAAAAAGTACTTAAACCTTGTAATTTTGTGAGTTAATGGTTTGGGGTGGCTTTGGCCATGGGTTTAATCTGCAAACTGCTCAGTGTGTAGGAACAAAATGATCCAGGGTGTTTGTTGGCTGTAGTGCTATTGGCACAACCTGAACTGAGAGAAACTGGCTGGTATTTGAAACAGAGTGGGTGCTCTCCTCTCACTAGTGAAATGGGTACTATTTAAGAGAAAAAGGAACTGAATTTCTTCCCAATTTTCAACCAGAAGAAAATAATTTGTAGAGATTCAAAGTTCTCTAAAGTATTACAATCAGTACTAATAAGAGTGTGACACTCTCCAGGACCATGTAATCCACATTTTAAATCAAGACTAAATCAACACCAGACATTTGCTGCTTGGATCAAGCAAACCTTAAAGCAATTAGATTTGAACTTTCTAGGTGCAAATGTAATTTAAGGGGAATAGGAAAGGAAAGCAAATTGGCTTGAAATAAAGACAGTTTTATCAATAATGGTTTAAGCTGGCTGGGCACAGTGGCTCATGCCTGTAATCCCAGCACTTCAGGAGGCTGAGGCAGGCAGATCACTCGAGGCCAGGAGCTCGAGACCAGTCTGACCAACATGGTAAAACCCCATCTCTACTAAAAAAACACACATACATAAAAATTAGTCAGGCCTGGTGGTGTGCGCCTGTAGCCCCAGCTACATGGTAGGCTGAGGCACGAGAATTGCTTGAACCTGGGAGACAGATAGGTTGCAGTGAGCCAAGATCACACCACTCCACACTCCAGCCCAGGCAAAAGAGTGACTCTTGTCTCCAAGAAAAAAAAAAAAAAAAAAGATTTAAGTCAAGTGCCTGCATTTCTGGGCTGGTTTCCCACAGGTTATATTGAAGAGAAATGGAATCAAAATGGAGGAATGGCCAGAAAAAAGTGAAATGAGGATTTGTAAAGACACACACAACATAAAGGAGGCAACACACAGGGAACAAATACAAGAGAGGAAAGATTTACTAAGGACAAGTGAAGCTGGAAGAATTGAGGACTTTCTAAGCCCTAGGATCTGATCTTGACATTTTCCAGCCCAAGATTAACGGCTTTCTACTACCTGTAAAACAACAGAGTCCTCTTAGGATGGCCTGCTTCCAAACCACCAGTAGTCCCCAAAATCTTCATGCTGAACACTTGTGCACAACTCTCTAAAATGTGAACATTTGAGTCTTCAGACCCTGGTTCCCTACAAGGACCTTGAAAGTCAACGCCCCTGCCAGGATGGTTATATGGAAATGGCTTGTGTAGTATCAAGCAGAGAGTAATGCAACTCATTACATTATGTTTCCTTCCTGTTGTCCAGGCCAGCATGTTTCCTAAATTCAGACTGTTGCAGAATTCAGACTGTTGTTGTAGTTAATGACATAAGTAATAGATGATTGATTTAATTTTTTTTTTCTCTAACCTTACACAAACTCTTCTGGCCTTGTTCCCCATGCCAGGGTCATGTTGAATTACACACTCCTTCTTTCAAACTCCTCTAGCATTTTTCTACAAGGCATTGATTCTCTTTAAGCAGTAATCTTGTTCCACTAGCCCAGAAGATCATGAGCATTTCCAAGGAAGTTAACGTAGCTTAATGGCCTCAGTATCCCTGAGCCTACTGCAGTGTCTCCCGCATTTCAGTTTCTCAAAAACGTCTGATATCTTAGTGAGGATATTACTGCTCACTGTTGTCAAAATTAACCCATAAACCTTGATGTATCTGAACTATTTAAAGACACATGGAGTTTCTCAGATCAGAAGATGCAACTGGTAATCATTTTGAAACTTGAAGGGCCAGGCGCGGTGGCTCACGCCTGTAATCCCAGCACTTTGGGAGGCCGAGGCGGGTGGATCAGGAGGTCAGGAGACTGAGACCATCCTGGCTAACATGGTGAAACCCTGTCTCTACTAAAAATACAAAAAATTAGCCTGGCGTGGTGTCAGGCGCCTGTAGTCCCAGCTACTTGTGAGGCTGAGGCAGGAGAATGGCCTGAACCCGGGAGATGGAGCTTGCAGGGAGCCTAGACAGCGCCACTGCATTCTAGCCTGGGCAACAGAATGAGACTCCGTCTGAAACAAAGAAAGGAAGAAAGAGAAGGAAGGAAGGAAGGAAGGAAGGAAGGAAGGAAGGAAGGAAGGCAAGAAGGCAAGGCAAGGAGAAGGAAAGGGAAGAAAGAAAGAAGAGGAAAAAGAAAAAAGGAAGAAGAGCATGCTGTATTCCACAAGAGAACAATATCATCTGGATTCCAGCACATTCCAGTTAGACATGAATCTGAGTTAAAACTATCACTACAGCAAATAAGGTTGTATGAGGACTTGCGCATAAAAAAGAGTCAATTTATGGCCAAATAAATTATCATAGGTTTTATCATACCATCTAGCCAGAGCGAGGGCAACCTGAGTCAAGCCAACTTTTAAAGACAATGGAAGTAGAAATTTCTTTGCATCAGTCTCTAAGTGTGGGAGTCTGGTAAGTAAAGACCCACTCCAATCATAGGTCTTGCCGTCTCTTCTTAAAATCCCTCAGTCAGCTGTCCAGCTGAAGCTCTGGGGGAGAGGAATTTACCCAGCGAACCCTCACCAATTGCCTTCCAGGTCTCCGCATGTTAATAGTCAAGACTTCATAGCCCAATGTTGAAGGCAGATTTTTATAGCAAGTACGTACCTGTGGCAGCTTCACATCATTAATATCCCAGCTTAATATCTCTTTGTCTTCAGAATCAAAGTCATCAGGTTCCATGATAAGGTCAGGCCAGCCAAGGTTTTCACCTATTCGACTCCTCTCAGAAGTGCTTGAAAATTTTGTTCTCAAAGGTTCTTGATATAGCTGGATCGGCCCACTCAAGCACCTTAGACCAGGAGATTGTTTTCTAGGGCTAAAAAAACAAATTATATTAGTATTGGCCATTAAAGAGATTTTAAAAAATCATTGCTCCTCTGCCAGAAAAACCTGTTTCACTGACATTTTTGCAAGTACCAACATACTAATAAAAAACAAAACGTAGGAGCCATTAGTGATTTTACTTAAAACTTGGCCATCGGGAATTACAAGCATGTGATCATTGCTTTCACCCTTGGGTTTGGGCTTGCTTTCTCATTGCAAGATCCAGGTTGTGAAGGCCTTAGCAGAGACAGTTGTCATCTGTAAACAATGGCTAGGACCTTTTCCTGCTAGGGCAGGAGGATACTAGCTTGGAGTTGTTTCCACAGAAATGCCTTCATAAATTAGCTAATGTAAATTAATAAATAATTAGTAAATAATAGTAATTATTACTAGTAAATTTTTTACTAGTAAAATTAGTAAAATTATTTTACTAAATTAGTAAATAATTAGTAAATAATAAAATAAATAAAAATATATATACTTTTTTTTTTTGAGATGGAATCTCACTTATTCACCCAGGCTGGAGTACAATGGTATGATCTCGGCTCACTGCAACCTCCGCCTCATGGGTTCAAGCAACTCTCCTGCCTCATCCTCCCCAGTAGCTGGGATTACAGGCATGTGTCACCACACACAGCTGATTTTTGTATTTTTAGTAGAGACGGGGTTTCACCCTCTTGGCCAGCCTGATCTCGAACTCCTGACCTCAAGTGATCCACCCACCTCAGCCTCCCAAAGTGTTGGGATTACAGGCGTGAGCCCCTGCACATGGCCAGAAAAAAATATATTTGAAAATCCAAATCACCATAAAGATTAGTTTTGGTCTCTGCAATAAATCCTGTGTGCACTATATATCTTCAAATATTATCAACTAATATGCTTATATCTGATTCATCTGAAACAGGGTTACTTAACCTTGGCACTATTGACATTTTGGACCAGATAATTCTTTGTTGTTGGGAGCTTTTTGCATGTTGTAAACTGTTTGGCAGCATCCCTGTTCTCCACACATTAGGTGCTAGCAACTTGTAATCCCAACACTTTGGGAGGCCAAGACAGATGCATCACTTAAGTCTAGGAGTTCAAGACCAGCCTGGGAAACATGGAGAAACCCTGTTTGTATAAGAAGTACAAAACACTAGCTGGGCATGGTGTTGTGTGCCTGTAGTCCCAGTTACTTTGGGAGGCTGAGGTGGGAGGATTACCTGAGCCCAGGAGGTTGAGGCTGCAGTGAGTCAAGATTGTGTCACTGCAAGCTAGCCTGGGTGACAGAGTGAGACCTTGTCTCAAAAAATAAGTAAATAAATGAACGAATAAGTAAAAGTTTGTTCAAATGGCATTTCTTCCCTCACGAGAAATACTGCTCTAATTTCTAACTATAATTGGTTAAAGGAGATTTACAAAGAAAAAAAAAGAAAAAAGAAAGAAAATTTGAAATGTTCTACCCTGAGGAAAAAAATGAATAATTTTGCAGATGAAAGGTACTTGTTAGTAGGCTATGAAATGAAACATGTTCACATGTGTAACATTTCATTTATTGGTACTCTTATAAAAACAAGAGACATAATGATGTTATGTGGAGCTATTTAATAGTGAACTCAAACTGCAAGGTAGATTAATAGCCTAAGCTTTGGCAAGATCCATGAACTCTGTTCTTTAGTTTTTATTGTTTTCGTTTTTGTTTTTTTTTTTGAAATGGAGTCTCATTCTTATCACCCAGGCTGGAGTACAGTGACACGATCTCAGCTCACTGCAGCCTCCACCTCTGGGGTTCCAGCGATTCTCTTACCTCAGCCTCCCAAGCAGCTGGGATTACAGGCGCGCACCATCACACCCAGCTAATTTTTGTATTTTTAGTAGAGACAGGTTTCACCATGTCGACCAGGCTGATCTTGAACTCCTTTCCTCAGGTGATCCACCCGTCTCTGTCTCCCAAAGTGCTGGGATTACAGGCATGAGCCACCGTGCCTGGCCTTTTCTTTAGTTATTTAGTGTTATATGATCCTAGTACTTGTCAATCACTGAACTCTACCAAGGGAAAGTGTATGTATATAGAAGACTGTTGACCTGAACATAAGAATGAAGTCCTTTTTTTTTTCTTTTACGTGTGTGCTCTAGATGTCCAGAGAAATTTCTCTAGTAACAAACTATAGAAATGATCCTTGAAAGTATAGGCTTTATAAATGAAATTCTTGACCATTAAATGACAAGTTAATCAGAGTCTCTTCCTTTCTGTTCCACATACCCGTACTGAGCTACAACCTAGTGGTTGCAGAGCATGAAGTTTCTGTTCCCCAACTGAATGTTGATTTTCAAGACTAAATCCTCATGGATTTTAAGTAAAATTTTATGTTTAGGAAACAAACATTTTGTTACTGAAGAAATGCTGCCGCAAACTGATTCTAATTCAAAGGACTTAAATAACAGGTATAGAAGCAGATATCAAGCAGCAGTTCCATGTACTTACCCCGAACAGTAACGATATCGTCTCTGATGCCGCAAATTTTGTTATAACTAATTGGAATAGATCTACTTTTTAAAAACCTTGGGAAATAAGATTCATATTTTCAAAAATCAAAAACATTGCTATAAAGCCTAGGCAATATAGACATAATTCTTTTGTTTTTAAATTAAGGGAAGAATAATACAGAAAATTTCATTACAGAACAACTATGTTATTTTTTAGATTTTTTCCCGATATTAACATTTGCTAAGCGAATAAGCATTAATTTAATATTTCCCTAAAGTTAAGAACAAAACATAGGAAAGAAGAAAAAACCATTTTACAGCCCTTAAGTAAACTCTATTTTCCTCTTCTAGGACTGAAAAACTACACTTGTCAAGACTACTTTTTTAAAAGCAACTTGCGCAAACTATATTCAATTTTCATCATTTCTATAGAAAAATAAACTGGAATAAATGAAACCCTGTAGGAATGGAGTGGTCGTTGCCGCATCCCTTACATTTGCCTCTCCATGGGATTTCTGGCTTCCTTACCTTCTAACTTCTTACGGAGAAGCAGACAGAACTGTGTCGTGAAAATCTTACTGCTGGTTCGTGAAAATCTTACTGCTGGTTCAAGTCCCAGCAGGCTCTGGTCATTTTCTGAGCAGACGCTGTTCCCTACTCCAGGTCAGGGTACACTATGCTAATGAGTTCTGGCAATGGTCCAATCAAAATCTAGATGCTCTAGGCTCTGGATAGGTAAGAGCAGCCTGGGAGTCACTTAACCAGCCTGATTCTTCTCAGAATGCCAGCAATGTGATGAATATTCTATGATGTATCTCTGAACTTCCCCCTCCCTTTATGTTATGAGGACATTCGAACTAAAATGAACATTGAAAAGAACCTCATGAGGAAGTACAGAGTTTTTCTTCTTGTGATGTTACAGGTTGGGCCCCAGGCAGACGATTCACAGTAGGTCCTAATTCTCCCACTGTTTACGCGGCAGGTCATAGTTCTCTCTCGTGTGTGCAAGAGAGAGAAGACAGACAGACAGAGAGAGAGAGATATTATGGTGAGGAAATTTACTGGAATAGACAGTGGACAGCCAACATCCTCTCTACCAGAAATACTGAAATGCTATCTTAACCCTAGCAATAATGTCCCACTACTTCTGAGTGTTCTAATCCCCTAAAAATACACAATTCTTGGTCGGGCGTGGTGACTCACGCCTGTAATCCTAGCACTTTGGGAGACTGATGTCGGCGGATCATGAGATTAGGAGATCAATACTAGCCTGGCCAAGATGGTGAAACCCCGTCTCTACTAGAAATACAAAAATTAGCCGGGTGTGGTAGCACACGCCTGTAATCCCAGCTACCTGGGGGACTGAGGCAGGGAACTGCTTGTACCCAGGAAGCGGAGGTTGTAGTGAGCTGAGATCGCGTCACTGCACTCCAGCCTGGATGACAGAGTAAGGCTCCATCTCAAAAACAAACAAACAAACAAACAAACAAAAAAACCCCAATTCTTTCTTCTAGAGACACCCTCAGTGCTATTCTTCCTTTCAGTGACATCCGCAGTACAGCCTAAATCAGTTCAGTTCATCTGTTTTGTTCTAGGTAGTCTGCTAGGCCTTGGCAACACAAGAGAGAATGAAAGCCATTAAGAAGTTCATTCTAGTAGAAAAGATGAACAAAGCTACTAAATAAGGCCATTTAAAATTGATGCATAGAATAGAAGTAATATAAATGAGAAGGCTATTAAGCTGGAGGGAGGAGAACCAGAGAAAACCACCAAAATGATGCTCGATGAGCCTTTTGAAGGACAAATAGATATTTATCAAGGCACGAAGGACTGGAAGAGGGTGTTTAGGGGAGTGACAATATCTTGGACAACATGACGAGGGATCAGTACCTGTCAGGAAGGTCCAGACTCTCAAGGATGAGGATTAGGAGGCAGAGATGAGAAGACCAGAAGGCAAAAGGCTTGGAACGCCTCATAGTTGCATTCAGCGGCCCCTAATAGAGTTCCCATTTGTCTTTCAGTTCATGAACAAATTCCTTTCCTGCCTGAAGTTTAAGACCCTTCTTTCTTTTTTTTTTTTTTTCAAATGGATTTTCGATCTTGTTGCCTAGGCTGGAGTGCAATTGCACTATCTTGGCTTACTACAACCTCTGCCTCCTGAGTTCAGGTGATTCTCCTGCCTCAGCCTCCCGAGTAGCTGGGATTACAGGCATGCACCACCAAGTTCAGCTAATTTTGTATTTTTAGTAGAGATAGGGTTTCTTCATGTCGGTCAGGCTGGTCTTGAACTCCCAACCTCAAGTGATCCACCCGCCTCAGCCTCCCAAAGTGCTGGGATTACAGGAGTTAGCCACCACGCCTGGCCACCCCTGCTTGATCTTATTGTACTTTATCTGGCCAGTCTTGGTCTCCTTTCTGTAATCCCTTTGTTGGTCAGGAGGACATTTCTCCATCCCTCAGATACATTGTATGAGGACAAAGCCTAAAATTATGCCAGCTGGTGAAAAAGGATGTCTACAGGGTCTAGCACCAGAATCACAAAGCAGAGTAAAGATGGATTTAGTGTCAACAGGCAATAAATCCTTATGAGAGCTCCTTATGAGAGCTTCCCACACTATTCTAGAACACATGATTTCTTATTTCTGTGATGCTGTAGAACTCTTTTGTTTCTTCTTTGAGACGGGATCTCACTCTGCCACCCAGGCTGGAGTGCAGTGGTGTGATTATGGCTCACTATGGTCTTGCTTTCCTGGGCTCAAGCGATCCTCCCACCTCAGCCTCCCAAGTAGCTGGTACTACAGGTGCACCTGACCACGTCCCGCTATCCTGCTAATTTTTGTATTTTTTGTAGAGATGGTGTTTCACCATGTTGCCTAGGCTGGTCTTGAACTCCTAGGCTCAAGAAATCGCTTGCCTTGGCCTCCCAAAGTGCTGGAACTACAGGTATGAGCCACGGTGCCCGGCCATGTTGAACTCTTAACTCTGAATTATATGCTGTCTTGTATCACTTGGAACTAACAGTGTTTTTAAATTACAAAATAAATTCATGATTTTTTAAAAACTCATATTTTCATCTCCCATAGGTTTCCACTGTTAACATATTGGGCATGTCCTTTCAAACTTTTGTTTTCCCATATCTTTTTGTTCCCATACAGAACAAAAAGATAACATTTTTATTTGCAATCCTATTTTACATGCTATTGCTTTTAGTTGTTTTGTTTCATTTGTTCGGTTGATTGGTTTTGTTTTGCTTTTTTTGGAGATAGGATTTCCCTGTGTGGCCCAGGGTAGACTCAAACTCCTGGGTTCAAGTCATTCTCCCCCCTCAGCCCCCCAAGCAGCTGGGATTCCAGGTGCCCACCACCACATCGGGCTATTGCTTTTCATTGTTGATGAGTGTTGGTTCTGGCTCCCCAGCGAGGCTGCTAGTTCCTTCACGGCCAAGTTGGGATATTCCACTTTCCCTCTCCTCATAGAACCTGCTGGGTTTCCAGCTGCAGCATCACAGCCATCCTTGTCCCAAGCACCAACCCTGCTCGGACACAGGAGGGCGCTGAGAAGCTCTGGCTCCACATTCTGATAGAGCTGTGAACATGATGTCCCAGTCTAGTAAGGGTATTTTTGCTTTCTTAAGGCCAAGGTCCCAACTTATTACCCAAATTCTCCTAATTGTTTTTGTTTTGTTTTGTTGTTTAACACGGAGTCTTGCTCTGTCACCCAGACTGGAGTGCAGTGGCGCAATCTCAGCTCACTGCAGCCTCCTCCTCCCGGGCTCAACCTATCCTCCCACCTCAGCCTCCCAAGTAGCTGGGACCACAGGCACATGCTACCACACCCAGCTAATTTTAAAAACTTTTTGTAGAGACAGGGTCTCACTGTGTTGCCCAGGCTGGGCTCGAACTCCTGGGATCCAGTGTTCCACTGCCTCAGCCTCCCAAAGTGCTGAGATTATAGGTGTGAGCCACCTTGCCTGGCCACATTCCCTAATTGGATCTCTGTCATTGTTATTAATAACAATAATCTTAGTAGCTTCCCTTGATTGCACACTTAGAATGAATCAGGCGCCACGCTTAAGCACCTGTCTGTATTATCACCCTTGATCCATACAGCATCCCTATCAAATAGGTACTATTCTTATATCTCTTTTGTGGAGAAGGAGATCAAGACTCAGAAAAGTGATATCACACAGAAATGTAAGTAGTAGCAGAGCTGGGGTAGAACTCAGAGACATGCCTGTTGACCATGGTACTGCATGAAGAGCCCTACGTGTTCAGCATCTGGAGTCTTTGTCTCCACTCTTATAAAATCTGAGTTCTACGTCACTCTTTCCACCCTGTGCCTCCTCCCCTAGAGACAGGAATCCTGCCTTAAGCCAGGTGGCTAGAGGCCCTATTACTTGGGAACTGACCTCAACCACTAATGATTGGATTTCTCAGTATCTCTACTCTTGCATTCCCTGACACTCTGAGGCCTGCCTATTGAGATCATTCTGGGGTTTTTGTTTTTTGTTTTTTTTTTTTTTTTTATCAATAGTGATGCTTTAGGCATTTTAAGCAGGATAATTATTTGGGTCAGACTGTCCCATGCACAGAATTCCCAGACGCAAGATGCCAGCCACATCCCAGTCACAATATCAACCATAACCCACACCTTCATATTTCTACATGTTCGGGAACCAGGGAGGGAGCATTATTGTGCTGCCTTTGGTTTGGGGTGACCATGCCAGACTCTCAGGGCTGACAAGTTTGCCTAGACTATTGCCTGTGGTTTCCAATTCACAGCCTACGAGATACCTTGTTCTACCTAATGGATGAACTTCTATACCTACAGTTCTATCCTTCTGGTATCTACCCTATCTAGTTTCATCCATTTGCCCAGTTCTTCTACTGTGGACTTTTTTTTTTTTTTTTTTTGAGACAGAGTCTTGCTCTGTCGCTCAGGCTGGAGTGCAGTGGCGCAATCTTGGCTTACTGCAATCTCCACCTCCCCGGTTCAAGCGATTCTTGTGCCTCAGCCTCCTGAGTAGCTGGGGCTACAGGCATGTGCCACCATGCCCAGCTAATTTTTGTATGTTTAATAGAGACGGGGTTTCACCATGTTGTCCAAGCTGGTCTCGAACTCCTGACCTCAGGTGATCCACCCACCTCAGCCTCCCAAAGTGCTGAGATTACAAGCGTGAGCCACTGTGCCCAGCTGTTCTACTGTGGACTTTTATTTATCACTTATTGTGTATCTGGCATCTTTCCAAACATTTAGTTCTCACAACCTCTTCATGAAATGTACTATAAATTTGTAGTAGTTGTACATATTTGTTGGTACATATGATATTTTGGCTACACACATAGTATGTGTAATGATCAAGTCAGAGTATTTGGGGTATCCCTCACCTTGAGTATTTACTGTTTCACGTGTTAGGGAGTATTTCAAGTCCTCTCTTCTAGCTATTTTGCAACATACAATACATTGTTATTAACTATAGTCAGCGTAGTCTGCTACTGAATATATTAAGAAATACATGGAATGTTTCACTGACTTGCATGCCATCCTTGTACAGAAGCCATGCTAACCTTCTCTATCATTCCAATTAGCATATGTGTTGAAGGGAGTACTGGTATTATTAAGCTATATAAGTATGAAAATAGCATAAGGAAACTGAGGCACAGAGAGGTAAAGTAGCTTGATGTTTACAAGGTGGTGTAACCAAACTTTTGGCATCAGCAAACTGACATAAGTCAAAGGAAAAATATGAACTGGAGAAGAATGATGTTAAAAGTCATTTCCTTCGTGGGAGAGTATGTCTATCTAACATTCTGATCCCTTCTGGTGTCAACATTCCCCTGCCTCCTTACCTCACCATTTTTTAGGAAATTGCCTTTCCCCCAAGGCTGTCCATTAGAACGTTCTGTCCCTTCTGACATAGAGCCTGACCTATTCAGTCTTTCCCTGGAATTTTCCAAATTAGAGGTGGAGGAATTGCTCTTTCATCTCAGATGCCAAATTGTAAGCCTGACCTCAGTCTTGTGATGGTCATCTCTGCTGTACATGGCAGAATCTGAGAGAATGGAGACAACAAGAGACGAGTGATGGAAAAAGGAAGGAAGGAGGGAGCACTGAACACAGCCAAGCCCGAGGCCAGCTCCAATCCTCTCTCTTCCAGTTATGTGACCCAACAAATATCGTTTATGCTTTCATTCCTTGGAAGTGGGTATCTTCAACTTACCCCTATGAGAGATCTACTAACACACTTCCCACCCGTCTAATCTAGGTAAGCCTGCATCTCGCCCAGATTTCAAAGTA
The DNA here is from genome assembly GCF_003255815.1 of Theropithecus gelada. Taxonomy (NCBI): domain Eukaryota; kingdom Metazoa; phylum Chordata; class Mammalia; order Primates; family Cercopithecidae; genus Theropithecus; species Theropithecus gelada. The sequence continues at coordinate 55,282,016 of NC_037671.1, forward strand.
AACCACTCTCCTTTTCATTGATACTTCAATGAAAGTGATGAAAGTGAAGTGGGCATCAAAAGTGACTTCTCTGACACTGCTTAAAATTGGAAAATTCTCTGTAATGTCTCACTGGAATCAATGTGCAGGACACAGGGAATAGTCATTGTAGGCCTCAGTTTACACCTACCCAGCATGCGCAGTTGCTAAAGCAGGTAATCAAGGTACCACTCAGAGATCACCTTTCTGTGTTGTGTAAAACTGAACTTTGGATTTTTCCTTTGGGGTTTCTCAATTTGGAAGCCATTCGTGGCTCTCATGTGGAGTTTCCACAAGTTCTATATAATTTACTTCAGTGCTCAAGACCCAATTGTATCATCTTAAACTGGATTCTGAGCTGTATCTGTTCTGAGAAACAAGAAGTGTTCTCTTTCTAAATCTCTGGGCAGACAAGACAAGCCTGGCTGACTGTGAAAATCCTTAGATGATTGTGGGAATGTTCCTGAATGTCATGGTCCTCTTTGGAAAATATTGTGAAACTTTAAAATATGTAATTATAAGACTTGAGAACTGTTTTACCAATAGAAACTATGACTAACATACGTATATGCAACATCAAAATCATGAACCATGAACCCAAGAGTCAACCCCAAAAAAGGAAAACATAAAAAACAAGCTCCCAAATTCATAGTGGTAGATTTCTAATTTCCTGTAAATTCTTTGCTGTCCTTTTGTTTTGTGCTAAAAGGCAAAAAATGGGGTGTCCTATAAGTTAATAAAAATGCAGCTAAAATCAGAATTGAATCCATTTCTTAAATATTTTTACAAACTGGGAAATCAACACCAACTATTTTTTTTTTTTTTTTTTTTTTTTTGAGACGGAGTCTTGCTCTGTCACCCAGGCTGGATGGAGTGCAGTGGCTGGATCTCAGCTCACTGCAAAGCTGGAATATGATCCTACCATTTCCATGAGGCAGTAAGCTATCCAGTCCTGGCTATTTTTCATACAAATATTATTTATGCTAAAATATAATGGGTTGAGCCAGGCACAGTGTCTCACTCCTGTAATCCCAGCACTTTGGGATTGGTGGATCACCTGAGGTTGGCAGTTCGAGACCAGCCTGACCAACATGGAGAAACCCTATCTCTACTAAAAATACAAAATTAACCGAGCATGGTGGCACGTGCCTGTAATACCAGCTACTCGGGAAGCTGAGGCAGGAGAATCACTTGAGCCCAGGGGGTAGAGTTTGCAGTGAGCCAAGATCACACCATTGCACTCCAGCCTGGGCAATAAGAGCGAAACTCCATCTCAAAAAACAAAACAAAAACAATATACATATATATACACACATACATACATATATACACATATATACGCATAAATATACATATATATATATATAAATGGGTTGTTACTGTTACTTGAGATCAATTAATACTTCAAAATATTTTTCTTATTTCTAACATGCTAAACATAGAGATAGCCACATAAGTAAAAGCTTTTTGAGGTCCTCATGAATTTTTAATTGTACAAACTGGTCCTGAGACCAAAAAAGAAAAAGTTTGAGAACTGGTGGTATAAAGTACTAAGTACTAATTTTTTTTTTTTTTTGAGATAGAATCTCACTCTGTTGCCCAGGCTGGAGTGCAGTGGCGTGATCTCAGCTCACTGCAACCTCTGCCTCCCGGGTTCAAGCAATTCTCTGCCTCAGCCTCCCAAGTAGCTGGGATCACAGGCACCCGCCACCACATCCAGCTAATTTTTTTGTATTTTTAGTAGAGACAAGGTTTCACCATGTTGGCCAGGCTGGCTTCAAACTCCTGACCTCAAGTGATCCACACGTGTCGGCTGCCCAAAGTGCCAGGATTATAGGCGTGAGTCACTGCGCCCAGCTCTAAGTACTAAAATATTAAGCCTTGATCATCAAAGAAGAGGGCTGTTTCTGATGATATTCAGTGTTCTGAGTGCAAACTGCCCCATCTCCTGCCTTCCATAGGCTCCTATCTCCGGACTAGAAAGACACAAGAATCAAAGGGAGGAAGACAAGGAAAAAGAGATGTTTTCAGCGAAACTGCACACTATCAATACCTATATGACAAAATTTCTATCAATGGGAGGGAGGGCCTGACTACAGCAAGGCTTTGGGACACCCAGGACTGATTCCAATAGACATAGCACCCCATCATTCCCATAGTCCAAGCTCCTAACTATCATCAGTGGAGGTGCCCAGCACAGCCCATAGGAGATGGCATCACCAAGGGCAACCGAGGTATCTCCTTTGGCAGGCCATTGAGACCTTAGCAACCAACATCACCAAAGAGGGCTACAACAGTAGAAGAATAAAAGGGTGGATGCCACGTGGTAACTGAGAAGACTCATTGACGAGCACATAGGAGATATCCACTGAAGACAAAATTTAAAATACCTGGAACAGAGATGAGGTCCTGAAGGTGGATCCTAGAGCCAGCAAAATGCAGTCTAAAACTCCTACCCCAATTTCAACTCTGAAGCCTGGTTAAATTACAGATTAGGTGTTTACAATTAAAGAATATTAAGAAAAATGCTTTCAAAATGGCATCTTGGCTGGGCATGGTGGCTCATGCCTATAATCTCAGCACTTTGGGAGGCCAAGGTGGGCAGATCACTTGAGATCAGGAGTTCGAGACCAGCCTGGCCAACATGGCAAAACCCTGTCTCTACTAAAAATACAAAAATTAACTGGGTGTGGTGGCATGCACCTGTAATCCCAGCTACTTGGGAGGCTGAGGCAAGAGAATTGCTTGAACCCAGGAGGCGGAGGTTGCAGTGAACCGAGATCATACCACTGCACTCCAGCCTGGGCGACAGAGTAAGACTCCATCTAAAAAAAAAACCATCCTGGCTAACATGGTGAAACCCCGTCTCTACTAAAAATACAAAAAACTAGCCGGGCGAGGTGGCCGGCGCCTGTAGTCCCAGCTACTCGGAGGCTGAGGCGGGAGAATGGCGTGAACCCGGGAGGCGGAGCTTGCAGTGAGCCGAGATCGCGCCACCGCACTCCAGCCTGGGCGACACAGCGAGACTCCGTCTCAAAAAAAAAAAAACAAAAAAACAAAAAAACAAAAAAACGAAAGTATCTTGTTATTTGCATGATGAGATTACAGATAATGTTTATTTCCTTTTTTATATTTCTCTATAATTTTCTAAATTTTCTATAAGAAGCATGCACCCTTTTTAATAATGTGATACTTTTTAAAAAATCAATGGTATAAAGTAAAAATATATACTATTTACATGGTACCTTATAGCAGCAGTGTTTAATTTTTTTGGTCTTAAGATCAGTTTATACTCTTAAAAGGCTTTGAGAGCCTTAAAGAACTTCGCTTATATGGTTATACCTGACAATATGTACCATAACAGAAATTAGAATTGAAAAAATGTTTAGGCTGGGCGCAGTGGCTCGCACCTATAATCCCAGCACTTTGGGAGGCAGAGACGGTTGGATCACCTGAGGAAAGGAGTTCAAGACCAGCCTGACGGACATGGTGAAACCTGTCTCTACTAAAAATACAAAAATTAGCCAGGCGTGGTGGTGTGTGCGTGTAATCTCAGCTACTTGGGAGGCTGAGGCAGAGAATTGCTCAAACCCGGGAGGCAGAGGTTGCAGTGAGCTGAGATCGCGCCACTGCACTCCAGCCTGGGTGATAGAGCAAGACTCCGTCTCAAAAAAAAGAAAAATTTTTAAGCAACAGTTTTTAGATTATTAATTAATCTAAAACAATAGTAATAACACATTACATTTTAACATAGATAACATTTTTCTGGAAAATATTTTATCTCCAAAAGAATTAATGAGAAGAGTAACAATGTTTAACATATTTGCAAAATATCTTGAATGTCTGACCTATTAGAAGATAGTTGGATATCTTCCATCTCCTTCTGCATTCAATCTGTTACAAATATCACATGTCCCATAGCTTCTGGAAACTCTGTTGCATACTTGTGAAGAAAGGCAACTAGGCCAGGTGCGATGGCTCACACCTATAATCCCAGCACTTTGGGAGGCTGAGGCAGGAGGATCACTTGAGTCCAGCAGTTGAGACCAGACTGGGCAACATAGCAAGACCCCGTCTCTACAAAAGCTACAAAAAATTACCTGGGCGTGGTGGCACATGCCTGTGGTACCAGCTACTTGGGAGGCTGAGGTGGGAGGATCACATGAGCCTAGGAGGTTGGGGCTGCAATAAGCCATGATCATGCTACTGCACACCAGTTTAGGCAACACAGTGAGACTCTGTCTCAAAAAATAATAATAATAAAATAAAAAGAAAGGCAAATAACATCTTAATATTATCACAAAAGTAGTTTTGATCTTGGGGCCAGGTGCAGTGACTTATACCTGTAATCTCAGCACTTGAAGGCCCAGGCAGGATTGCTTGAGCCCAGGAATTCGAGATCAGCCTAGGCAACACGACAAGACCCTGTCTCTGCAAAATACACAAAAGTTAGCCGAGTCTGGTGGTACACACCTGTAGTCCCAGCTACTTAGGAGGCTGAGGTGGGAGAATCACTTGAGCCTGGGGAAGTTAAGGCTGCAGTGAGTTGTGATCACAGCACTGTACTCCAGCTGGGGTGACAGCAAGAGACCCTGTCACCAAAAAAAAAAAAAAAAAAATTGCAGGCATGGTGGCTCATGTCTGTAATCCCAGCACTTTAGGAGGCCAAGACGGGTGGATCACTTGAGGTCAGGAGTTCAAGACCAGGCTGGCCAACATGGTGAAACCCCGACTCTACTGAAAATACAAAAAATTAGCCAGGCGTGGTGGTGCGTGCCTGTAACCTCAGCTACTTGGGAGGCTGAGGCAGGAGAATCGCTTGAACCCGGGAGGTGGAGGTTGTCATGAGCTGAGATTGCGCCACCGCACTCCAGCCTGGGTGACAGAGCGAGATTCCATCTCAAAAAAAAAAAAAAAGTTTTCATCTCAGAAACCTCCCTAAAGGGTCTGGGGAGCCCCAAGACTCCCTGGACCACACCATTGCTTTATGCTCTACAAAATACATTCACAAATTTCATTCAACTCTCCCAAAAATATTTTAGTTGGGCATGTTTTGAAACAGATGAAGAACCTGAGATTTAGAAAGATTAACCAGTTCATCCAGATCACATGCTCAGATTTCTGTGTTTATACTCTGAATCTAGGACTGGATTCCAGATAACTACGACATCTCCCCTGTAAAAGCTTTTTGATCACTCACCTTTACCTAGATAAGCAACTGCCTGGGAAACTCAAGGAATTTTTACACAATGATTAGAATGGCTAATATTTTAACTCTAGAATGTGGTAGAAAAATAGAGATCCAAAGAAGTTATATTAAACAGCATGACAACAGAAAAAAAGCACAAGTCTTGGGAGGCAGGAGTCCTGAAGTCTGGATGCCAGTCCCCCATTTGCTGTGTGACTTGAGACAGGTGGCTTTACCTCTCTGGGCACTAGGATTGCTTAATCTGAAAAATGAGCTGATGATCTCTTACCAGCCTGAAGGCATGGGCTGGATCGGATGATTGCCCAAGATCCCTCCCAGTGGAAAGGCTGTCATTTACCAAAAATCCCAGTCATTTAGAAGGTTAGGAATATAATTCAACTGAGATGGACTCTCCTTTTGAAAGTGTAGTCCCCATAATTTTGCTGTTTTCTCTAATGTAAAATTTGGAATTTAGGATTTATTGAAAGCAATTTTAGTCAGCTTTTCTTTAACTCCTTCAAATTTTGTCCAGAAAACTCAGGCTTCAGAATAATTTCAGCCTTGAAATCACTTGAAAAGCAGGTATGTAGGAATCCAATGCAATTCAACACATCCCACGAGTTTTAAGTTCGGTAATGTCTACTGTTGTGTAGCAGATGTCATGCACACTTCATTTTCTTTCTTTTTCTTTCTCTTTTTTTTTTTTTGGAGTCTCGCCCTGTTGCCCAGACGAGTACATTGGTGCAATCTTGGCTCACTGCAACCTCCGTCTCCTGGGTTCAAGCAACTCTCCTGCCTCAGCCTCACAAGTAGCTGGGATTACAGGCGCATGACACCACACCCAGCTAATTTTTGTATTTTTAGTAGAGACGGGGTTTCGCCATGTTGGCCAGGCTGGTCTCAAACTCCTGACCTCAGATGATCCACCCACCTCGGCCTCCCAAAGTGTTGGGATTACAGGCATGAGCCACCGCATTCAGCCACTTGATTTTATTTCTAAGCTTTTTCTTTTATTACGGTAAAATATACACAACATAAAATTTACTCTTTGAAACGTTTTTAAGTGGCAGTTCAGTGGCGGTAATTACACTCAAATTGATGTACAACCATCATCACCATCCATCTCCAGAACTTTTTTATCAACCCAAACTGAAACTCTGTATCCATTAGTAGTAACTCTCAATCTCCCACTTCCCCCTAGTCCCCAGCCCCTGGGAACTACTATTCTACTTTCTGTCTCTATGAATTTGCCTATTCTAGGTATCTCGTGTAAGTGGATTATACAACATGTGATCTTTTGCATCTGGCTTATTTCACCAAGCAGAATGTATTTAAAGCTCACCCATGTTGTAGCATGTATCAGTACTTCATTTTTTTTTTAAGTGGCAAAATAAAAATCACATAAAACTTACTATGTTAAACATTTTTAAGTTCAGTAATGAGCACATTCACATTGTTGTGCAACTATCAACACTGTTTACCTCCAGAACTCTTTTCATTTGTAAAACTGAGATTCTGTCCATTAAATAACCCCCCCTTTCCTCCCAGTGCCTGACAACCATCATTCTACTTTATGTCTGTAGGTACCTCATATAATTGGAATCACATAGTATTTGTGTTTTTGGGAGTGGCTTATTTCACTTAACATAATGCCCTTGAGGTCCATCCATGCTTGTAGCATGTATCAGAATTTTCTTCCTCATTAAGGATGAATAATATCCCATTGTATGTATATACCACATTTAGTTTATCCAGTTACCCATGGATGAACATTTGGGTTGTTTCTATTGCATTTAATTATTTTAAAGCCTTCATTTGCAGATTAGAGCAACTCCTGAAAACTGTTGAAGTACAATCTAGTACTAATATAATGTGCTGTACACAGGTAAAGAAAAAAACAAAATAGAGTTAATGGCAGTAGGCATGAATCAGAGAAGTATGCACTGAGTTATTTCAAGTTTGAAAAGGAAATTCCAGTGTTTAAAAAAAAAAAAATGAAGCCAGATTTTTGTCTGTTGTTTTTCTCTAAAGGGATGTTACTAAATTGTAAGTTTCATAAGGTCAGAGACTGTACAACTTTTAACTGCACATTCCATATTACACCTTGCGAAGTTCCTGGAAAACACCATTAACTTATCTATAAATACACCAGCATAGCGTACAATTAAGAAATATCTTCATCTAAATTACCACATTTGATTTTACGACAACCTGACAAAATGGGCAGGGCAAGTATTTGTGCAATCTTGTGGACAAAGAAGCTGAGGATCTCAGCCATTAGCTCATTTCCAGGCAATGAGAGAGCACGGACGCCAATAGAGGTTTGTAATGCCATTCCCAGCTCTGTCCCTCTGTTTCTCAGCAGTTGTGAATGAGTATGTAAAGTCACTTCCTAAGTATCATTTCATCTTCAGACACAGGAACATAAGCTAGACAACATCTTAAGATCCTTCTGATCATGAAATTTTGTGTGTGTGTGACAGAGTCTCACTCTGTCACCCACGCTGGAGTGTAGTGGTGTGATCTCAGCGTACTGCGAGCACTGCCTGCCGGGTTCAAGTGATTCTCAGCCTCCTGAGTAGCTGGGATTACAGGCATGTGCCACCACACCCAGCTAATATCTGTATTTTCAGTAGAGATGGGGTTTCATCATTGTTGGCCAGGCTGGTGTTGAACTCCCGACCTCAAGTGACGCACCCACCTTGGCCTCCCGAAGTGCTGGAATTACAGACGTGAGCCCCCGCACGCAGTGATCATACAATTTTATGTGACAGTCTCCCTGAGAGCAAATACTTATTTTTGAATATGAAGGTATGTCTATGTGAGATCAGACCTACTAACGTATATTTAGAAAATAATAAAATGACCTCAACTTCTGTGAAAGACCCTGCAAAATGAGAGAAAACCAACAAAAAGTGACAAGGAAAGGAGGGGTTATATAGGTTAGATAGGAAGAACATTGATTGCTCTTTGATTCTTGTGCTTAGTTTAGAAAAGGTAGGTATTAAATTCATTATAGGTATGGTGATTGGTTCAAGCAGGATTACTTAGAGCAAAACTATGAGTGCTCCTTGAGTGCTCCAGCCTTCTTGGGTTTCCTCTCTGCAGATCCTTGGAATGTACCTTTCTCAGCTCTACCCAGGGGCTCTATACTTTCAAGCTACCCAGTGTGCCCAGCCCCACGATGCACCATCTGAGCCCTCTTCCCAGATAAAGCCCCACCCTCTGTTTCCTCATGAAAACTTGGCTACTTAGAGCTTCTGGTTAAAAATGACAGATTGTTCACACACATTTATTTCCCCTCCTTCCCAAAACTCTGCTAGAGTAACTGTAAAACAGGGTAAAATAGTGTTAGGCATCACACTGATCAGGAAAAGGTAGAGACATTCCCCCTAAGAACTGGAACAAGATAAGGATGCCCACTGTTACCATTCCTACTCAACACAGTACTTGAAGTCCTAGCCAGAGCAGTCAGGCAAGATAAAATAATAAAGGGAATCCACATTGGAAAAGAGGAAGTCAAACTCTCTCTCTCCACTGATTATATAATTTGATACCCAGGCACCCCTAAAGACTCCACCAAAAGACTCCTAGACATGAAAAACAACTGTAGTAAAGCCTCAGAATACAAAATTAACATACAAAAGTCAGCAGCATTTCTATACACCAATAACATTCAAGCTGAGAACCAAATCAAGAAAGCGATCCTATTTACAATAGCCACAATAAAATAAATAAAATAAAATAAACACTTCAGAATGTATCTAACCGAGGATGTGAAAGATCTCTACAAGGAGAACTACAAAACATTGCTGAAAGAAATCAGAGACAACACAAAGGAATAGAAAAACCATTCCATGTTCATGGATTGGAAGAATCAATATTGTTAAAATGTCCATATCGCCCAAGGCAATCTACAGATTCAATGGTATTCCAATCACATTACCAACATAAGTTTTTTTGAGACAGAGACTTGCTCTGCTGCCCAGACCGGAGTGCAGTAGCGTGATCATAACTCACTGCAGCCTCGACCTCCCTTGCTCAAGCAATCCTCTCTCCTCAGCCTCCTGAGTAGCTAGGACTAAGGTGCATGCCACCACACCCAACTAATTTAACAATTTTTTTTTTTTTTTTCTGAGACAGAGTCTTGGTTTGTTGCTCAGGCTGGAGTGCAATGGCACGATCTCAGCTCACTGCAACCTCTGCCTCTTGGATTCAAGCAATTCTCCTGTCTCAGCCTCCCGAGTAGCTGGGATTACAGGCATCTGCCACTATGCCCAGCTAATTTTGGTATTTTTAGTAGAAATGGGGTTTCACCATGTTGGCCAGGCTGGTCTCGAACTCCTGACCTTGTGATCTGCCTGCCTTGGCCTCCCAAAGTGCTGGGATTACAGGCGTGAGCCATCGCACCTGGCCAACAATTTTTTTTTTTTTTTTTTTTTTTGGTAGAGACAAAGTCTCTACAAAATGTTGCCCAGCTGGTCTTTTACTCTTAGGATCAAGTGGTTCTTTCACCCCAGTCACTCAAAGTGCTGGGATTACAGGTGTTTGCCACCAGGCTCAACCACAGTTTTTCACAGAATTAGAAAAAAAATTCTAAAACTCATATGGAACTTAAAAAAGGACTTGAATAGTCAAAGCAATCCAAAGCAAAAAGAGCAAAGCTGGAGGCATCGCATTACTTGACTTCAAACTATACTACAAGGCTATAGTAACCACCAAAACTGCATGGCACTGGTACAAAAATAGACACACAAACCAGTGGAACAGAATAGAGAACACACAAAAAAAGTCACATACCCACAACCAATTGATCTTTGACAAAGTCAACAAAAATAATCACTGAGGGAAAGGATACCCTATTTAATAAATGGTGCTGGGAAAACTGGCTAACCATGTGAAGAAGAATGAAACTGGACTCTTACCTATCACCATACACACAAATTAACTCAAGATGGATTAAAGACTTAAATGCAAGACCTCAAACTATAAAAATTCTAGAATAAAACCCAGGAAATACTCTTTTGGAGATTGGCCTAGACAAAGAATTTATGACTAAGCTCTCAAAAGCAAATGCAATAAAACCAAATTGATAATTAGGACCTAATTAAACTTCTGCACAGAAAAAAAAAATTAACAGAGCAAACAGATAACTTACAGAATGGGAGAAAATATTTGCAAACTATTCATCTAATGACAAATATCCAGAATCTAGGAACTTAAACAAACCAATAAGAGAAAACCAAAATAATCCCATTAAAGAGTGGGCAAAGGACATAAACAGACACTTCTCAAAAGAAGACATACAGGCGGGGCATGGTGGCTCATGCCTGTAACCTCAGCTCTTTGGGAGGCTGAAGCGGTGGATTACTTGAGGTTAGGAGTTCAAGACCAGCCTGGTCAACATGGCAAAACCCTATCTCTACTAAAAATACAAAAATTAGCCAGGTGTGGTGGCACATGCCTG